>NC_056690.1:59009302-59328052 GCF_018350215.1 Panthera leo | reverse complement strand
AAAGGTTGAATTTTTTTTTGTATAAATATTTGCATAATCTAGAGAAGGAAGAGATGGAGAGAATAAGAGAGAAAGGTGTTAAGTATGAGAAAGGAATAATTAGCAAAGTGAAGTTCTGGAGAAGCACCAAGATAATAGGAATAAGAATGTAGGTAAAAGGAGAATCAGCAAAAAATGATGCCTTCTTCCAAAATAAGAGAACAATAGCAAAGAAGGAGTGGACAAGTGGAGAGATGTTGAAGGAGAAGTTCATGTCTAAGAACATCCTAACTTAGTGAAAAAAAGAGCTGCGTGTGCGTGTGTTGGTATCATTATGTAAACACCTTCACAGAAGAGCTCTTGCGAATAAACTTGCAGAATATTAGAATTAAGAATTCTTTAAAGATTTTCCTCAATTGATTTCATTTATTTTAATAGTCTATCATCTGTTTCAACTCAGGATCTACTCCTACTATGGTATTTTTGCTCTAAATAGCTCAGCCTGTTTGTAGTGAGGATTTGGAGATTTTAAAATTATGAATTATGTCCAGATCATTACTTACCCTTGTATGGTCTTGGACAAGAGTCTTCACCTCTCTGATAAAATAATTTTCTTTACTTTACATGGAGATAATAATATCTCAACGAAATAGTTGTGGAGTTGATTCATGATATAACATGAAAACATTTTGCAAACGCCATAGCACTAAACATGTGTGATTTCCTTCTTTGTGCTTGTTTATAGCTTATTGCCTAATCCTCTCTTCCACTTTTTAAAAATAAGATCTTGCCTTGCTATCCATTTGTTTCACTCACATAAACACAGTTTTCTGGACAAGAGGGACATCTAACAGGTTCAGTAATTAAAGTAAGACCATTTGACTTGCTAACAGACCGATTGACTTCACAACAAAGGCAAGGGTGGAGCAGAAAATGTGAAAGCACAGATTTCCTGTGTGATACCTAAGGAGGCTGTATGCTATAGCTATCCAAACTGTTGCACTAAGTGCAGGTCTTTAAAATCCACTGTAATGTGCCATTAGCAAATAATACAAGTGACATTAAAAAAAAAAGCCTTCATTTTAATTGGAGAGAAAACCTATGGAAATGTAGACATATAAATAAAAATACAGGAGCCACATAATTGTAGAAAGTGGTATAAGAACCTGGGGGAAGAAAGTGTCATCGTGGGCTGGATTTAAAATGAGCTTTAAAGCAGTGGTTCTTCAAATTTTACTTAGACTACATTCCTGTTTTCCAACCTAAACAGATCATCTCTTGTTGAAGTAGAGGAAAAGGCCCAGAGCCCAGGGCTTCACTTCCTCCTCCCAAATACTTCTTTCTGTTACCAGCAATCCTACATGAGACTCTGAGGCACCTCTCAAAAGGCCCGGGTTCCACTGATAGATTGAGAAGGATTGGATTGGGGGGTAAAAAGAAGAAAGGTGAGAGAGTTTGGGTAGGTGCAAAAAGAGATAACAGGGGAAAACCCAGTGTGGGTGACATTGGGGAGGGGGGGGGTCCTACCCCTCTGGAAGCTGTGAGGTGACAGAGTATGTATTGGGAGCCATGGGGGTAAATAGCATGGAGACCTATGGAAGAGTTACATTGTGGAGAGCTGTAAATGTTATGCTTAAAAATCCTGCAAGTTGGGAATCCCTGACAAATAGACCAACAGACCTCAAGGCATGATCTTGTTTCATCCCTACAGAATGCCTTATACTTCCTCTTAATTATGTTTCTGTGTTTTACCACATATTTCTGAGGAGATGGGCTCCATATGGATAATGGGTGCATTCGTAACTTATAGACATCACTTTCAGAAATCCTATCCATACGCACGGAGATATTTCAGTGATTCAATGATATAAAAATTAGCTCCTTGTTGTAAAGACTTCGAGACCCCTTCTATAAGCATTGAAGAGTTATTCAGGCTTGTTGAGTAGGGGAATAATAATGAAAAAATAACTTAATAGAACTTACCTGAGAGCGGGCAGGGGGGAATTCTATAGTCTTTGTATGTAGAAATCGTGTGTATGGCTGTAGGTATTTGCATGTTTGCATGTCTTTGTGATTTATATTTAAAAAGATGTCTAAAGTGGATACTCTGCATGGAGTTTCATCCTCCCAGGTTAACAAGATAATTCACTTGAAGCAAATAGGATAATTTGGAAAGTTTTATTGCCTTTCAAATGAGGTAAGATTGAGTTAATTATGGTATCAGATCATCATAAGATTTCATAGATTATGGAGGAGCTGACACAATGTCTTCAAGCACCTTTTCTACTCCTTAATTTTAGCTGCTGGCTTTTGAAAATTTAGCTCATAATGACCTTAGGGTGTTTGAATATATAAATTTACATACACACTATATGTACCTACCTACCCAAACATACAGTTGCACTCAGATACCTAAACACAAGGCTGGTGATTTGGAGATTTCTGAGATGTAGCAACGCATTTGCCCAATACTAGAATAAAACTATACCAGCCCACATCGGAAAGTAAGTGAACTTTGCCTAAAGAGGTATAAAATGTTAGCAGAATAAACATTATACACCTACACACAAAGATAAGGAAAATTAAGCTAGGAGCTCATTATTTCTCAGCCCTGTGATTTTAAAAGAAAATTCTGATATTCTCAGTATAAAACCCCCCATGGGTTTCCCTATTGGAATAAGACAAATGGTAACAGCCTGCATTATTTTTGTCCTTGGAAGATGGAAGTGAGGAAAATCTTAATGAGTCTTAATTTGGGTGATGACGGTGAGAGGTGAGTAGCAGAGACCTTGCTTGTGAAGTCGTTCCTCCGGCTAGAAAACCTATGTGTGAGAGTAAAAATCGAAGAGACTATTTTTGTTTATTCTTGACAGGTAATTAGAACAGGAAGTAAATCTTGCTTTAAAGTCACATAACCAAAAAATTTCCTCTGGTTAGTAGGGGAGTAGAATAATACTATCTAAGGTGAATAGAGACTCATCAGTATCTTTCTCTTTCAAATTTCAGAAGAAGAGGTCAAAATCTTCCAATGTTTCTTTGAAATGTCAAAACTCAACCTTAATAATACTGGCCTCATGCAGGCAGCTCTGCATACAAAAAGAGGCTAGAAAGCTGCCAGTCAGGTTGACTTCTGTCTGACTGAAGGAAGGCACACCAGGGCAGGCAAAGCTTCTTTGTTGGGACTGGAAGATGGAATTTAAAACATCTTCACTTATTTAAACTAACAGAAGAGGGACAGTCATGTGAATTAGTGATTAGTGTAAATTATTGAACAATCTTTTGAAAATTTTATTCCAGAATGTCTATACACACTAAGGGTTAGATGGGCACAAAAGACATGCTCTTTTATAAAGCAGGTTCATGGACTCACTATGGATATTTTTTAAAGAATGTGTTTTATTACATGAAAGTAAATACGGGAGCGTGAACTCACTGACCAAATGACTGTCCTTTGGAGACCTAGTTTTTAAATTAATAGATAATAGTCATTTTCTGGGAATGTATCAACTGGGTATTTGTTGATTGGCATAAATCATAAGCTCCTCTAGACATAAAAAGTACTTACCAAATCTTGAGTATTGTGTACATGATATGTGCTTAATTGTACCCCACCCCCATTCACATGTTGAAGTCCTAACTCCCAGTATATCAGAATGCAACTGTATTTGGAAATAAGGTCTTTAAAGAACTAATTAAGTGAAAATGAGGTCAGTAGGGCTGACCCTAATCCTATGACTAAACCAATATAAATTGTGTCATTATAAAAAAAGAAAAGTAAACACAGGCACATCCAAAAGGGAGACCCCATGTGAAGACACTGGGAGAAGACAGCCATCTGCAAGCCAAGGAGAGAGAGGCCTTAGAAGAAGCCAATCCTATTAATATCTTGACCTCAGAATTTTAGCTTGAAGAATTGTGAGAAATAATTATTTCTGTGAAGACACCCAGTCTCTGGTACTTTGTAATAGCCTGTTATGGACTTAATATTTATGTCTTCCCCAAAATATATACATTTTAGCCTTACTCCCCAGTGTGGCTGTATTTGGTGATGGGTCCTCTGAGAAAGTAATTAGAATAATTAGTAGTTAAGATATCATAGTGATGGAGCTCTGATCTGATAGTATTAGTGTCCTTATAAGAATAGACATCAGAGAGCTCTCTCTTGCTTTGTCTCTCTGAACACACACAAAGAAGAGGCCATGTTGGCACACAGCAAGATGGTGGCCACCTACAAGCCAAAAGAAGAGTTCTCAGAATGAAACCTACTTTGCCAGTAACTCGGTCTTGGACTTCCCAACCTACAGAAATGTGAGAAATAAATGTCTGTTAAGCCAACCAGTCCATTGTATTTTGTAATGGCAGCCTGAGCAGTCGAATACACATCCCTAGTAAGCTAATACAAAATATATATGCTAAATTCATGCTTTTGTCTTAGGTCCAGTCTTAGTCGTCTCCCAAAAATCAGGAGCTGGATATTATATAAATGTATTAAGATTTTTTATAAAAAGGAAATTAAGAAGATAATTAATCACTGAGAGTACCTATGTTTTGAACAGTCATATATTTTCTGTGACGTTAGATTCCAAAAACTTTTGCTATAAGGTCTTTATCCTCAAGACTTTTACATCGGGGTTGATTTTATTTTATGAATTTTTAATAATTTAATAATTGTTTAAATCATTTTATGTACATTTAACTTTATTTCGTATTTGTAATTGTTATTATTAATATTAACCCATATTACAATACATTTATATGTTTGTGAACTTTTCAAAGCATTTGTATATGTTAGTTACCTCGTTTACATCTCTCAGAAGTCTTGGACACAGGTCAGAACACAGTGTCTGCATTTTTCCTGTAGGAATTTAACTTTGGGGAGGCTAAGTAACCTGCCCAAAGTCTTAGAGGTAGGAAGGACACGAACTGACAACACTAGTTATATTGAAGGAAGATGGCAAACTTGATGGATGATAGTCATACCCATAAGGTTTAGAATCTTTTCAAGATGATCTTCTTTAGTTATTACTTATATAATTATAACATTAAAAATAATTATTTAAAACAACATAATCAGAAAAGTGATTATTAAAACAAAGAGTGAATCCAGCTTGTTGAACTCCAAATATCATTGAATATCATACAATCACTAGCTCAATCCAAGTCCCCTTTGCTCTCTCCAAGATGGTGCTGGCAACATTTTTAACCTAACTCTGACCTTGGAAGGACCTTCCTTGCAATATCTCCCTTAGGGTAACTATTGAACAGGCATATGGTCATTATGAAGAAACTGCTGACTCCTGGCTCAGCCATTGGTACAAATATTGTTTTAGAAAATAGAATAAGAAGGAGACAAGAATAATTGGAATACTCCAACTGGCCACTACTAGGAGATAGCAGATATCTCTTTTTTCTATAGCAATGTGATAAGGGGAGAAAATTTACTTAATACACTTCCACACAAATTTTCTGAATTCCCAGGAATTCAGTCTTAATAAACCACAGTACTAGCCACAGTGGGAGGGCACAATATAGTTACAGAGTTTCACAATATAGTTACAGTGACAAGATTAACACATTGTCAGATATAATTTGGAGTTCAAGCAACATTCAACACATGCCTAAGAAAGGTATAGATGTTCATCGGACTTCAATTTTCAGCCCTTAATGAACTACCAATAGCAGCCTACATGAGAAAGAAAGAGGAGAGTAGGCAATTATTCTTAGGTAGGATACTCGCACCTGAGATTTGTAACTGTGCTATGGGTCAGAGGATTTACAACTGGTTCCCAAATGTAGCTGCAAATTAAAATCAATAGGGGAGCTTTGAAGAAATTCAGATTCCAGAATTCTGGACAAAATAAAGGCATTTTGGACTCAGATTCAATACCATCCACATGGTATCATGAATGAAGAAAATGCTTACAAAAAACTGTGACTAAATAAAAATAAATCAGAATAAAATTCTCAATGTAAGAATGAATATTAAGCAATGCATAATAAATCTAAGTGAATATTGATAATATGAAAGGCAATTGTACTAAAAGTTTTAAGGAAGGATTACTGAAGTGACTCAAGAATAGTGTGAAACTAAAAATTCTAAATCGTTAAAACAACAATATTGTAAGAGAGGCTTGAAACACCCAAACGCATTTTGAATGTCTCTTTCATGGTGATGGTGTGCAAAAAACATGCAAACAGAAATTCTAAAATCAACCACACACATATTGCAACAAACTTCTTGCAAAAAGATGCAGGAATCTGAGCTTCAGTTAAGTTTGCCTGGTGATTCTCAAGAGACTAATCAGCAGGTAGACTTTGGGGAACCACTCATTTAGAGGACTCTTCCTGAAACTAGAAATAAGCAGCAAGCTGCATATCAGTACCCTGACTCCTGTTGCTCACATTTTCTAGAGCAACTCTAGACCATTGGATGAAAAGACACTTCTCTGCCTTCATGCCAATTGCATTAGGTGAAACTTCACAGAACACAATAAAAAAGAGTTCGGAGAGATTGACTCTGAAGGTTTTATGTACTTGGACTCTTATTTTCTTATGAAAAATATGAGTTGTATTAGATGAGCTGTAATATTACAGCTTCAGATTTAAATGAATTTATAAAGCATGATACATTATATTTAGGAATGGTATTTAGTAGAATTTCAGAATAATGTTCAAGAAATAATCAGAAGCCCATCATAGACATAATGAGACACAGGCAAACTGGATTGAGGGCAGGAGGCAATGTATTATTTCTCCAAGTCCCTCCTATTCCTATAATGCTTTGTTGGCCCTAGACACACAATAAACACATGTGTTTTTAAATAAGTTAGTGAGTCAATGAAAACAAAGTTCCTTGGGTGCATCTTGGGAAATACAAGATGAAATCAAATCAGAAATGAAATAATTTGGTGCTACTATAAGCTGGTAACTACTGACTGAGAGGTCAAATCTTAAATTTGAATGTCTAGAATAAATGAATCAAAACAGATTTCTCAGAAGGCTTGCTGAAAACAAAATAGAAAGAAAACAGTGACAAGGGGAACAGAGGGCAGAATGAATGAATAAAAAATGGAGGTGAAGTTTTATGATAATTTTGCAGTCATAGAGTCATCAAATCTCCGGTTTGGCAGGAACCCCAAAGGTCATTCCTGCCAATCACACATCTAATGCTTGAAAACCCCAACTTTGCTCCCCCTCCAGTGAGATGACATGGATGATAATTCTCTTTAACAGCAAAACCAAATAGAAATCGGAAAGTTCTACTTTGTCTCCAATTTACATCCCTATTTCACGATGAAAACTCAGCTTTACATGTATATACGTCTATCTGTATCTGTATCTATATCCATATTCCTGAATAGCATTGCTAGTGCTTGAATTTCTTGATCCAAACAGATTTTGCAGAGTTTGGTTTGCTTTAGTCTTTATAGAAGAATTGTCTCAAGAAGTGGTGAAATAACCGTAGAATTGCTTTTTTGACTACATCCAGTATGAAATGAATTCAGGGCAACATCTAATTCATCACTCAGTCACATCTGACAGATGGATTTCAGTGGTTTACCAGGTCCCTGGAGACTTTAGTTGGTTCAGAACAAGCGCCTCTAAACACCCAAAACGTCTGGGGGCTTCCCTTTTCCCAATCAATGTCTATTTGTTAAAGGTTATCTTGTGGAAAGTTAAGAAGAAGATTCAAGTGTGACACTTCCTCAGAGGAACTTGTTCTTATTTTAATTCAAGAAGCTCTGGGTCTGTAAACTGACTCGGGACTGAATATAAGATAAAGGGCCATTATTCTCAATCATGTGAGCTCAATTAAGGATTCTGTTCACCAGACATAGAAGTTTTTGTTGACACAAATTTTCTTGGTTCTGGCTGCTGTAACAAAATATCATAAACTGAATGGCTAAAACAACAAACATTTATTTCTCACAATTCTGGAGGCCGGAAGTCCCAAATCAAGGTTCTAGCAGATGTGGTGTCTGGTGAGAGCCTGCTTCTTAATTCATTGAATATGATTTCATTGTGTCCTCATGTGGCAGAGAGTAAAGAACAGAAGCAAGCTCTCTTATGTCTCTTATAAGGGCCTTAATCCCATTCATGAGGGCTCTATCTTCATGACCCCATCTAATTCTAATCACCTTCCAAAGGCCTCACCTCCTATTATCATTGCATCGAGGGGTAGGGTTTCAACATATGAATTTTGGGTAGAGGCAAACATTCAGTCCATCTAGGCACTAAGTGACACGTCCATTTGTTTTTGCTTTGGGACTTCATCAATTAGCCATTGTGAAAAGATCAATCTACTCTGATAACCTCTTCCAACCAGTGACTTTTTTTATTAACCATGTCCACCTAGTGCTGGCACTTGATCTCAGCCATCCAGGGTTTCCTCAGATTCACTGAAGTGACTGAGCTCAAGTCAATGGCTATATTTATCACATTCACTCCCATTCTCCAACCTGAGGTATTTCCAGGTAAAATCTGAAGCTGGCCCCCATATATGAGGGTGAGGAGAGACTAGAGAAAGAGCCAGATCACTCTAGATTGGCAGGCGGTAGGTTTAATAAGCAAGTTAACTTACACACAAGGTTTATGTTGAGTGGCTTGAAGAAGAGTAGATCTCTGCACCCATCCACTAGAATCTTAAAAGATTATATAATGGGCTTAACTGTGTTCAGTCACATATACAATCTGGTTGGTCTCAACACATTGATCTCTCAAGGTTATGTTTTGGTTTTGCTTTTGTTTTGTTTTTGCTTTTGTTTTTTTGTTTGTTTGTTTGTTTTAGAGAAAGAGAAAGAGCACGAGTGGGGGAGAGGGGAAAAGAGAGAGGGAGAAAAAGAAAGAGAATCCTTAACAAGCTCTACACTCAGTGCAAAGCCCGATGCAGGGCTCAATCATACAACTCAGGATCATAACGTGAGCTGAAATCAAGAGTCAGATGCTCAAGCGACTGAGCCACCTCGGTGCCCTCAAGGTTGTGTTCTTGAAGCTGCTTCTTACTACTGTGGGTGTGGTGGGAAGAATGTATATTCCAAGGACAGGAGAGTGAATGAGGAACTTCTGAGTCCTCAGGTCCAGCACTTGGGTCAACCGGTAGTCACATCATCTCAGTGACCTCTTCCAACACCAGCCCAGCCATTTCACAGATTCTGAGGCTTCCTTCTGAGCTTTTCCCCAATACCATAGTCAAGAGAACATACTCTGGGCTCTCTTGGAGAAGCAATCAGAAGGGTGGTCACGCATTACAAATCCTGTCTTCCCAAATCTTCAGATTTCTTTCTCTGTATTCAATGAAGAAATACATGTGTAGCATATTAATTTAGTTGAGGCCACCAAATTTCAAATCAACAGACTGAGAAAAAAATGTGGGGGAGACCTCATGCAGCTGTTTGCACTCACATATTCCTCAGAATTTCTGCTAAAAATACTTGCATTGGTAAATTTGTCCTGACCATACCCTTCCTTCTAGATGTATACTACCCTTGGCATTTTTTCCCAAACCTTTCTTGATTAATAACAAGTAGCAAAACCAGCATTTATTTTGTGATTAAGCTGTCTCCTCTCAAATTTGACTTTATAATTGTCAGCCTAGGCCATGCAGGGCCTGTTCCCTAGTTATGTGTCTTCTTCACTGGAGGGTGATGGGGGACCTAAAGGAAGTTGGCAGCCCCATGGGAAGTAACTAACAGACAAGGTAGTTACAGGGTCTGTTGTATGAGAAAGGACAGAAGAGACTGATACTGATTCTGCTGTAGTGGAAACTCTGTGGGGTTTGGGGGCTTAGTAATAAAGATAATATAAATCCTTCCAAACAGTCCTCTTCCAGTATTTAGATTTATACTTCTTTTATACTCCATTTCTTAGCTTTCATGTAGGAAACCTGACAAGAATATGAATTCAAACGGATTGCAATTCAGCAACTGAAAATAATGTTTATGTGGGCTTTTGTTTTTTGTTTTTCATTTTTTTGACATATCAGCCAAAATATGAGGCGACAGTTCAGGAGAGAAAAAATTTTAGTTTGTTTTGTTTTAGGATAATAATAGCAACTTGCTTTCAAATCTATTTCAGCCATTCTAGTTCCTTTGCTATTAATAACAATTTTAATATAAATTTGTGAATTTCTCCAACAAAGACTGCTGAGATTACAATTGGGATTGCATTAAGCATAGAGATCAATTTTGGAAGAATTGACATATTTGCCATTGGAAACCTCCACACCATAATCACAGTTATCACTGTGTTTATTTAGGTTTTAGTTTTTCTTATCAGTGTTTTATACTTTTCATTATAGAAATACTGCACATATTTTGCTAAATTCATCCTTAACTAGGTAATGTCTTTGAGGCTATTAACAACAGTACTTTCTAAATTTTTTAAAAATTGTTTTTTGACAGTATGTAGAAGAAAAATTATATATATTATAAAACATATATATATATATATGTATATATATATATATATATTAATGCATACACATACACACAAACACATCCCTTCTTGCCTGTAACCTTGCTAAACCTGCTTATTAGATCTAGTAGGGTTTTTTTTTTTTTTTTTTTTTGGTAGATACTTGAGGATTATCTATGTAGACAATCATGTCTGCAAATAAAGATCATTTTATTTATTTTGTCCAATCAATATACTTTTTATTTCTTTTTCTTGCCTTTTTTCACTGACTAGAACCTCCACACTTTGAATTAGAATGATGTGAACAGACATTTTGCTTTGTTCCTCATATGAAGAAGAAGGAAACAGTTTTTCAACATTAAGTATGAGGCTAGCAACAGGTTTTTTGGAGATGCCTTGAAAAACTTCTTTACTAATTTCTAATATTTGCTATTGTTTTATCATAAATGTTGTATTTGTGAAATGTTTTTTTCTGCCTCTGAGATAACTATATGTTTTCTTGTTATTATATTGATGATATGGAAAATTGCATTGATTAACTTTGGTCTAACATTGTATTTCCATGTTAAAAAACCACTTAATTATGCTATAGTATTATTTTCACATATTACTGGATTCTATTTGCTAATGTCTTGTTAGTGATTTTGGAGTTACATTTATGAGTTTTCTTTTCTTGTAATATCTTTGACATTAGAAGAAGGCAGACCTCATAAAAGTGAGTTGAGACATTCCCTTTTTTGTATTTCTGGAAGAATGTGTATAGAATTGGTTTCTTTTTCCTTAAATGTTTTATAAAATTTTTAGGTAAATCTGCATGAGCTTGGATTTTTCTTTGTGGTTAGATGTTTTATTATAAATTCAAAGTTTAAAATAGATATAGGAATGTAAACTTTATTTCTTCTTGATTGAAACTTAGTATTTTGTTTATTTCAAGGAAATTTATTTCAGTCAAGTTTAAATGTATTGGCTTAAAGTTGATAATGTTTCCTTTTAAATATTTAAGACTAATGACTCCTCATTTATTGCTGATACTGGTCATCTGGGCCTTTTCTTCCTGATTATTTTTATATAACTATCAATTTAACTGATTTTGTTTTGAAAACCAGATCTTGGTTTCATTTCTTTCTTTCCCCCATTTTCTTTTTCTTTCTTGTTTTGGTGTTTAGTAATTTTGAATCTTCTGTTTATTTACCTCCTCTGCTTACTTTCGTTTAATTTGTTCTTTTGTTTGTTTAAGTTGATGCCTAAAACATTGATTTGAGACCTTTATTGCATTTAATATAAATATTTACTAGTATAAATTATCCCATTTTAGCCACACTCAATGCATTTTTGTACATTGTGATTTGACTTATAACCAATAAAAATATTTTCTAGAGTTCCAATTCTGGGTCAGAGAGAATTAGAAAATTCTATTCTCTTTTTCTCACTGAACATGACTATAAAATATATACATAATATAAAAGCAGTTTTTTGAGAATGATGTTAACATTGTTTCTGCTCAAAAAGTACCTCCTATCCCTTTTCGCCTTTCCGTGTATACAGACTCTGCACTCATGAATATTTGACTTTTTCCTCTCCCTGAAATTGAATGTTGCCCGTACTTATTATTTGTCAGTTAGCATTTACCACCCATACATGTGTGTCTTATTTCTTCATTGGTGACACTGATGTAGACTACATATTCTTTGATAACAGAAATCATTTTTACTTATAATAGCCCTCTCCAGGCCACTTTAAATAAGAGTAGGCTCACAGCATATAGAAACTGTTTTGAATTGATGTAGATTTTTGGACAAAGCTCATCAGAGTAGGCATTGTGGCTAATATTTTGCTTTCTTTCTCTTTGCTACTATCAGACTTTCTCACAGAATTAAATTTTAAAGGTGACCGAATAACACTTGGGGTATTTTTACTATTTCCCACGTTCTGGGTGCAAGATTTGGGCTATAGTTAGGAGCACAGGGCTAGTCTGTCTCCATGCTAGTGGAGATGGCACAGAGTAGGGCTCCACTAATAACTTGGCCTGAAGTCAATTTTTGTCTGTTGATAGGATTATTGTCTTTATTGTAAGGATACCTGGGTCAGCGCTGTGATCTGTGGTTGGAGTCGAGACATGACACTTTTTTGGTGCCCACTGAAAAGAGCAAATTCAGATTATTAGCTAAATTGACCTTTTTGTGTGTGAAATTCACTAACCCAGAGCTCTAACCAAAAGAATAGTTTCCCAAATAGATCACCAGATTACCACCAATGTGTCAACTCAGAGAACATAGCAGCACACGAACAGTGGGAGGCCAAATGGGCTCTCCAAGTAAACCTTCCAGTTGAAGAATGCCTTTAGCTTAAACCATCAAATCCAGGTGATTAAAGTGAAATTACGTATGTATTTATAGTTTGACTCTTCACCAGTTTCGTGTGTGTATATAAAAGAGAAAGAGAAAAACGGGGCAGCGAAGAGAAAACCTAAAAAAAAATAACACAGCAAATAACCTTTTTTTTTATTTGTTTCTCAAATTAGGGCCTCAATTAATACATCTCAAATTGCCTCAGGACAGTGCCAAAAAAGATTAATGCAAAAGTGGTGCGTTCTACCTTTTATCTCAATTGTGTGACAGTCCTCTTGCAAAGTTGAAAAGCTGCTAATTTAGTAGTCAACAGTGTCAAATAAAATTTCTAAACTGTATGTCTATAAAAGAACATCTTAGAAATAAGGCACAGCAAATATGCTTCAAAACAGTGCAGTCAGCAAATCTGTTTCAGGTTTTGAAATATCTAGCAATGACATTTATTAGAGAGAAACTATAATATATCAGTGATATAAAAAGCTGTCTCTTCATCAGCATTGCTTTATTATAGGCACTAATTTTGTGCAAAATCCTTTAGATTCTTTGCAAAACACCTGCTGAACTTAAAGAAATATGGTGAGCGCTTGCACAGAGACAGATGCAGCTTAATCACATAATACTGAATTTGACTTTGTGGTGCTTAACAATAAATGAACTGAGAGCATACTAGTACAGAAGGCTTAAATCTTCCTCAAATTTGTATAAAGTTTTCAATGAATATACTGTTTGTGCTGATTCCTTCTTCATCAAGTTTGAGGATATAAACAAATAGTGATTATAAGGATCCCATTAAGACTGAGTTTTTAAAATTAAAGTAAATCACATTGATGACTATGCTCTGAATTGCACTCCTTTCTCCCACCACCCATCCTATTTCAATGTTCTTAGCTGGCTGCTTTCTGGCTACTTTTCCCTTTGTAGTTTCCATCCATTCATCCATTCATCATACCCTGTTTATTCTATCAGATTACTTGAAAATTTCATGTTATAGATGAATCTGCTTCAAGGTCAGATATGATGGCATTATGGCTCAGTAAAAGATGGAAATAGAATAAGAAAGACCATTTTCTCATTCTCTCTTCTGCTGCACACGATTAGTTTTATATGTTGATTGATTTTTGGTGGTAGGTTAAGTCGATTTCAATGAATTTCACTCACCCAGGGTTGACCAGATTAAGATCCAAAATTGTTTACCCATATCACTTTTTCTCTTCTTTCTTCCCAGTCTTTTAATTCATATGTTCAAAGGACATTTTGTTTGTACATATATGATACAGCCTCTATGTGTGCCTACATGCATTCACATTCCCTAGTGAATTAACTATTCTTTCTTCATTGATTCTTATTTGCATTGTAATGTTAAATAATGGTACTTTAATTTTACTTCTTCAGATAAGCTGTGTGCTTGAGAAAACCATAAAACAATGAAACCTCATGAATATTTATATCAATGACTACACAGCATTATAGTCATAATCTCTGGAACTAGTTCTCACAAGTTCAGAATTAATTATCAAGTTCAGTTTTAATTGCGTTCTTCTAAATTACAACCCTCCCCCCCCCTTAAAAAAAAGACATAATGAATTATCTGGTAAGTACTTTACTGGGACTAATGCATCTCAGAGAGCTTCCTAAAATCCCATTCTTAATGTCTAATAACCAAATGAAGGCATACAATCCCAAACCAGTGTTCTAATCCTTGTTATCCAATGTATTAGACATTTGCGGCTGCTTCTAGGGGGTTAATATATTTCATTTTCACTCAAATGAAATTTGCTATTTTCACTCAGTAAGAATTTAATTGAGTTTGGGGAACTTTTTTATTAAAAATTAAACCCTAAACACTCATTGTTTTGCTTTCTTATCCTGTGAGTCTGAAATAGCATACAGAGAGGAGTATTTGATGGGTAACCTCTGGAGAACAGTTGTCCCTTTATTAAAAAAAATTAAAAGGCATGTTTAGCACTAAGACATAAAGATGTGAACAATTAAGAGTAATGATATATTTCATCTTGAAATAAAGGAAATCCACCCCAAAACTTTCTAGCCAAAATGCTGAACTGTAAGGAAAATAAGAAAGCGTAACCATATTTATTCTTAGAATAAAATATGGAAAATTACTCAAAATAATATAAAATTTTAAACACAATGTCTTATGAAAAACTTTAACGAGTAAAACATTGAGAGATATGTTTATTTCATTAGGTAATATATATTCTATTATGTCTGAAACATTTTTTACTGTATTTTTATTTTTTTATTTTAATTTTTTAATGTTTGTTTATTTATTTATTTTTTTTTTTTGAGTGAGGGAGGGACAGAGAGAGAGAGAGAGATAGACACAGAATCAGAAGCAGGCTCCAGACTCTGAGCTGTCAACACAGAGCCTGACACAGGTCTCAGACTCATGGACTGTGAGATCATGACCTGAGCTGAAGTCGGATGCTTAACTGACTGAGCTGCCCAGGCACCCCTTGACTATATTTTTAAATGAAAACATCTAAAAACCAGTATTGTATCTGTGTGTGTTAGGACAAAGATAAAGTTAAATAAGTGATAACGACAGCATTTATTCCCAGAACTTTCCCTCATATGTAGTGATAATAATCTACTTATAGTTGAGAGGGCAGAAGGAAGATGAGAAGTATAGTTTCAATTGGAAACCTAACTAAACTCCTAGGTTGATTATCACTGCAGCAACTGAGCTCCATTGATTTACCAGTACAGTTGTTTGATTTAACTTAAAGTTAGTCAAGTTTTAGTAAAGATTTGGTTTTGACCATGTGCAAGATTTGAACCCAGGAATTTCAGGAAAAAGATGTGCAAATAGAAACTTTCATAACATAAATGGGTTAGCAGCAGCAAGGAAGAATGTAATTATCTTCTCCCTCTCAAACAAACAAAAAGGACAAAGAGCACAAGTAGTCACTTAAACTTAAGGGTCAGTATCAAGGAATTAATGTAGAGACTAGAATACAATCTATAGGAAGTCCTAGAAGGGCTTGATAAAAAAAAAAATCAGTAACCATGAGTTGAAAACAATATTTGAATGTATGAAAGCACAAATAGATTCATATATTCATATGAAAGAAATGCCTCAGTCTTGATGGCCAAATTCTAAGAACTAAGAGTTTTCCCAGGAATGAAGTATTTTGGTTAAAAGGACAACTAGTTCACTGGAGTCTTTCCAGGGCCTCGTACCATGCTGAAGCCAGAGAGGGTCCACTGCATATATATTTGGTGAATGAATGAAGAAATGACATTTTGAGAGTTGTTTCAAATCAAAAGATAAAAATGCATTTGTCTAGAAATCAGACAGAAGATAAGTATCATCATACAAGTCTATTTAATTTCATCTTTTATTAAAGATTTATTCCTAAAATATCCATTATGTTTCTACATCTTAAGAAGAATTTAATGAAGCCACTGACAGTACACATATCATCCCTTGGTTTAATGAGCTTCCCCCATGGCTTCCTTATGGGGTGGTCTGCCCATCCTGCCCAAGAGTTCATGTGCATGGCTACATCAACAGGGCAGGTTCTTCCTTGACATTATTTATGTGGCAACAATTTTTAGTCACAGGTTAGATTTTTTAAGAAAATCTGCTTCCTGCTCTCTGACCAGCAAATGGTGGCACCAACCTATTTGATCAGTGTAACTCCATTTGAAGTCAGTTTAAGCAGAGTGAGCTACAAAAATGGCAGAGAATCAGATTAACATTTTTTTATTCAGCCTCTTTTTCTAAAGGGAGAAGATGTCCCAATTGCATGATTTTGTATCATCTGCTGCGTGAATGCTGTTGCTGCCCAAATCAGGCACAAACAACAGCATCTGAGCTGTATGATCTGTCTCTTTTAAAACAAAGTTTTAGAGCATACCACTGGTTTTTGACACATTTATTCCATAATATATTAGACACAGTGGAGCTTCAGTCATTATTAAACATCTTACAAATGTCCAATTAGGAATACATCACATATAACATATGACACAGCATGTGTTTTTATCACACTGCATTAGAATCATTACTAAAGGAACAGAGTAGATGTGGCTTGCTGTTTTTATAGTACACTGACAATGTGGCAACAAGGATCCTTGCCATAAAAAGGGCCTAAATGTATATGTGCATTGTCTTCTGTGGACCTTCACACAAGCAAGTTATATTGAAAATACATTTTTACAATGATCCCTTTCCACTACCTAGTCCCTTCATTCAGATCCTGATGTGGCCCATATGTGGAAACTATTTCATGAAAAAACTGCCATACCTGTCTTTGAATGACCAAATGAGCAAGGTCGACAATTGTAGAACAATTCTGTACCTCTCAGAAGTGATAGAAATGACAATTAAACAAACAAACAAGCAAACAGTTTAGATGCAGAATTAGAATTAAAAAGGGTCCAAAAGAATTCAAAATGTAATCTTCAAACTAGATAAGTACAAGAGATGAGGAACAACAAAATGAAGTCAATGGCTTCCCAGACAGTGATTTGTTTTGCTTTCCTCAATTTTAAATGAAAACTCTTAACATATTGGAGAATCTTGAGTATGATTCTTCCCGAAGCATGTTGGCCGGCTATTTAATCTAAAACTCAGTATGTTTTTTATTTATTTGTATAAGTTTACATATAGTAAACGGTACTGACTTCTTTGTATGCTGTTCTATGAGTTTTAACATATGCATAGATTCTTATAACCACCACCACAAACAGGGTACAGAATAGTTCAAACATCCTCCAGAAGTCCCTCTTGCTGAATTTTTGTAGTCACCCCCCATCCCTTCATACCCCTAACAAAATGATATAGCTACTCTGGAAACAATCTGGCGGTTTCTCATGTTTTAATTTGACCCATAAATTATTACCATATTTACAGAATTCTCTAGGATGAAAATGTGACTTTAACATATTGGATATTGATTTACCATAGAGTACACCACAGAAAGAGCCCCAAAAGTCAAAAAGTTAACATTTTTCATGCTGATGAAAACTGGAGTCTATAAAGAAAACCATCCCGCAGGTTATCCACTGTTGACACATACCTATGAGAAAGTGAATGATGAAAAAACTGGAGCTCAGAAGTCCGTGAAATCATCTTCTTTATGTATTCTCTTATAGGGGCTATCTCTCATAACCTGGTGTCTTTAGCTTGAGTTCAATCCACATGTCACCTTACGTGGATATATGATTCCCCCAGCTCTGTGTAATGCTCTTTCCTGATGCACACCAGAGCAATCATTCAGGATGAGTAAACTGGGCATTGATTTGGGAATAATAAACTCCCCTGCCCCATGCACACTCTATAGCTGTCCTCTTGGCTCCAGTCACCAATCCAAACTCTTGTATTCTCACTTTTACTTTTTTATGCTTTCTTTTCCGTTTCTTTATTCTCACCAGAGCTTACTGTTCTGTGTACACTTCTTATACAGACTTGGAAGTTAATTTCTTGAAGTATAAGGACTACACTTGGTCTGTTTCCCTTGCAACTGAAAATTAAGTTTCCAGAAGCTGGAACCAAAGCTGTAACTTTGGTTACATCCACCAGGTTAGAAGAGAATAGAGAAAAAGATCATTACGGGAGTGATGACTACAAAAGATAGCTTCTTCCATTAGATGAAAGGTTGGACCGCATGACCTCTGAGGTATTTTCCAGGTCTTAATGACCATTCCTGGAATCTATGTAATCCATTCTAGGATATGTTAATTTACTGACTGAATTATGCTGTGCCACCTTCCCACATCACTTGGCCTGTGTAGACTGAACCCTAGTGAGTTTAACAAGCATTTAGCTGCTTGTTAAAATCAAGCTTCTGGAACTTTAATTAATGATTGACTTGTCACTAGTTTTATTTTATTTGAGACTCTGACTTTTCATTCGAGGGCAAATTATGCTCATCATTCGGCAAAACCTCAGCTGTGGTTATCTGACAGCGGCCTGTGAGGTAGCACAATTTTATGCCGTGTCACACTGACATGGCATTCACTTCTACATGGCTTTGTACACTTACATCTTAGTATTTCTACTTTCCACTGGATCATCCCCACTTCATATAAAGTGTATAGTAATTTGAGGAAGTATAAACTGAGGAAAAATGCAGAACTTTTAGTTAAATGTGTAAATGTAAAGTTAAGAGTAAGGTGAACACATGATAGAGATGGAGAAAAGTATTATCGTATGGCCTGACTACAGTAAAAATTATGTCACATAGGGGCCCGCAGACAAGCTGCCATTCAAAGACCTGAGACAATACACACACACACACACACACACACACACACACACTTTGTACTAAGTGAAGATTTGATTAAACCATTTCCTTTAAAATCAAGAAAAAAAATAAATTTGTCTGCTCTAACTACCTCTATCTGATATTATCCTAGAAGGACTAATTAGCGCAAATATGCAAGAAAAACATATATGAAGTTTTCAAAGGAGCAAACACACCTAAAATTGTTTGAACAAAATATAACTGAATACCTAGAAAACTAAAACAAAAAATCTTCAATAAATTATTGAGTTCATAAGAAAGTTTATAAGCATTGCTAGAATGAAAATTAATACTCTGTAGTTGGTTGCCCTTCTACATGACAGCAGCAAGCACTTAGAAAAAATATAATTAAAATGTCATTTGTTAAACAAATTTGTTATTTAATAAATTATAAATAAAGTTTAACAAACTGCATGAAAGATCATCATAGATTTCTTTTTTTCTTTTTTAGCATTATGGAAAGACATCAAAAAGGAACTAAATAGGAATAAATGGGATTTATATTTGCATCTAAAACAGAGAAACTAGATTAGGATTGCAATCACTCTTACCTGGAAAACTGATTTCTAAAATCTATCAATTTAGCAATAATATATTTAGTCCAAGGAGAAGGAATACATAATCAGACAAAAACATGCAAGTGACTGATAATTATCCAATGTTTTTTCTTTAAAAAGTGAAACAAATAGAGAGATATGAATAATATTCATGGATTGGAATATTTAATATTTCAAATAGTTCACCCACATTGATGTATAGATGTACAGAGACAATGTAATCCCCATCAAAGTATCCTGTATGGAGCTTGATATGCTAGTTCTAAAATTTACATGAAAAAGCAATGATAGAAAGAATAACTAAATCACACTGGAAGAATAGAAGGTAGAAAAATTTGTTTTTCTAAATATCAAGACAAAGATATGGTAATTAAGACTGTTAGACAGTAATAGAGACAGACAAATATTTCAATAAAACTTTGAGAAAAGTGGAAATTCAAAATAGTGTGAAAAGAAGAAATAGTCAATAAATCATAAATTATCCCTATAGAAAATAATGAAATTTCCTAGCACCAATCCTCAAAATCCATTTTCTGTAGAACAGAGTTCTAATAATGAAATTCAAAACTAGAAATGAATCAGAATATAAGAGAATGCCTTTCATATCATAGAACAGGAAATGATTTCTCATGCAAGACACAAAAATATTAACCAAAAGGGAAAATATTAATATATTCAGTTATAAGTAAGAATTTCCATTAGCCAAAATGTGTCTTAAAGACAATGAGAAAACAATTCAAGTGTTGGAAGAATTCATTTATAACCTATGTAAACTAAAAAAGTTATGATCTAGGACAAATAAGGTAGTCATAAACAAAAAACAATAAAATTGGAAAAAAGAAAGCTCTATATAAAAGAGAAACACAGTAAATATATAAAGTTAATTAATCGTATTAGTTACTAGTGAATTCCAAATTAATACCGTGAGATATCATATCATGCCTATCACCTTGGCAAAACATTTAAAAGCCTGAAAATATCAAGCATTTTTAAGAATATATAGCAATTGAATCAAAGTATTCAGCTTAAACTGCAGAGACTCTGGGATATCATATCTACTACTATTGGTTTTATAAATTCCTAACATCACTCTATACAATGACCAGAAATATCTAGCTAGTTTAAGAAGACTTTATCCTACAAGCTTGCAATTTTACTTCTTGGATATACTATTTAAAAACACATCTCCTCAAAAGACATATTGATGAAATTCTTAGCAAAAGATTTCATAATAGGAAAACCAGAAAATCTAAAAGTGTATTCATAGAAAAGTGTGGTATTTTCATACAATACGATACTATATCAATACTATACTATATACTATGCAATACTGGTGTAGCACTGAAAAAGAATGACCTCTAGCTACAGACATCACCATAGATAAACTCATGATATAATATTGAATTGAAAGAGAAAATTGGAATTAACTACATAAATATTGTCCATTAAGCATGTTTTAAATAAGAATGACTGACAGATGTATGTGAGTATATGTATGTGAGTATATGTGAGTACACACGCATGTATGTACACACACTTTGAAACAAGTCTTATAGACACATTACAGGGATTAGGGAGAGATTCTCCTCTGACATTATTATAGTTTGATACCCCACCATCTATGTCATGCACACACACACACACACACACACACACACATTAATACGGTTAAGGTAAAATTGTGTAATATTTGTTTATAAAAATCTGTTCTTAGGAAAGATATTGCAATATAAGTACTTTGTACATTAATATGAAATTTAGTTTCTGCTATCTTTGTGGTATTTATATTTTGAACTTTATTTCTAAATGCTTAGTGCTTTCCAATTTATACTCACACTTTTCAGTTGATCATTACATTTTCCCCTTGAAATACTAGCATTAGAGAATACAGGAAACTGAAGATCGTAAATAGGAAGTGATAGTAAGAGCACACAGCTAGCATGTGGGATGACAGGAAAATCTCAAATATCACTGAATGACACATTTCCAAACTCTTAAACGCCAGCACTACCTTACTTAGATATCTATCTCATTATTCATTCATTTTTCTACCCATAGGTAAACTGTAGGGACACCTCAACTTTCAAAGCATGCACAAGTCAAAGCAATTTTATGGTCCTCTTTCAACTTTACAATGACCTTAGATACTAATACTTCCAGATATCATGATTCCCACTTTCCTGGGAAATTGAGACTGGCTTCAAGGTCCTTGTCCTGTTCAGACCCAAGCAGGGAGTCCAACATACGCACAGCAACAGCCTTTCCCCAGACCTTCTCATGAGACCAGAGGCACACGTACCATCCTGATCCTGAATGACCAGAAGGATGTCACGCAGCACCATCTGCATCTTGTGTGGCTTCCAGAGACACAAGAGAGACCCCAACACTGTATGTTTTAGGACATCATTTACTGGATGTTCCTGATAGCTTTTATACATCTCCAACACGCAGCTTAAATGTTCCTGTTTTATAACTTTATATAAATGGAATCATATCTAATGGACACTGTTCGGTCTTGCTTCTTTTGCACAATAAAGATTTAAAGAAAATGTAAATAAAGATTTAAAGAAAAACAAAACTTTACCTTTACCTCCATCTACCTCAGCTTACCATTGTCACTCTGCCACCAATTCCTCCATGAAGGTAAAACCATGGGCACCAAGACCTCTGACCTTTCATCACCATTCCTGTGCCCCCAAAATCTCCCCAAAAGGAGATTCTTAGTGGTTCCTGGAAACAGCCAAAGGATGTATTTTCTCCAGCCTAGCTGACATGTCCATAAGAATAACAGAGGTGTAACCTGAAGAAGAGAAGAAGGAGGCCTAGAGAACTATCATCTATGCCTGGTCGTATACTTCACACTTTCCCCTCCCATTTCAAATGAGACAACTGAAAACCAATGCCATTCAGCGAAGTGTCACACAGTGAGTAGCGAAGTCATGACTAAGTTCCTTTCTCTTCAGTCTCACGTCAGTATTTCTTAACACTAATACTTACTAAAAGTTTCAGAAAGTCCCCTTATTCAAAAAGTTTGGTACATCCCATTGTTTTCAAAAGAATAGCCAAGTCTTTGGGAAGCATGGATGATTACTTCGAGGACCATCATAAGAAATTGGTTAGGAGATTCCTTCTGAGCTGGGAGGTTGGAAATCAACCTAAATAGTATATTGTCTCCCTAGACTCTGGCACAGTAGAATTTGTTCTCACAAGTGTTCTTTATTTGCAAGTGTTGGACAAGGCAACATTCTCAGCAGACAGACAGATTAACTCCCAGTGGTAGATACAATTTTCTTAATGATAAAACCCTTTGGGGGCTAATTTATACATCATCTGCTTTTGGCACTGGAATCCTCTCTAAACATTTCAAAGGGCATGCTCATACTAACACAACACCTGAAGCAATATTTTGCATATATCTGGTATTCAGTAAAATGATCATTATATTGAATTAAATGCAAGTCCTAGCCATATGAATTGAGAAAGGAAGCAACAGATATTTATTATGTACCGTTTGAATGTTCAAGCCGATTTTAGAGACCTTTGTAAAAACTGAAGAAGAAAACATTATAACCCTTCCAATTAGTTCAAAAAAAATGACTAATTTATGAAGAATTGTTTTAAGTTGAGTTCTGGAGTGCTTGACATAGACGGTGTGCACTACAGGGACATGGCTAAGGAACAGTGTGAATAAGAGATACGACAATGAGAAAGTAGGCCCTGAAGGAAACCTTGAATGAACAATTCAATAGATGAAAGATGAAGGGACAGGGACATCATGAGCAATCGTGCTGAGGTAAGGTGACCCTAAATTATCTTGACCGTTTTCTGTTACCTTTATTGAACATCTCCCATATGCAAGGTACTGAAGAATAAAAGAATAAGGCCAATTTCGGTCTTTAAGTATCTATCTCCCTTAATAAGGAGATCACAAAATAAATAATTATTCAAAGTTTTAAAATACAAGATAGGAATAATGGTTTTACTGGCTCCAATTCGCAATCATTGGAGGCTTGTTCATAAAATTAGGTACCTGGGGCTCACCCAGGAGTTTCTAACTCAGTGTCGCTGGGATTGATCCAGAGTCCAGTTAGAAGGCTGGCTCTAGAAATATCCAGCTACAGTAGTAAAGTAACCTATACTGAGTGGAAGGCAGGAAAATGAATGGCAAAAAGAGGGCAGACATAAGAAAAGCATGAAGGGAAAATGGATAGGCTGGATGTCTGATAGAAATCCAAAAAATGTCAATGTCGTTAATACAGATCCTGAGATATAGGGTAACAATGAGGCAGCTATTAGGCAGTTAAGAAGTGGAGCTGATCTCAGAGGGGTGGGGCAATGAGAGATGTACTCTGATATGTTAGAGTTTGAAGAAACTAAGTTTCCAGGGTAATCATCACATGACTCAACTCCTCAATATCTTTGTAGACATAGAATTAGAAAAGAAGAGGCAAAGGTGCAGTATGAAACCCAAGAGGAAGAGAATGAGCAAAAAAATGGAGAATTCTTGCTAAAGTTGGATGGAGACTCTGAAATAAGTTTATTTCAAGCAGGAATCAATAAAGGCAATCATGTACAATCAACACTTATGTGGATTTAAGTCATGTGATTCAAAAGCTCAAAACGGAGTTGAATTAGACCAGATGCCAGCTTTCAGAGCAACAGCCTAGGTGCAAGAATGCTTTACTTCAAAGAGATCTCACTGAGGTGTTACTGACAGAGCATTTTACAGCAAGTGAGGCAGGATTCAGAGTAAATCACATCTGAAGGCAGAAGTGGGCGTGATATAAGCACGGCTTTACAGAGTCCTATAAGTGCTTCTACTTAAGTATATGCAGCACTGAAAAGACAAGAAGAAAAATTGCTTGAAGGTTTTCTGTCAGACTGCACTCCGCATGTTCCCATTCATAGGCAATTTACTTTGAACTGAATCTTGAAAAGAACATCTTGACATCTAGCAAAGGGGTTAACCTTTTAGGAAGCTTTTCAATATTTATACCTGAGACCACTTGATAAGTTTTCCCTGTTCAGGATAAATCCTGTATATGTACCTAGAGGCCTTTTACAACACTGTCCTGTCTCAATCCGTGTGTTGCTTTATAGATTTGCTTCTTTTCACGTTCTTTTCTGTTGTTTGGGGAATTTCACCTGGCTTTGCCCCCATTCCAAGGGTGGGAGACCCAAGACTTTAAGAGACTTTGATTAGAATTTCATTGAATAAACAGATTCGTTTGGGAAGAATTGACATCTTAAGTCCTCTTGAGTCCTCTGACCCCCCCCCCCCAAAATAGTGTAACTTTCCATTTGCGTGGGTCTTTTTAAGCTTCCCTCAGAAATGTTTTGTAGTTTTCATTGTGTAGGTCCAGGAAACTTCTGTTGTATTCACCATTATTTCACATGTAATGCTTTTTAAAATGGTGCTTTTTATTTCAATTTCTGATTGTGCATTGCTAGTATGCAGAAACACTGTTGATTTTTGTAGAGTGATCTTGTGTACTACAAATTTCCCAAACTCACTTCTTACTAGCTTTTTGTAGATTCCATGACATTTTCTAAATAGGTGATCGTGACATCTGCAAGTCAAGGTTTTCTTCTTTTTCAATTTGGATTTCAATGGCCAATTATGCTGGCTAAAATCTTAAGTGTTATACCAAATAAAAGTAGTAAAAGTGCACATCCTAGCCTTGTTGCTTTTGTTAAGTGGAACGCAATCAGTCTTTCATCAGGTATGAAATTAGCCGTAGAATTTTCATAGATGCCATCTCTCAGGTTGAGGAGACTCTCTTGTCCTCCTTTGTAAGAAATTGTGCAGAGTTTGTTTTATTGCTTAATTAAGAGTTTGGTATAATTCACACTAATGTCATCTGGGCCTGAATATATTCATATTATATATTTCTTCCTTAGTAAGTATTTGTGGTTCATGTTTTACAAGGAATTTGTCCATTTCTCGTAAATTGGAGAGTTTATTGACATAAAATTGTTAGTATTCCTTCTCTCATTTCTGATATTAATAATTCGCCTCCTCTTTTTAATTTTTTTTTGAGAGAGAGAATGCATGAGCAAGGGAGGTGCAGAAAGAGAGGGAGGGAGGAAGGGAAGGACAGAGAGAGAGAGAGAGACAGAGGATCTTAAGCAGGCTTCACACCCAGCACAGAGCCAGAAGCAAAGGCTGCATCTCACCACCTGAGATCATGACCTGAGCCAAAATCAAAATTCAGAAGCTTAACCAACTGAGACACCCAGGTGCCCCATTTCTTCTTTTTAAATGACTGATATGACTAAATATATCTCTTTCTTGATTTTTCGTAAGAACCAGCTTTTGATTACATTTTCTCTCTCTTTTGTTTTGTTTTGCTTTCCATTTCATTGGTTTTAGTTCTGATATGTATTATTATCCCTTATCTTTTTTTGGCTCTAGTTTACTATTATGTTTCAAATTCTTCAAGCGGAAGTTGTGGTCATTGATTTAAGAATTTATTTATTTTTAGCATTTAAGAACTCATTTATGCATTTTTTAATAAATGCATTTGGTGATCTATACTTTCCTCTAGGTACTGCTTCAGCTGCATTTAAAAAATTAATATGTTTTCACTCAGTTTAAAATACGTCATAATTTTGGAATACTTATTTTCTAAATATTTATATATTTTCTAGACATTTCTTTTATTAACTTGAAATTTAAATCCATTTTGTTCATACAACATAATTTGAATGATTTGTGTCCTTTTGAACTAACTCCATCTTTAAATTTATTGAAACTTGTTTTATGCTCTCTTTTGATAAATGTTCTGTGAGTGCTTGGAAAGGATGTCCATTCTGCTCTTGTTAGATGAATGCCATATAATCAATTATATTGAATCAATCGATAGTATTGTTTAAATTGATAGTATTTTTAGAAAATACTAGTTTTCTATCTAGTGTTCATTCAGTTATTGAAACATGGGTGCCGAAACTTTTTATGATAGTTGTGAATTTGCTAATTTATGTCCTTGCAGTTCTATCCATCTTTGTTACACATATTTTAAGGCTCTTTCATGAGGCTCATAAATGTTTATTTATGATTATTGTGTTTTCTTATTGAACTGATCATTTATTATTGTGAAATGAATCTCTGCATTCCAGGTGAAAATTTTACCCAGATATCAAGTTTACCTACCATTACTATAGTACTCTCATTTAAAAACACATTAGCATGATATATCCTTTCCCATCTTTTTACTTGTAATCTCTTTGTGTTTTGTTTTTGTTTTTGTTTTTCCATTAAAATAGGTTTCTTGCAAACAGCGTATAGTTGGGTCTTGTTTTTAATCCAATCTGATCAACTATGTTTTTATTAGGGTGTTTAGACCATTTATATTTAATGGCATTATTATGTAGTTAAGTTCAAATCTATAATTTTTCTATTGGTTTTCTATTTATCTCATCTGTCTTGTGTTCAGTTTTTCTCCTCTGTATGCATTATTTTGAATTACATGAGTATTATTTATGATTCCATCTTACTTCCTCTCTTTGCTTGTTAGGCATAACTTTTTGTGTTTTTTAAATATTTCCTTTTGGAAGTACAGATTACAATTTTAATTTATTAAAATTTACCTTTAAGGGATATTACTCCACTTCACTTACAGTGTCAAAACCTTATAGAAGTATACTTCTATTTCTTCTCTTCTGACCTTTATTGTAGTGCTGCTATGTCTTTCATATTTACATAAGTTATAAATCCATGGTGCATTGTTATTATTTTTGCTTTAAAGTGGCAATTATCTTTTCAGGGGTTTTAAACAGCAAAAATAAAGACAATAAATTAAGTACAAATGTAAATATATGGGTAATATAAACAAATATTGGCCAGTCCAAAAATAATTATAATGCTATATATTAAAATCCATTATATTTAATTATAGTACTTAGATCATATGTGTGTTGAAAGTACAGTGATATGAGATAAAAGGTGCTGAAGTTCTTGTATTTTTAAGAAAGAAGATGATATTATTTGTAAGTTTTAGACTCTGACCTAAAGAACTTCTAATTTTTCCATCAGAATACTTAAAGAATATAATTATAGAACATGATTTCCAAACCCTTGGAGCAAAATAATCAACCTTGAAAAATGCATACTAACAATGAGAGAGACTAATATAGAAATTTTAGGATAAATAGAAAATAAAAGTCTATTTGTCTATTTGTATTTAGTCTATTTGTATTTATGCAAATGAGATGAAAATGTATTTCTATGCAAAACAGATATTCACAAATTATAAGGGGAAAAAGAGAGAAAGTTAAAGGAGGAAAATACAGTGTGTCAATAACAGTATCAGACAATATCCATGTATAGGCAAAGAGGTAAAATGATTCATACATAATCACATAATGGAAATATCATCAATTCGCTAGGGAAGAAAAATTTTCTAAACATCTTTGAATGTCAGAATTAAGAGTAAAAACATATTAATAGAAGAATGAGAAGAAATTTTGAAAGTCTTCCATTATGATAGGAAATTTTAACACAACATTCTCAGTAATTAATAGCTCAATCAGGAAGGATATAGAGTATTTGAACTAGGCTTTGGCAAAATTTGTCTAATGGGTATATATAGATCAGCACACCCAGCAACCACAGAAAACACAAACACATACTTCTCAAGCATCTATGGAACATTTATAAACATTAACCACATACTTGGCTGTGAAGCAAGTTGCACCAAATTTAGAATGATTGATATAATAAAAATTGCTTTTGTTGCCAAAAGCAATTGACTTGGAAATCAATAACAAAAAACTAAACAGAAAAATCACATATATTTAGAAATTAAGAAACATACTTGAAATAATGCAGAGTTCAAAAAAGGAATAATAATGGAGACTGGAAAATGTTTATAGCTTATCCATATCCTAAAATTGTGGGATACAATTACTAAAACAAATTAGGACTTGTACGGAAATGTGCAGCCTTAAATGGTTATTTTGAAAGGAAGAAGGATCAAAACAGGAAGACAAGCATGCCTGTTAAAAGGAAAAATTCTAAAGAGAGTAAAGAGATGTAATTTTTAAAAATAGGGGCTCTTGGGTGGCTCAGTCAGTCAAGTGTTCAGCTCTTGGTTTCAGCTCAGGTCATGATCTCGCAGTTGGTGAGTGAGTTCAAGCTCTGTATAGGTCTTAGCACTGACAGTGCGTGCAGAACCTGCTTGGAATATCTCTCACACTCTCTCTACCCCTCCCCCACTCACTCTCTCTATCTCCCTTGAAATAAACAAACTTAAAAAAAACTTAAAAATAAATAAAAAGAGGCCAATTAAATGGAAAACCATGATGCAGTAGGGAGGACCCAAAGAGCTAGATAACTGTGTATGGATATGTGTGTGTGTGTGTGTGTGTGTGTTTTAGAAGACAACAGAACAGACACGTCTCATGGCACTGATCAAGAAAAAAGAGCAAAAACACAGTAACAATATTATTATAAATAATAAATATAATAAATAATATTCCATCTTTTAAATGGTTTGAATGTGCTGGTAAGATGAAAAAGTAAATAAGAGAATATAATGAATAGTTTTATGTTTATAAACTTGAAGATGGACAAATTTTCAGAAAAATAAAACATCAAAACTGACCAAAAAAAAAAATGGACGGGCACCTGGATGGCTCAGTCAGTTAAGCAGCTAATTCTTGATTTCCATTCAGGTCATGACCTCACGGTTCATGAGTTCTAGCCCTGCATGGGCCTCTGCACTGACAGCACAGAACCTGCTTGGGATTCTCTCTCCCTCTCTGCCCCATCCAGTTCATTCTCTCTCTCTCTCTCTCTCAAAAAGAAATAAACATTAAAAAATAGGAAACCACCATCCTATAACCACTGAAAATAAATCAGTAGATAAAAATCTTCCTACAAAGAAAAATTACACCAAGATTGCTTACTAATAAAAACTATTTCAGAGTAGGAAGAAACAGGGAAAGAATACAAATTTATAATTTTTATTTTGAAATAATTTTATATTTACAGAAGTTTTATAAAGATAGTCCAGGAAATTCCTATATGCCCCTTACCCAACTCGCACAAATGTTAATAGTTTATGTAACCACAGTATATTTATTAAATCTAAGAAATTGACATTTGTGAAGTTGTATTAACTAAATCACAGACTTTATTCAGATTGCATCAGTTTATATAGTATAGTAATATCTGTTTTCTAGTCTACAATCCAATTAAGATACCACATTGCATTTAGTGACTATGTCACTTTAATAACCTCTTGTTTGACAGTTTCTCAGTTTTCCTTGGTTTTCATGATCTTTACAGACTTGGAGCATCTCTCACATTTAGAGTGTATGATGTTTCTCATAGGTTGTGGATATTTAGGATGAACACAATGGAGGTGAAATGCCCTCCCCATCTCATCAAGGGGACGTGATATCATTCATGACGTTAAACTTGATCTCTTGACTAAGGTGATGTCTGGCGCTGTGAAATTTTCCACTGTAAAGTTACAGTTTTTCTCCTTCCAAACACCATTCATTTAAAACAAGTCACTTAGTCCAGCCAACACAAAGCAGAGGAAAATTAAACTCTACCTCCTAGAGGGAGGAGTATCAAATAATCTGTGGACATTTGTTTAAGCCAATCAGTAAAAAAAAAAATTTGGGGGGGGGGGGAGATTTTTAAGGCTATACAGTTCTCCTGTTCTTCCTTAAAATTTCACTCCTTAATTTTACCAGTGGATTTTGCCTGCAGCAATTGTTACCGTGGTACTGAAATGGTGATGTTTTAGTGTCCTCACTCTTGTAAGGAGTTCTCCAAGAATGATTTGTCCATTCTACTCCCTACATGCCTGCATCCTATTTTGTGTGTGTATGTGTGTGTGTGTGTGCGTGTGCATGTAAAATCATATATATAATTGTTTAATTCATACTGCAGGTTGTATATAATGCTACTGTCATTGTTTCTCAAATGATTTTTCTGCTTTGGCCTTTGGCAGCTCTTTCAGGTTAACACCTGTGTCCTTTTGATATGCCTCCACCGCCCCCCACCCCCGCCTCTTATTTTCTTACTTTCTGTCATTAGAAGTTTCTTCAGGCACATCCATAACTTCCCATAGTCTAGACCTAGAAGCAGTTATTTCTCCAAGAAATCCTAGATTTTTTTTTTATAGAGGAAGTTATTTAAAAGGAGTGCTAAGTGTACTTGCTGTTGCTGTGTCACTGTTTCTGGGGCTGGGGGTGTGTGTGGAAATACACACACACAGACACACACACACACACACACACACACACACCCCTAATATCTCCAACTGATTGAGCAGATCAGAGCTCAGGCTAGTATTCTTCCTTGCTTATTTGTAGCTCCTAACTCTAGCAGTGAGAAAGTTGGCCCTCATTAGCTACACTTTAGTTGGTGGTACCCATGTAAAGTAGTTTAAGAATTGCTAAGCTCTGCTCCCATACTCCCATGAGAAATGAAGTTAGCAACTAAGATACAAAGTTTATGAAGAGTTTTTCTTTCTAGCCTTATAATATTTATCAAATCATTGTTTTTTCAAAGTTACTTAGGTCAGTTCTCCAGCGACCCCTTTCAGTTCTGTTATGCTATACACTTATAATATAGCTAGACCCATCTGTCACAGTCTACATTTCACCCCAGGATCACTGGATAACCTAGATAATTTTTTTTCAATTTTCATGAAGTTCAACCTTTGATATGTACAGTTCTATGGATTTTGACAAATGTTTACAGTCATATATCTGCCACCACAGTGGTGGATATATTTTTTAGAAACATTCCATCACCTTAAAATGTCTTATACAGTCCTTTTTTTAAAAAAAGTCAGTCTCCCCTCTGCCAACCACTGGCTACAACTTATCATTTTCTGGTCCTAAAGTTTTGCATTGTTTCAGAATGTCATATAAATTGAATTATGAAATATGGATTCTATGCATTTGTCCTATTTCACCTAACAAAACACATTTAAGATTCATCCATGTTGTTACAAAAATCAATAGTTGGCCCTATTTAATTGCTGACTTGTATTCAATTTTATAGATGTAACACGTTTGTTTAAATCTTAATCTGTTGAAGGACATCTGGATTGTTTCCAGTTTGGGCTAATTATGAATAAAGTTGTTACACACATTAACATACAGGGCTTTGTATGAATGTAAGCTTTCAATTCACTTCAGTAAATACCTCCAAATGTGATTATTGGGTCACATGATAAGTGTACTTTTAACTACCCAACTGTCCCCAGCAATTAAGAGTGCTATTGCCAAGCATTTGGGTGTACCTGTATTTTCTTTAGAATTATTCTTTAGAATTATTTTTTTATTTATTTTTTAGAATTATCTTTCAGAATCATTACAATCATTCTAAAGGTGTGGAGTATTATCTCCTTGTGTTTGTAAATTTTGTTTCCTTGATGACTAATGATGTTGAGCACTTTTTAATAAGTGTCTTTGCCATACGCGTCCGTTCTTTGGTGAAATGTCTGGTCAGATCTTTTGCCCAATTTTTTATTAGATTATTTATATTCTCATTCTTGAGTTTCAACAGTTCTTTATATGTTCTTGATATAAGTGCTTTTTCATATATGTGCTTTAAAAATATAATCTCCCAGTCTTTGGCTTACTTTTTCTTCCCTGTTTAGCAATATCTTTCTAAAGCAACATCTTTAGTTTATATGTCTTGGTGTCATTATATCTATAAACTCACCATGAAACCCAGCATTACATAAATTCTTCTGTTTCATCTGGAATTATTAGTGCTATACAATTTATATTTATGTCTCTGATATGTTGGAATTTTTGTGTAAGATATGTGGCAAGGTTCCTTTTTTTCTGTGAATGTTCTATTGTTAACAACACCATTTATTGAAAGGACTATATTTTCTTCATTAAAATGTCTTTGAACATCTTTCCAAAAATGGTCTCTTGTGGTTTTGCATTGATTTTTGTCTTTTTAACAAAACCAGAAAGTCTTAATAATTGTGTCTTGAAATCATATAATGTGGGTCCTCCAACTTTGTTCTCTTTTTCTAAATTATTTTTGACTATTTTAGCTATTTCTTTGTCTTTCCACATAAATACACAAAAGAATCTTGATACTATTTAGAGAAAATTGAAGACAACTAACATCTTCACAATTATCTTCCAATTAATCAACATTATTGATATACCTCTCCACCTTTTAGATCATTTTAAACTTTTCTTTTCAACAGAATTTGTAGTTTTCAACATATTTATAGCCTGCATGTATTTTGTTAGGCTTATATATTAATGCTTCATTTTGGGGAATGATACCCTATTGCAATGTTTTAAATTTCAAATTCCAAATATTCATTATTGGCATAAAGGAAGATGATTGACTTTTGGATATTGACCTTATATTAGGCAAACTTACTAATATCATTTAGTTATGTGGTTGTCATTATTATAACATGTAAATCCTTTAGGATTTTGTATTCTAGAAAACTGTACCATCTGTGAATATGAAATATTTTTTTCTTTCTTTCCAACTTTATGACTTTCACTTATTTTGCTCTTTTACTTATTATCCTTTTTTCTTAAGTTTATTTTGAGAGACAGCACACATGAGTGGACGAGGGGCAGAGAGAGAGAGAAATCTCAAGCAGGCTGCACACTGTCAGCTTGGAACCCCACACAGTGCTTGAACCCACAAACCATGAAATCATGACCTAAGCCAAAACCAGAGGTCTGACGCTCAACCAACTGAGCCACCCAGGTACCCCATTTACTATCCTTTATTTTTGGTCTTAGATGAAAGCAGTCTGTCTCTCATCATTAAGTATGATGTTAGCTAAAGGCTTTTGTAGATTCCCTTTATAAGGTACAGAAAGTTCCAATCCATTTCTAATTTGCTGATGTTTTAAATATAAATGGATACTAAATTTTATTGAATTTTTTTTTTCAGCATCTACTGGGATCGTATTTGTTCTTTCTTAGTCTATTTATGTGACAAACCAAATTGATTGCTTTTCAAATGTTGAACCAACTGTACATTCTGGGATGAAACTTGCTGGATCATTCTATATTATCCCTGTTATGATAGATTTTATTTGCAAATATTTTGTTGACAATTTTGTGCCAATGTTTACCATGAACATTGTTCTGTGTTCCTTTTTTTGGAATTTCCTCGTTTAATTTTAAGGATAGGCTAATAATAGCCTGAAAATATAAGTTGGGAATTGTTCTGTCACTTTGTATTATCTGGAAGACTATGTGCTAAATAGATTTTATTACCTGTTTAAATATCTAGAAGAATTTACCATTAAAATTATCTTGGCTTGGGGTTATCTTTTCTGGAAAGTTTTAACTATGAATTAAATTTCTTTCATAAATACAGCACTCAGATCCCTTAATTCTTTTATAGTTATGGTTTATGCCACTCAAGGAACTCATCTACTTAAGTGTTCAATATCACGGGCATAGTGTCGCTCATATTTTCTTCTTATTTTAATGTTTGTGGGATCAGTAGTGATGTCTCCTCTTCCATTCTTGATATTGGAAATTTGTGTCTTGTCTTTCCTTTCCTAGTTATCTATCTTAAAATATGTTGATAATCTCTTAAAAATGTCTTGGTCACTTTGCTTTTCTCTATTGTTTTTCTCTATTTTATTTATCCTCACTCCACTCATTATTATTTTCTTCCTTCTTCTTTGGTTACTGATTTTAGATCTTTAATCTTTTCTAATATAAGCATTTAGTGGTGTAAATATCCCTATGTGCACTACTTTACTGGATCCCACACATTTTGATATGTTGTATTTTTATTTTGATTTCAGTAGAAATATTTTTTTAATTCCTTCCAGTCTTTGACCTATAGATTACTTACAAAACTGCTGTTAATTTCCAAATATTTGGAAATTATCTAAATTTATTCACCATTTTATTTTATTAGTTTAATTCTATTTGGTACACTAACATATTTTTAATTTTTTCTTTTTTTTCATTTTGATTGCTTTCTATTTCTTTATGTTTCTTTATTTTTGTGAAAGAGACACACACACACAGAGAGAGAGAGAGACAGAGAGAGAGAGAGAGAACAAGGGAGGGAGAGGCAGAGAGAGAGGGAGACGTAGAATCGGAAGCAGGCTCCAGGCTCTGAGCTGTCAGCACAGAGCCCAATGCAAGGTTTGAACCCACAGACTGTGAGATCATGACCTGAGCCAAAGTGGGACGCCTGTCTGAACCACCCAAGCACCCCCTGATTGCTTTCTATTCGTTTAAATCTGTTAAGGTTTGTTTTATGGTGCAAACTATGGTCTTTCCTGGTCAATGTTCCATTTGAAGTCTAGAAGAATGTGTATGTTACTTTGTTCTGTGAGTATTCTATAAATGTCAATTAGATTAATTAGGTGTATAGTTTTGTTCTAGTCTACTATGTACTTACTGATTTTCTACCTACTGTTCTATGAATTACCAAGAGCCTCAAACTAAAATTGTGGATATCTTTACGTCTCTTTTCAGATCTTTTTTTGTTTCATTTAGTTTCAAGCAAAACTGAGTATAGGTTTATTATATGTCTTTGGAGAAATTTACCTCACTCTTATTACAGAATATCATACTTTATCTCTGATAATATTCCTTGTTCTGAAGTTTACATTGTGTGAAATCAATAAAAAAATTTTAGTGTTTTTATGGTATAGTTATCTCCATATTTTAAACTATAAATGTATTTATATTTAAAGTTGATATCTTATGTACAGCATATTAATAAATATTTCTTTTTTATCTAATCTGAAATTCTGATTTTGACAAGTGTGTTTAAAATATTTGAAGTGTTATTGATATGGTTGGATTACCATTTGTCATTTTTCCTGCTATCTCTTTTAAAGGGTATAATTTGTTTTTCTTAATAATTATTATGTTTCCTCTGGGCTTAATTAAAAATTTTAAAACAATTGTTCCATTTTATCTCCTCTATTGGAATATTATTTTCTTATCTTATTTTAAAGACTTTTAGTGGTCACACTAGGTTTTAAAATATACATTTTAAAATTATCTGCATCTATCGGCGCCTGGATGGCTCAGTCCGTTAAGCATTTCACTCTTGATCTTGGCTCAGATCATGATCTCACGGTTTCTAAGTTCAAGCCCTGAGTTGAGCTCTGCACTGTTAGCACAGAACCTGTTTAGTATTCTCTCTCCCTCTTTCTCTGTCCCTACCCCACTCATGTTCTCTCTTTCATCAAATGAATAAATAAACTTAATTTTTGTAATTATCTGAGTCGTCTTTCAATCAGTAATGTTTCACATGTCTTGTAAAAGAACGTATAACCTTATATTCCCAGTTCCTCCTTCCCAACCCTTATGTCACTCACATGACTTTGAAGTATGCTATGAACACGCAATAAACTTAATACTCTTTAATTAAGTGTTCAGTCCTCATTCCAAGCAATAAAAATAACAAAATGGTTTACTTTATCTTCTTTGATTCCATGTTGACATCTTCATTTCTTTATTTGGATACAAGTTTCTAACACATGACACATTTCTTCTCACTAAAGAACTTCTCACTAAAGAACATTAATATTTTTCATAGGGTAGGCCTAATGGCTGTGGATTCCCACAGTGCCCTCTCTTCAACGAACATTTATTTCTTTTTTTACTTTTGAGGGACATTTTCATTAGGTACAGCATTTGGGGTACAGAAATATTTATTTATTTATTTATTTATTTATTTATTTACTTTTGCCTTGCCTTCTTGCTTACATGGTTTCTGCTGAGAAATCTACTATTATTTGCCCCCTTGTTTCTCTCTAGGTAATTTGTTTTCTTGTTTGCTTTTTGTTTTTCAATCAAGAGCCATCAAGATTCTCTCTTTTTACTTTCCCACAGTTTGAATATAATATACCTAGGAAAATGGGAGTTTTTCTTTTCTGGCATTTATCCTGCTTGATATCTTCTGAGCTTCTTGGATCTGTAATTTTGTACCTACCATTAATTTTGCACAATTTTCAGCCATAGTTTCTTCAAATATTTCTTCTGCTCTCTTTTTCTGTTCTTTGAATGGATTCCAGTTATGTATAATTTAGATTGGTTAATATTGTCCCACAGCTCTTGGATGCTCTGTTCTTTCTAAAAATCACTTAGGGGCACCTGAGTGGCTCAATCGGTTGAGCAACTGACTTCAGCTCAGGTCACGATCTCACAGTTTGTGAGTTCGAGCCCAGTGTCAGGCTCTGTGCTGACAGCTCGGAGCTTGGAGCCTGCTTCAGATTCTGTGTCTCCCTCTCTCTCTCTGCTCCTCTCCCACTCGCACTTCGTCTCTCTCTCTCAAAAATAAATAAAGATTTAAAAAAAATGAGTAGGTTGCAAATTGGTGAGCAAAAAAAGTGACAAAAGCCAACAGAATAAAGATTCTTTAAAAAATTAAATAAAAAATAAAAAACAAAAATCACTTATAATTTTTATTACAACTAAATATTTATAATATCTGTTGATCTATTTTCAAGTTCACTGAATCTTTTTCAACTTTATTTAATGTGCCAACAAGCTCATCAGTGGTGTCCTTCACTTTTTACTATTTCTTTAACATTTGTCATTTTTATATATTTATTATAGTTTCCATTTCTTTTGCTGAAATCACCTCTCTGAATTGGTAGATTGTATATTTTTTTAACCAGATCCTTTAACACAAAAAAATTTGCTATTTTAAATTTCCTGTCTGGTCACTCCAAAATCTGTATCATATCTGAATCTTGTTCTAGTGACTGCTTTGTCTCTTCAGGCTGTGTTTATTTTTTACATGTCTCTTAATTTTTTGTTGATAAATAGACCTATTGTATAGGACAGTGGATGCTGAACTAATGATTTTTAATGCTTTGATATGAACTCTTCTTTTCTTCTACTAGACCTATTTGTGTTAATATAATCAGGGATTAGGCTAGGGTTGATGTTAGCTGTTACTATGGTTACCCACAATTCACCAGAGACTTCCATATTTTTTTAAAAAGTGTTCATTTATTTATTTTGAGAGAGAGAGAGCACTGGAGAGGGGCAGAAAGAGAGGGAGAGAGAGAAAGAGGATCCCAAGCAGACTCCATGCTGATGGTGTGGAGCACCATGTGGGGCTTGATCTCAAGAACTGAACCATGAGATCATGACCTGAACTGAAATCAAGAGATGCTTAACCAACTGCACCACCCAGACACCCCTCTATTGCCATTCCATATTAATTTGAGCTTTCTCTGTGGGAATTCTTTAAGATCTTGGTTGCTATTTTGTTCCTCTAGATAGGAATATTTTTTATTCTGTAAGAAACCTGGAGTCTCTATCAAAACAGAACCTCTTTATATTCTCAGCCTGAGTTTTTATTTGTTATTTTACAGATACAAAGGTGCTTTGCATTTTGACTGAAAACTTGCATAAAGATTAGATGTTAGTTAATAATTCTCTTAAAAACTACTACCTAACTCAATGATTACCTAAACTAGTAATTTTCTTTTCCTGAAGCAATCATATAAATTAATAGTTGTGTAATTTTTGATACACTCTTTCCAATTTTATATATTTTTTGTTTTTCTAATGCTTTTATAAATTTGTTGACATCAAGTATAATGTTGAATAAAAGTATTTCTTGCCTTGTTCCTGAATTTAATAAGAACACTTTTAAAGTCTTACATAAGTAAAACTTTAAAATTTATAATATTCTGTTTTATTTCAGAGAAATACTGTGTACCTGATTTGAAAGATCTATTCTATTTCTACTTTACTGAGCCTTTTTATTAAGTAAATTTTTTAATTTGTTTTACTGGATTGTTTGCCTTTCCATTTCTGATAACAGTATTATTAAAGTTCAAAGTAAACAATGTAGATTTTCCTAATTATAAATCTCTGAACTATTATGTATAAGATAGCAATAATTTGTTCCTTCAAGGCTGGTAAAATTTGCTTTTAAAATTATCTAAGGTTTTTGTTTTGAAGAAAAAGTATTTAGATTGTATGCAAAATATCTCTGAAAGTTTTCATTTTATTCAATTTTATACACCTTTTAGTTGTTTTTATTTGGGGGGAAAGCATTCATTTCATCTAAGTTGTTACACAAAATGTTTAAAAATTTATCATCTGCATATCTTCAGTTGTGTCTCATTTTAACATTTAAAATTACATTCATGATTTTTGTATGATTTTTCTTAGTCTGGAGAGGTATTTTTATGTATTATTTTTTCGCAACTGAATTTTTTAAATTGACAGACTTTGTATTTTAGATCAATTTTAGGTTTACAGAACAATTAAGCAGAAAGTACAAAGTGCTCTCCCTCTACCACCACACAATCTCCCCTGTTATTAGCATTTTGTATTAATATGGTACATTTGTTATAACTGATAAAAAGATATTGATATATATTATTATTACCTAAAAACCATAGGTTCACTGTTTTGCTGTACAATATTATAGGTTTCAACCAATATTTAATGTTGTATATATGACAATGAATATGTACTAAGTCAATACACATGATAATATAATGTCATTTCCATCATCACAGTATTAAAGAGAAAAATTTCACTAACCCCCAAATCCCTTGTCCTCTACCTGTTCATCCCTCCTTCTGTCCCTCAAATCATGGGCAGCAATAATCTTTTTTACTGTCTCTGTAGATTTGTTTTTCCTCAATGTCAAGAGCTGGAATCATGCAGTATGTAGCCTTTTCCAACTGACTTTTTAAACTTAGTAATATATGGTTAAGGTTTTTCTTTTTTTTTTTTTTTCAGCTTGATAGTTCATTTTTTAAAGCACAGAATGATATTTTAGTGTAACTTGATTATTTTCAATTTTTCCCAATTATGGATAAAGCTACTATAAAAATTCGTGTGCAGATTTTTCTGTGGACATATTTTCAACTTATTTAGGTAAATATAAAGAAGCACACCTGCTGGGTCCTATAGTAAGACTATACTTATCTTTGTAAGAAATCACCAAATTGTATTTCAAAGTAGGTGCTCCATTTTGCATTCCCACCAGTAATTATGAGAGGTCCTAGCGAGAATTTGGTGTTGTCAGTGTTACGGATTTTAGCCATTCTAGTAGATGTGTAATCATATGTCATTGTTTTGATTTGAATTCCCTGATGACATATGTTGAGCATCTTTCTTTCATATGACTGCTTGTCAAGACAGAATTTTCAGTTTTGCTTATTGTTACTATTTTCTTATATTTCATTTTTGGATGATTTTTTTCCCTTTAATTGATTTTTTGATCTTTGGGTTTTTTTGTATTTATTTCAAGTATGCCTTTTCCCTTCCTTGGCTTCTTGAGCTGGATTCTTAACTCACTTACTTTCTATTTGATTTGTTTAACGGTGGAATATATTTAAAATTTTTTTTAATGTTTATTTATTTTTGTCAGAGAGAGGGAGACAGAGCATGAGCAGGGGAGGGGCAGAGAGAGAGGGAGACACAGAATCTGAAGCAGGCTCCAGGCTCTGAGCTATCAGCACAGAGCCCGACGTGGGGCTCGAACTCACAGACTGTGAGATCATGACCTGAGCTGAAGTTGGTCGCTCAACCAACTGAGCCACCCAGACTCCCCTATGGTGGAATATGTTTTAATATCCAGTAGTTTTATTGTGAGACTTTGACTAAGCTCTTAATAGGTTTGATGAAGGGGAGCCAGAAGAGTCAGAATAGATATACTAGAGACACATGAGGGATTCCATGAGTACTGTGGTAGGTGTTAGATGTATCTATTCACCCAGTAGAGAGAACCAGATAGAAAGTTATAGTAATGTCAAGCACAAAATGAGACAGAGGTCTTAGCTAAATATCTGACACTCCCATAAAACTCTGATCAGAGGGCAGAAATATAAAAAGATAAGTCATGAACAAAAAAAATTCTTAAAGAATATTGCATATGCCATAAAATAGAAAATTTATTTTTATTACAAATAAGATCTTACCTCATTGTTATATTGCTTTTTGTCTATATGCTGAATTTTGCCTCATCCAAGAGATCTGTAATTAATATTTACAGCTAAAAGAATAAAATGTGTTAGACCAAACAGAAAAAAGTTAGGGGAAACATGATAGTTGTTTTTCAAAAAAATTAAATAGGAACATCAAATGAGAGGAAGAACCAAGTGTTTTTTTATGTCAACTGGAAATAATTAGTAGAAGTCATAAAGAAAGAGATTAAAGAATTGGAGGGTGTTATAACAATTTCTTTTTCCGACAAAATAAAAAGTAATTGCTTATAATGAAATACAGTCCTGTCACGAATCTTGCCAAACAAAGATTAATGAGCACTGCCCAGTCCTCTGACAGTTCATCCTAAATCTGAGCGTCTGTTTTCCTGTGTGTGCATATGTCTCTGTATATGTATTGTGTGTTTTTGTGTAAGTGTGTATATATGAAAAATTATATGTGGGGCTTGTATATGTGTGTAGTTGCCCACAAGAATATTTTTGACTGAATTTTCTCTAAAGTATATTTCAGTTTCATTATATGTAAGAACACTGTGGTTTTCAAGACCTGTGCTTAGCAAATCTGTGAAGTAGAACAAGATTTTCTCTTACAAAATTTGAGGCATTTTTTTTTCTTTCACCAAATCCATTCTCCCTCCTTTTTCCTTAAGGTACCATTCTCTACAATTTTTATCCCTAATCTTTCAAAATTTTCTTAGAGAGAATTTAAATGCAAGACATTGGTTTTATACTATGGTTTTAGGACAATGTCTTTGCTCCTCCAGGCATAGTTGCTGAAATCTCCTCTCTAATTGGGGAATTAAAGTCTGTCCTATCCTAAAAAGTTCCAGCCATTGAGGATTAAATAGAGAACAAAGTTATACATTGAGGATAGTTTTATCATAGCATCCTTAAAATCCTAAGAATAAACTGATACTTCAACTAAAAATTAAACCAGAAATGTAGAGGCAGAATTTAAAAAGAAGTGTTGTGGGTTTCCCTGTCCAAATGCTGTGCACCTACAGAAGCAACATCTGAAATGTCGAATGAGTCTCTTCAATCCCCTTGTCTCAGTCATATCCCAATGCAGGTGGGAAGGAGTGGTATTGATGGGAAATGGCTCATTTTCCCTCTTACATGTTATCTCCCCTGAGTCACAAGACTGCCAAAGGATGCAACTTTCTGAGGTAAGTGGGGACATTGGGAGGCAGCACAATTTCTTTATTTTAGCACAATTAGATGGGGTTTTTTTTTTCTGCCCCAGCCCCAATATTCATATATGAATTATTAGGGGATGAATGAGTTTCAGAAAATGAAAATTAAACTCAGAAAGTCAAAGGAAATCAGAGTCAGGCAGAAGGGTCCTCAGAGAAAGAGAACAAAGGCAAAATAGACAAAGAGAAAAGAAAGGCAAAGTGAAGAAAAGGCAGAGAAATAGGAGAAAACATAGAAGGCCCCAGAAGGGCATGAGCGAGAATGGAAATGCCATTCTGCATGGGCTTCTCATCTTGAGAGACCCCAGAGATAGGGGAGAGTGTATGGGAAGACTCCCTGCCAAGAAACTATTTTGTGATATGAGATTCCACTGAGGTTCAATATCTAAATGAAATTACAGCACATGATCATTTTTTATCACATACTGACCAAAGGCTGGACACATCCACTTCTGGAAAGCCAGAATCAATTCTAAAAATTGGAAGATGATGAAACCCAAATATATATTGTCTAGGAGTCCCTTTAAGTCACCTAGACTTTCATAATCCATTTTAGTTCCTATTCTTAACTTCCCACCTATACTGTGAATGCCCGATGGACAAAGATTATATTATGTTGCCTTTCCCTTATGTTCTCTCCTTGCATAAGGATAGGAAATATCTTTCTGCTATTTACATTCAAAGTCAATGAAAGACAGATCTTCCCAGTACAAAGAAACACCATGGAAGAAGTATGATGAGTTTGTTGCAAATAATTGGCAATATGTGAATAAGCACGGAAGAAAAGAGGAGGGTTTACTGATGGGAGGACATGTCCTTCAATGAGCTGATAGTACGAATTTTCCAGATATAGCATAGAAAAAAATAAGTGAACAAAAAAATCAACAAAATTAATCAATAACAGAGAATTATATTAATCTAAATAGAAGCTTTAATGTATTCAATTTTGGGCATATGATGAAGACAAGTAGGCCACCTTAATGCAATTCCTATGGAGCTTATGTTGTCAACAGCTCACTGGGCTGAAAGGGGCTTTTTTTTTCTTTAATGTTTATTTAATTATTTGGAGAGAGAGAGAGAGAGAGAGAGAGAGAGTTGGGGAGGGGCAGAGAGACAGAGAGGGAGACACAGAACCTGAAGTAGGCTCCAGGCTCAGAGCTGTCAGCCCAGATCCCGATGCTGGGCTGGAACTCAGGAACCACAAGATCATGACCTGAACTGAAGTCGGATACTTAACCAACTGAGCCACCCAGGTGCCCCAAGAGGGATAACTTTTGGAAGGTTTTTCTGTATCTCTCCATTAGAGAAAGAAAGTCAAAGACAGAGATGATGCTGGTATAAGTATAATGTGTATGAGAGTAAAGACAGAGAGAGAGAGAGAGAGAGAGAATGTGTGTGTGTGTGTGTGTGTGTAGCAGGGCGTGGTGGCTGGGAGGTAGACATAACTCATTTCTCCTAGTCTAAGCCTTTTGCGGGATATGCTACTGGAACTTTGCTGTTTCCAAACTTTCCTTTTGATCACCCTCTTTCAAAGGCACCGGATCTTTATATATAGCCAAGTCAAGTCAGTTAATATTTTACCAAGGGGCTCTACCTGTGGTTATCAGTCCATCTGCTACATGTTTTGGAATTGATTTCCTTTGCTAGAGCCTGGTTGGTATTTCTTTAAATACACTGAGATCTACAGCTTGATCTTCTGATCCTTATCAGTCATGTTAGCAAATCCTATGATTTTCCCATCATGATGTCCCCTGTGGCAGGAGAACCAGCAGGGATGAAACAGCAGTGATGTCAGTAGTCACCTTGAGGTCCCCAAAAGCTGGTGTGCATTTCATGAGGCCAGGATATGCTTCTTAAGTGGAAGATTCGAGTGATATTAACCGTCCAGCTATCCAGAGCTGAATCACAGCAACATTGCCATACAAAGATGAAGTTGTTAATGCTTTCCAATTATGTTCTACAGTGGACCAGATACAGTTTTTGGTATGAGAAATTTCCACATTTTTATTTCTAGTTTCAGCCTTGTTTTATAAGATTTCAAGATTCTTTTGACGGTGGAAAACCAAACAAAAACACTTGGATAGATGAAAGGCGTAATTCTTTGTTACTTAGATCCAAATGAGAAAAGGTTGCCATGTGGAGCCACACAGGGCCTTGCAACTGAGGACAGAGTAACAGCAAACTGAAACTGTAGGAGGCTAATTTATGTCAAGTATGATGGGATTAGTTGGGTTTCCCCAGCTTCCTGGTGACTGGGTATTTTGAATGATGTTATGGGCCTAAGAAAGAGGGGACTGTCCAAGGGTATTACATACCTGGGCACATCCTCAAGTTGGAAATGTGTGTGTTGTCTCCCAGAAGTGCTATAATTTGATAAGAGAAGTAGTCGGGGTGGAGGCTTAATAAACTGCCTCCCAAGGGGATTTGAGAATTTTTATCCAGGACTTTAAAAACTGGGTGAAGACAGCACTTGGAAAGTATCACATTACAAATCTCCCTTCTAAACTCTCATGTCAAATATTTAACTGTCCTCCAGGCATTTCCACATGGATGTCTAAAAGGCATCTCAAATTCAAAATATCCAAAAGGAAATTTTTCATCTTCCTTACCCACACTTGCTCTTTCCAAATCCTCCCCCCTCTCAGTTGCTAAAGGGTAGACTTTCACCTTGCGAAGTATGAAGACTTTCACCCATCTTCACGTGTAATCCCTAACTTCCTCACTCTGTGTCATGCAGTGAGATGACACGGCTGGCAGCTTGGCCTTTTCTAAAATGATGTAGACAAGTGTTGAAGCAACAGAAAACAGGTCTCAAACAAGTGGACCAGCTGTGACTTTTGATTTACTGTGAGCACCATCATAAGTTTTTATAACATGTCACCAGCTTAGTCTTAGTCAATGGTGTTAATCTTGGGTGACAAGTCATGAATGATAAGCAGCTGTAACTCTGAAGTTTCCCCATCACACATTTGACAGGGCCAGAAATCTTGACCTGTGGTAAAACATGAGCTGCCTGTTCACTGGCTACTTTAAGACAAAACCTTGCAATGTGGAGGACCAAAGAAATATCAAAAGTTTCTCAATACATATCCCATTAGCACAAAATAAAAATTGTCTACTTGTCATCTTGGAACGGACAAAAGGTTACTATGAATTACTTTTTCCTCACAGTTGTTTTTGGTTTTTTTGTTTTTTTGTTTTTGATGGGATACTTTCTAGTCTGAACTATTGAGAGCTGTAGCACACAATAGCTCTCTACTGATCTTGTTAATTAACATTAAATACATGGCTAATAAACTTAAACATTACGGTAATAAGATTTTTGACTTGTTCTCTCTTACAGAAGGACTAAAAGGAAGCTTAGAGTTAATCTAGCCTAAAACCTTATTTAAACATGAGGCAACTGAAGCTCAGTAACTTATAAGAATTTTCTCAATGGCCACATTGTTATAAGTGAAAAAGGTGGAAATTTTTTTTTAAATTTAAATCCAAGTTAGTTAACGTATAGTGTAATAATGGTTTCAGGAGTAGAATTTAATAACTCATCACTTACATAAAATACCCAGTGCTCATCCCAGCAAGTGTCCTCCTTAATGCCCATCACCCATTTAACCCAACCCCCACCCAGCATCCCTCCAGCAAACCTCAGTTTGTTCTATGTGTTCAAGAGTCTCTTATGGTTTGCCTCCCTCTCTGTTTTTATCTTATTTTTCCTTTCCTCCCCCTATGTTCATCTGTTTTGTTTCTTAAATTCCACATATGAAAGAGGTGGAATTTTAAGTCCAGTCTTCCAACTGTGAGTCAGGGTTCTTTCCATTCATCACACTATCCTACCTTTTTATGATGATTCAGATAATTAAGTGAAATTGTTTTCTTTGTATTATCTTTGGCTACACTTATAAATAAGTGGGTGACTTTATGGTGAAAATGAGGATACAATTTGATGAAAAATTATAAACAATTAGATTCAAAAAATTATATTCTTATATAGACCCAAAAAGTAAATAATAAGTTTAAGAAAATGCAAAATGGTTAACTGAAACACAGAACATTCCACAAAACTCTGGTAAACACAGGACACTTTAGAAAATTTCCTTAGGGCCGGGAGACTATATACAGTGCGAAGTATTTCAAAAGCATCTATAAAGATTGAAACCTAGAAAGTAACTTTTTGAAGAAAGGAGAGGGGTGTCCAGAAAAGGCTTTGTTATAATCTTGTCTATAAAAATGAAGCTTCAAATGAACTCTGTAGTTGTTCACAAGTCTTAAGTTCCTTTAAAACTACCTATTTGTCAATACAAGTCCTGAATCCAGCCCTAGTTAGGAGACCCTTTTCACACATAATCTCACTGTCTATTTAAAACAATTTTCATTCATTTCTGTTGTGGGGAGATGAGCTGCTGATGCCTGCTCTGGGCCTGGCTGGTCCCCTTGTGGCCATCCTGCTGACACACTTCCTTGACCAACGGCTGAGGGAAAGCACAGCGGATATCCACAAATACAGAAGGGCGAGTCTATAAAAAGGACAGAGACCAATTATTCTCATTAGTCAACAAGGACAGAGTAGGAGCTAATGGGGCTTCTGTTTCAACAGAGGGAGAATTTAGGTTAATTATTAGGAAAAACTTTATAACTATTAGAACAGTTAGGGCTCTGGAAACAAGGTACCCTGGGAGGAAGCAAAATCACCTTCACTTAAAGGTACTCAAGGTAAGATTAGCTCATCATTTATCAAGGAAGATTAAAAGATTATTAAATCAGGACCACTGAGAAGTGTGAAAGAAATATCCTGGCCTAGGAAGATTATTATCTGGCCCTCAAGTTGTGTCATTAGCAAAATGTCAAGCATTATAGTTTAGGCACTGGGGATAGAACATTAAGCAAACCAACACCAACCTCTGCTCTCACAAAGCCTGCAATCTAGTGGGGGTAGAGAAACGGAACGAGGTGCACAATAAACAAATAAATAAGTAAAATAAGTATCATGTTAAATAGTTGTAAGTGCTGAGGAGAAAACTAAAGACAGAAGGAAGAATGGGAGATGATTAAGAGAAGCGGCAAGTTTAGACAGAGTTATCAGAGAAAAACTCACAAAGATGAGATTTTAGTACAAATCTGAAGAAGCCAATGTATCTACAAGAATCCAGGTGTGTTCTAGGCAGAGGAAATAATAAACAACAAACCCTGAAGTAAGAGCATAACTGATATGTTAAAGAGGAAGCAAGGATCCCTTTATTCCTATGAAAATGAATAAGAAGGAGGTGATGAAGATGAGCACCAAAGGGGTAACTGGATGAAGATGGAGCAGACCACTCCAGCTTTGGACACCTTGACGGGATGTTGGCTTTTATGCCAAGTAGAAGGGGAGACAGAAAAGGGATGTGACCCCCCTTGCAGTTGTGCAACATCTGGCTCTGGCTGTTGTGTTTGGAAGACTAAAAAGGATTAAGACTGGAGACAAATGAATTATCTTGAGGGTTCTTATAATAACTAAGGTGAAGTACCATGATGACATAAATTGAGGCTGCAGTAGAGATGGTTTGATGAAGTAAAAATCTGTGTTTACTCTGAAATTGGATAAATCTTGTACTCCCTCAATTTATATATTAATGGGCCACATCAGGATCTGAATGAAGGGACTAGGTAGTGGAAAAGGATCATTATAAACATGTATTTTCAATATAACTTGCTTGTGTTAAGGTCCATAGAAGACAATGGATTTGGTGAAGAGTCAAGAAAACATGTTGAGTTAGGAAAGAAAGAGTGTGAAGAACAATGCCATCAGAGCGTAATCCCAAGTGATACACGTGAAACTCAGTGCAAAATGTTATACATAAAAGGCCTATAGAAGAATTAAATGAAAGACTAAAAATTATAGGAAGAAATTCAAAGATCCATAATTGTAGCTGAAATTTTTAATATCCATGACTTAGTAAATAATAGAACTAGAGACGGTAACGGGGAAGGTTCATAGGATCCAAATATTATGAAGGATCTTAATACCATAGATATTTATAAAGCACTAAGCCAGACAAGTAAAGAATAAACATTCTTTTCAAGGTCATACAAAATATTCAACAAGGTACATCACATATTGAGCAATAAAACAGGTTCCAATAAGTGGAAAATGCTGAAATAGTACAGAATATGTTCTTTGAAAGAAATAGAATTTAGAAATCAAAAATAATGTAAATAAAAAGCTACACATATGTCACTTCAAAATTTAATCACTTCAAAATAATCTATGAGAAAAAAAGAGAAATAAGAAGGAATATTGGAAAATTTTTCAAAACGAACTGCAGTGAAAATACAATATATCAAAATTTATAGGATGCAACTGCTTTCCTTTTGGAGAAATGAGAAATAGTTAAAACCAATTATCTAAATTTAAAACTTAATAAAGGAGTATACGAAAAAGAAGTAAATAAAAACTAGCTTAATTTCAAAGTCAATATAAGAAAGAAAATAAGAAGAAAAAATAGGAATCTAAAGAGTAAAACACCAACAAAAATAGATAAAATTAGCAAAAATAAAGCTATTTATTTGAAAGGATCAATAAAATCAATAAACTCCTGGAAAAATAGATTAGGGGGAAAAAGCAAATATAACTTGCTAGTATCAGAAGTTATCACTAAAAATTCTTAGAGATATCAAAATGAAAATAGCAAAATATTTGGTGGTTAGGATGACATAAAAAAAAAAACACTAAAAACAACCTACCAAAACTGACATAAGATAGACAATTTGAATTTCCCTTATTTATCAAAGAAAACAAATTTTTTAACAAAAAATTTACACACACACACACACACACACACACACAAACACAGTACACATCCAAGTCCTATCATTTCACTAGAGAATTCTACCAGACATTCATTTTAAGAGAACCTTCTTTTATTTTTTAAAAAATTGTTTTGCTTTTATTATTATTTATTTTTGAAAGAAAGAGTGAGACAGAGTGGGGGGGGGGGCGGCGAGGGGCGGGGCACAGAGAGGGAGACACAGAATCCAAAGCAAGCTCCAGACTCCCAGCTGTCAGCACAGAGCTTGACGCAGGGCTTGAACTCACGAACCATGAGATTATGACCTGAGCCGAAGCCGGATATTCAACTGACTGAGCTACCCAGGTGCCCCAAGAGAAACTTCTTTTAGAGTGGAATTTATTGTGAAAGGACATGAGGGAAATGTCTGTGTTGATAAACTGTTATTAATTTTGGGGGGGGGGTGTAGAGCACAACCAGGGGAAGGGCAGAGAGGGGAACACAGGATCTGCAACGGGCTCCGCTCTGACAGTCTGACAGCAGTGAGCCCGATGTGGGGCTAGAACTTCTGAACCAGGAGATCATGACCTGAGCAGAAGTCGGATGCTCAACAGACTGAGCCACCCAGGTACCCCAAAATGTTATTAATCTTAATTGGATTGTTGTTTACACTGACATCTATTCATTGAAAAGTATATACTTATAATATTTGCCTTCCAATGTACATCAATTTTACCTAGAAAATAATACTATAAAAACAATCAGGTGAGGAAAAGTCATATATGAAATAAGAAGGACAGAACTTTGATAGTCTTTGAAACTGAGTGATGATTGTAAGGGGCTTCACTGTATTATTCTTTTTACTTTACATATGTTTGAAATCTCTCATAATAAAACATTTATTTTTTAAATGACTTTAGTGCTTTTCGTATCAAAGCAATAAGTCTGAGACTGGGAAGGGTAAAAAGAAGCAGGTTATGCAAGTGGTTGAATTAGAATCAATTTTGAATGTGCTAAATTGTATGTGTTTACTCAGTATCCATTTGCAGATGTATAGTTCTTAAATTTCACAGGTGAAATCTGTTTTTGAGATATACAGCTGAAAACAAGTATTGAATGGATTGTATTTAAAGATATGAGGCTCATTTAAATTACCTTGGGAATTAGTATAGGTAGAGAATAATGGAGATCCAAGATATAGAAATAAGGAGAAAAAAAAAGTTTGAAACACAGTAGTCAAAGAGTAGGAAGGAAATCAGGTGAGTATACAATCCTGTAAGACAAAAAAACTTGCATAGATTCCAGAAAAATCACATCCATAGTAGTCTAAGCTTATCTAAAAGAAGCAGGAAATATAAAATTCATTTTTGTTTACCAAGGAAATCCTTTACTTTAGCAAAAGATTTGCTTGCCTGTGAGTTTCTTAGACTATTATTAATTCAATAGAGACTGATGGAGCAAAGTAATATGTTTACATAGGATAAAAATAAATGCTCCATACATAAAAATTTATGTTCTAATAAGAGAAACTAGGTTAACACAAGTAGAAGAATATTCATACACAGACAATTAAATCTGAGTGCAAGCCACAAAATGAGAAATTCCAGAAGGTACTAGATAAGTACAAAAGAAATGGTTCAGAAAGTCTGGAATGCAGAATTTCAGAGAAATTAGAGTTCACTCTGCATGGGAGTTGCCAGCAAAGTCCTGGTAGAGCAAGGTTAGGTTAAACCGGGCTATGATAAAAAGGGTAGGTATAACGATGGAAACACACACACACACACACACACACACACACACACACACACATTTAGAAAGAGCGTTCAAGGTAGGGAAACAGTGAGCAAATAAAGCCTCTGGTATACACAAAAGATATTTTGACCATGACTATGTCAGTAGTAGAAGATGTGAATAGAAAAGGGAAAGAAGATAATATTGGAGAAATAAGAGTATGGCCCAGATTGTTGAGAGTTTTCAATGAGCAACTATTTTGATATTGTCCCAGACATCTTCTCAGGGTCTCAGAACTTGAAGGCATCAGTCCTGACTCTCAAAAGGAGGTTTGGCAGTCACGATTCTAGAACTGTTTTCCTAGGAGGGTGAAGAAGAGCAGCTAGATTACTAAAATCTCTGCCCTTTGATTCTTTACACCAATGCAGGAGAGATTCCATTTTAGAACATCATCAGCCAGGTAGAAGAGGAGCACATTTCTTTTACTCTGTTTTTCCTAAGAAAAGGAAACATCTATGAGAGATATTTTTTACCACTTTCTCCTTTCTCCTTCACTACAAGGAATTGAAGCACCCTCAAGTAGATATAGAGTTGCTCCAGAAGAGTTTTTATGTTGTTCCTGTGCTGAGTCTTGATAGAAAGGAGCTGGAAATTCAATGCAATGAGCAGTGCTGTAATTTGTATCATAGGCCCACGTAATAATAACTCTGTGATCCACAGGCTATTACTTCAACATAGAAGACACTACCTCTCCTCTCCACTTCCTTAAATCTTTCTCCCAGCAGCACCAGCGTAAATATCCCTCTTCAAACCACCTTCCAAATTTACATTTTGTTTTCCAAATCACCTTGACCCTACAACAATGCTTGGCAATTTCTCTTTCCAATGGGATGCTTATTACCTTGAGGGAAAGGACCCACCCTATCCTATGTTTCACTTTTCCAAGATTTTGCCCAGGCCTGGATACAAAACATCTGCTCAAAACATCTTTGTCAAATTGACAGAATTAAACTTGAGTCAAGAAAGTTCCACACAGGAGGAGGTCTTAACAAATAAAGGAGCTGAGCAGCAGCTGTTAGAAGTTATAACGTTAGCATCGATCTGAAGGTTGTTTGGAAGCTTCTTTCATTTTCTTGCTAATGGCATTAGGGGCCCTGCAGCAGATAACAGGCTCTGACATGGAGACCTTCATCCAGGCAGTCTGCAGAAGCCCTGACCTTCAAGGAGCACAGACATTGATCAGCACAGAGAGGGTGGAGGGTCAGAGATTGAGAGTCATCAAGCTATACAGAATGGCAAAAAAAGCAAAGTTGCTCATCTTGTACCTTGGAAAAGGCCAGTGTTCAATCCAACCCAGAAAGGAGCACATCTGTGGGGAGTTCCTTAGAAAAATGTACACCACTGTTTTGTTACTACCCGAGATAATCTCTTGAAATTTATCTGGAGACCTACAGTATGTTAAAATATCAGGCCAGGTCAACCAGGACGAAGGTGGAGTGGGCATTCTGAGACTATATCAAATCCTTCCGTTCTCACCCAATTCCTGTTTCTATAGACATCAGGTGGAAGCTAAACAATTAAAATTTAGTTATTTCTATGAGAACTTGTCTTTAGCTAAGTTTCCTGTTTTAGGTTTTCATCACACAGGCCACTCTCTGATTTTAATGATCTGGTTTTCATGCTACCCATCCTGCATGACACTAGCTCAGAACAGAAGGAAGGAAAGTCTATACACACAATTTTATTTGAGGCTCCATCTACTACCAAGGTTAGATTTCTTTGTCTTCATCCCTGATTCCTAAAAGGCTTGAAATATCTTCTTTTTGAGTCACTGACAAGCTAGACTACAAAGACTGAGAGATTACTCCAAGAGAATACCATTAATATATATGATTTCTGAAAAATAAAGAGGGTGGGAAAAATAGAAACCTAATATCATTGAGTGGCTATTACAGTCAAAGATTGGGTATTTATATATTTTCATTTATTTAAATTGGTTCAAGAAGAGGTCTACATCAAACTTAACTTTTTTCCACCAAGCAGTGTGTCCATAAGTCAAGTTTTGTAAAAGAGTCACAAAGGCCCATTTATATTCTTATATGAATTCTCTCTCTCTCTCTCTCTCTCTCTCTCTCTCTTTCACACACACACACACACACACACACATACATACACATACATTCATATGTATGCAAACAATTTGCATCACTTTGGAGTGTTAAGTTTTTAATCAGGCTTCTAATGAAGGGAAAAAAATGAAGCAGTTTCAGTTATAGACTCAATAGACTAGCTCATAAAAAGATGTGTGGACAAGTTTTATTATATATGTACATAAGTGTATGTATGCATATAATTCTATAAGAAATAAATGAAAACACTTTTTGTAAAATGTGCAAACCATACTTAGTACACAGTGAAAACAAAAATGTGAAAGCCTCACTTTTATTTATAACCGCATTACTCCCACTCCATTTCCATCCTTGTGCGCGGGTTAGGCTGGTGGTATACACACCACAGGCTTGTTTGCAGAGCTTAGGCCTACACAAGAGGTTGCTCAAGGTGTGTGAAAGGAAAGGAAGAAGGAGCAAGATCGGATGGAAATTCAAGGCATCTGAAATTCCAAGTTTGAAACTGACCTTTCAGACTTCTATTTAGCTACTTTTGCTAAGTACGTAGAATATATCTTATTTAACATCTTGTCAGCTTGACTTATAACTTTTAAATATTTTGATAAATGAATCTCCATTTGTGCTTTTGATTCTGACTCTTTTCTGGAAGGAACATTCCACACTGGTATGGGGGATAACTTCTAAGCAGAACATGGCTGTGTCACTGAGTTGAGGGGCAAAAACTGAAGTTCAAGAAGTCTGAGGTCACCAAAAGTTGCAAGCAGGATTCCTAAAAGGAGGGAACTATGGAGAAAAATAACTTCAGAAATCCACATGTTTTTTCATAAGCTACTGCTGAGTAATAAGATATGCTGCCTATTGTGAGCAGCAAGTCAGGTAAGTTAACTGGATCCTGGAAGTCACACAGACCAGGAAGTGAGTTGCCCCACAAATTATTCAACCAGAGAAGACAACCATCACTTGCTGCATTTAGTAGAGGGCCATACCTCAGTAGTGGGGTGGAACTCAGTTAAAGGCTACTCTAGACCTAGCCTAACAAATCAGGATTCAAAAAAAAAAAGGCAAACTGAAATACTCGTTCCTTAACTATCTACTAAAAGAAAAATAAAAAGCCAAGTTCTTTATAGAAAGAGAACAAATTCCATACAGTTAATAATCTAACATTTTTAACAATCTAAAAATCATAATGGAAATATTCAAACAAAAGTATTAGGCATGCCAAAGATATATGTGACATATTACCAGGAAGAAAAAAAACTACAGAAGCAGGAAATTTCATAAATATTTTTTAAGGTGGAATTAATGTCTAAGGACTTTAAAACAGTATGATATCTGTGTTCAAGTATTTCAAAGAAAATCTGAATGGATTAGGGAAGGGAAAAAAAAGGAAGGCTGCCTGGGTGGCTCAGTGGGTTAAGCCTTGTACTTCAGCTCAGGTCATGATCTCGCAGTTCATGGGTTCAAGCCCTGCATTGGGCTCTGGGCTGACAGCTCAGAGCCTGGAGCCTGCTTCAAATTCTGTGTCTCCCTCTCTCTCTGCCCCTCCCCCACTCATGCTCTCTCTCTCTCTCTCTCTCTCTCTCTCTCTCTCTTTCTCTAGCTCTCAAAATAAATAAATAAACATTTAAAGAAATAAAAAAATAGGATGAAATACGCAAAAATAATAAAGATGGTACATGAGGAGTTGTAAAATATACTATCTGAGATGAAAGTTTCACTAGGCAGGATGTACATATGCAGAAGAAAGAACAGTGAACTTGAAGGCATGGCAGTAAAAATTAACCAAAATGCAATGCACAGAAGATAATTGAAAAAATAAACATAAGCAATCTTTGGCCTCTGTGACATGAATAGTTCTAGTATAGTAGTAATTGGAATTTGAGGAGGAATGAGAAAAATGGAACTTATGTGAAGAAATAATGGCCAATTTTTTCAAAATTTTATAAAAAAACATAAAAGTTATAAATTCACCCAATAACCTCATCAACATCTAATCAGGATAAACACAATGGAGAACACACCAAGGCACATTATAATTAAATCTCTGAAAATGAAGAACAAAAATAAAAGCATCCAAAGCAAAAAAAAAAAAAAAAGTCACATTATATACAAAGAGAAGAGCAAAGAATACATAATCGGAGAGTTCACATAAGAAATCAGGCAAGTCAAAAGCCAAGGGAACAGTGTGTTCAAAGTGTTGAAAACTATCAAGCTAAAATTCTTTGAATACCAAGGCAAAATGAAGACTTTTTCAGGAAAAAAAAAAAGATGAGAAAATTAAGGTCTAAGATTTGTGTAACTGAAGTTCCAAAATGAGAAGAAATAAAATAATAATGTAAAATATATTTGAAGTAATTATGGTTGAAAGTTACAAAACGTGTCAAAAGACATAAAACTATAGATTCATGTAGTTTAGACACCTCCAAGCAGGCACCTATAACACAGTGAGAGCAATGCAAAGGGACCTCTACATTGGTATGATTGGCTGAGATTTCTATATTGCATTTGAATTGGTAAAATATTAACTCTGTTAGAATTAAGTATGTATATTGTAACATCTAGAGCGTTCACTAAAAATCTCTGCCCAGAGATAAAATGAGAGACACGACAGATAAATTAGAGTAGAATTTTAACTAATGTTCAAATAATCTCAAAGAAAGAAGGGTCATGTCTGTAGAGGAACAGAACGCAAAGATAACAAATGAGGGGCGTCTGAGTGGCTCAGTCAGTTGGCTGTCTGACTCTTGAGCTCAGCTTGGGCCTTGGTCTCAGGGTTGACAGTTCAAGCCCCATAGTGGGCTCCACGCTGGGCATGAAGTCTCCTTAAAAAAAAAAAAAGGTAACAAACAAAAGAACAAAATAAATAATAAAATGGTAGATCTAAATCCAAACATTTCAGTAATTACATTAAATACAAGTGATCTAAACACACCAAAACATTTTTTTTGAAAGACAGCAATTGTCAGAATGGATTAGTAATGCACACACACACACACACACACACACACACACTATCCAACTACATGCTGTGCCAGGAAAACTGCAAGAAACTCACTCAAAATATAATGGCACAGGTACACTAAAAATAAAATAACGGAGGGGCATATGGGTGGCTCAGTCGGCTTTGGCTCAGGTCATGAGCTCACAGTACATGAATTTGAGCCCCAAGTCAGACTCTGTGCTGATGGCACGGAGCCTGGAGCCCACTTCAGATTCTGTGTCTCCCTCTCTGCCCCTCCCCCACTCAGGCTCTGTCTGTCTCTCTCCCTCAAAAATAAATAAACATTAAAATTTTTTTAAAAATAAATAATATGATGGGAAAAAATGTAAATGCCATGCACACACTGCATACTCGTACGCAAAGCTGGAGTGATTTTGTAATATCAGGCAAAGTATACATGAGAGCAAAAGAAATTATCAGAGACAGATATTACTTAATAATGGAAAAGTTAATTCCCCAAGAATACATAACAACCCTAAATGTATATGCACCTATCTCATGGAGAGATCTCAATATCATTAGCCAACTGGGAAATTGATATCATGATGAAACACAAAATGTCCCATTTAATATTCACCATTATAGCTATTAAAAAAAACAGACAATAACAAGTGTTGGTGAGAATGTGGGGGAAATGGAATGCTTAGATACTGAGAATGTAAAATGGTGCAATCACTTTTGAAAAACTTTGACGTTTTCTTAAAATGCTAAACATAGAATTTCTATATAAATTTATATAGAGGGAGTTTAGATATATAACCCAGCAATTCTTCTCCTAGGTACATACCTGAAAGAAACAAAAATATACACCTACACAAAAACAGAAACACAAATATTCAGAGCAGCAGTATTCATTATAGCCAGAATGTAGCCAAAAAATGGAAACAGCAAAAATGACTATTAACTGATTATTGGAGAATTAGAGTCATCACTCCTCTCCCAGCAATAGATAGAACCAGTAGACAACATTTAGCAAGGATGTGGGATAGCTGAACAACACCATCAACTGACTGATTGACATGTACAGACCACTCCACCAAACAATATTACAAGAGTGGAACATTCATCACGACTGACTGTACTTTGCGTAATAAAACAAACCTTAACAAGTTTAAACAAATTAAAATCATACATAAGTATATTTTCCAACTACAATGGAATTAAATTAGAAGTCAGTGACAGAAAGCATGAAAGTTTCCAAAGAATTGGAAATTAAACAACATAATTATAAATAATCTAGGTGTCAAGGAAAACTACAAAATCTTTTGACCAACACTGAAAATACAACATATCAGCATGAGTGTGATGCAGCTTAAGCAGGGCTTAGAGGAAATTTTATAACATCAAATACTTAGAAAAGAAGAAATGCCTCAAATCAACCATCCAAATGTCTATGTAAAGTATAAAAAGAAGAGTAAAATAGCATCTCTCATCATTACAGAAATACAAATCAAAACCACAATGAGATACCACCTCACACCTGTCAGAATGGCTAAAATTAGCAACACAGGAAACAATAGATGTTGGGGAGGATGCAGAGAAAGGGGAACCCTCCTACACTGTTAGTAGGAATGCAAATTGGTGCAGCCACTCTGGAAAACAGTACAGAGGTTCCTCCAAAAATTAAAAATAGAACCATTCTATGTCCTAGCAATTGCACTACTATGTATTTACCCCAAGGATTCAAAAATACTGATTCAAAGAGATACATGCACCCTGATGTTTATGACAGCATTATCTATAATAGCCAAATTATGGGAAGAGCCCAAATGTCCATCCGCTGACAAATGGATAAAGAATGTGTGGTATATACATATAATGGAATATTACTCAGCCATAAAAAAGAATGAAATCTTGTCATTTGCAGTGATGTGGATGAAGCTAAAGTGTATTATGCTAAGTGATGTAAGTCAGTCAGAGAAAGACAAATAAAATATGATTTCACTCATATATAGAATTTAAGAAACAAAGCAGATGAACATAGAGGAAAGAAAACAAAGGGAGGCAAAACGTAAGAGAGACTCTATAGAAAACAAATTGAGGGTTGCTGGAGGGAAGGTAGGTGGGGAAGGGGGCGTGATGAGTATTAAGGAGGTCACTTGTGATGAGCACTAGGTGTTATATATAGGTGATTAATCACTAAATTCTACTCCTGAAACTAATATTACACTATATGTTAGCTAATTAGAATTTAAATAAAATCTTGAAACATTAAAAAAATAAATAAATAAAATGAGGGGGGAAAAAGGAGCAAAATAAACCCAAAACTAGCAGAAGTAAAGATAATAAACAGTAGAACAATTACATGGAAAACAGAAAAACAATACAGAAAATCAATGAAACTAAAAGCTGGTTCTTTAGAGAGATCAATAAAATTAATGACCCTCAAGCAAGATCGAGTAAAGGGAGAAGAAAGAAATTGACAACATTAGAAAAGAATGGGGGAAATCATTAGAGATGTCCTTGACCGAGAGTATTAGCCAATCTGTACGTCCATACAATGTTATAGTACACAGCAATAGAATAGAAAAAATCTATTTGTGTTAAAAGTCATTGAAATGCACACTAGAAAAAAGAAGTCAATTATGCTGAGTTAATTTTTAAAAGTAATTAAAATTCTCACAAAAATATTTTACCATATTCGACTGTCAGCAAAGATAAATTGTTTATTTCCTAAAATTCTCACTCATGAGATTGCAATGTTACCTGTTCAATGATTATTTATTTTTTAATTTTTGTTTTTGTATTCAATGTAAAATCAAGAATTTTACATATTTCATTTTTATTTGTACTTCTTCTTTGTGAACTTGCTGTTTAAATAATTGGCCCCTGGGGCTCCTGGGTGGCTCAGACAGTTGAGCTCTTGATTTTGGCTCAGGTCATGATCCCAGTGTCGTGGGATTGAGCCCTGCATAGGGCTTCATGCTGAGAATGGAGCCTGCTTAAGATTTTCTCTCTCTCTCTCTCTCTCTGCCCCTCTCCCTTGCTTTCGTGCACTCGCTGTCTCTCTCACTCTCTCAAAATAAATGAATAAACACCCCTGTTTTTTCTTTCCAAATTTTCCTTTTTTCTTCTCTTCATATATTTTGAATATTCTTTTTTATATATAATACAAATAATTTTGTCATTCCTCATTTTATTCTTAATTTTATTAATTATGTTTTTACTCCTGTGAAGATTTTGATGTGTCAAATACCTCAATATATTTTGACATCTGGATTTTCCACATGCTTAAGATAGCCTTCCCCCTTCAATGTTTAAAAACTTTTTTTCTACTACATTTTTTTACATTTTGGCTTATTATGTATAAGCTATGCATAAATGGTGTAAGTGTGAAGCTCAATTTTATTTTTCCCCCAAATGACTATCTAAACATCCCCAAACAATTCCTTCAACAGTCTATTAAGTTCTATACTTACTTGAAATATTAGCTATAGCTAGATAAATTCCCACAGTCCTATAGGTAGGCTTCTTTCTTTTTTTTTCCCTCCATTTATCTATCTTACATTACTATCAATTTTTTTAGTCATAGCTTTCTGGTATGTTAAATATTCAGAAGGGTACTTTACTGCTCATGTTACACTTTTTTAGAAATGTGTTATATATACTTTCACATTTTCTCTATCATATGTACTTGAGAGTTTACTTGTCAAATTCAGTAAAAATATTAATAAACATTAAAAATGTTGGTTTGTTTGGAAGTATCAAATCCATAAATTACTTTGGGAAAATAGATATTTATACCGTACTATATCTTTTCATCCCAGAACACAAAATGACTATTTGGATTTTTAAAAGTCCTTCAGTGAATATTTATAATATTTGTCGTGTGCGTTTTATAATTGGTTAAACAGAATTAGTTATTTATTTAGTTGTTTTATGGTTTCACAATTGGGGTTTCAAACATAATCCTTCCCTTGGGGTGAAAGTGGGTAAGGATGTATGGAAGTCCAATTCTGATTGCTCCCCACGCCATCCTGACCAAGAGGGAAGCCCCCACCTCCACCGCATCCCTTGCCCCTTGGAGTCCTGGCAGTTTTCAGAGTCCTGATATTTTCAGAGGATGCGATGTTTGAGTGGAGCTCTCTCTCTCTCTCTCTCTCTCTACTTCTTCTTCTTTTTTTTTTTTTAACTTTTACTTGCCCAGATAGCTAACAACTTCCCACATTCATACATCTTCTCAGACACTTTTAAGTTTTTCTTTCTTGGCTGATCTATTATCAGAAATGCCTTCCATCTCCCCATTACAGAAGCTATCATTGTGACAATTGCTATTTCTTTCATGCCCCCTCACACTGTTACAAAGATGTACTGATGACATTATCTCGTTCTTTCTAATGTCATTAATAGCTCAGAGCTATCATAGTCATCATTAATTACTACAAATTTCATAGTGTTTCACACCTGGCTAGGACACCTAGTTCTCTAACCCCAGCCCTAATTGGGAACTGCAACAAAAAGTAGATAGGAATGGGATTCAAAAACTGAATGGCAGAAATGGAAAGAGCAAAGCTCTAGCTGTTATCTGGGTATGTGAATAGAGAGGGCCCTGAGGGAGGAGATACCTATTTATAGTCTTGTGCCCAGATCACTTCCTCAGACTGGACTCGATTTTCTCAGAGCAATCAGAAATCTGTTGCCTGATACAGTCGGCCTGGCTCCTGCCTTCAGGGAAAACACTTGAAATGGCCTTACAACAACCAACACATTTCATGATGACACTCTTCCTTAAAATCCCCCAGAAACTTCTGGTATGTCATCCCCACAAGTAAGGCTCAGCTGCTGTCTCCCATCTTGCTCTTCCATGTCTTACTTTTGGCTTCTTCAATGCCTCTATCCCTTACAGCATCTCATTTTCCCCCAAAAGTCCATGTTCATTCGCACAGATAAACCTTCACTCATGCTGCCTCCAAGTTCCCTATCTTCACTTTCTGAATCTTTCCAGGACATTATAGGGTCCACGTCCTCTGTGAATGAACTTTCTGCCATCATTCAAAACTGGACCCCTTATTAGGTTATACGCAGAGCTGTCCATTGAATCCAATGATTCCACAAGGAGCAAACACTTCTTATCTTTTCAAGTACATATTTATTGTCACTTCTGTGCCATTTACACTCCCTGAGGTCAGGGATAGCACATCAGTTTTGCACTATATATGAGAAGTATGGTAAATTGTAAGAGTCATATAAAACAGCATGTGTAAAAGAGGGAGGAAAAGAAAATTGACACAAATATCATGGACAGCATTTTCTATTAAAAAATGAGTGACTTCCATGTATTGAACACTTACTAAGTTATAGACTATGTCAAGTGGTTTTATAAGTAATTAATTCAATCACTTATCCTCTCCACAAACAACTACTGAGCATCTACTGTTTGCCAGATATATCTAAATAGTTTTAAACCAGAGACAATTCTTACCCTTATGGAGCTCACATTATTCTTCTATTAATAGTCATAATGCTATAAAAGAATAATAAATAACTAGATTTATTGAATGCCACATATATTTTTAAGCTTCTGTTCACATGTGTGTCACAAAAACCCTAACAAATGATTACTATTATGATTTTATAGATGAGGAATTTGAGACTTAGTGTGAGCAAATCACTTTTCTAAGGTCACACCTTACTATGTCTGTGATAACAAATACTATTGTGATAGTTCTGAAACAATAATAGCCATATCAGTCAGCTGTGGTCCTTGCTAAAAATGCCAAAGTTTGAGCTGTACCCTTCAAGATTCTCTTTTAGTTGGTCTAGAGTGAAGCTGAGAGGAGACACGAATGTTAATGGATCTCAATGTTTTGATCAAAAAGCATTTGTGTTGGGGCTCCTGCGTGGCTCAGTAGGTTAGGCATCCGACTTCAGCTCAGGTCATGATGTCAAGGTTGGTGGGTTCGAGCCCCACATGGAGCTCTGTGCTGACAGCTCAGAGCCTGGAGCCTGCTTCAGATTCTGTGTCTCCCTCTCTCTCTGCCCCTCCCTTACACTCTATCTCTCTCTGTCAAAAATAAATAAATATTAATTAAAAAAAATTTGTGTTGGTGATGTCAAGATTGTAAGAAACAAGCCACACAAAGAAAGACAAATATTGCATGGTATCACTTATGTGAAAAATTTTTTTAAAAATCAGACTTGTAGAAACCGAGAATAGAAAGTAGAATGGTGGTTGCCTGGTAGCTGGGGAGTGGGGAAAATGGAGAGAGGTTAGTAAAAGGGCACAAACTTTCCATTTGAAGATGAATAAGGTCTGAGGGCCTAATGTATAACATGGTGACCAGAAATCATAATCCTGTATTACATAATTGAAATGTGCTGAGTAGAACTTAAGTGTTCTCACAGAAAAAAAAAAAAGAAAGTTACTGCATGAGGTGATGGATGTGATAATTTTATTTGTCATATACCTCAGTAAAGCTGGAAAAGAACGGGGCAAAGCCATAGACTCTCGAGAAAGAGAGTGCTTGTGCTTCGTGGACCATTCACCTGTCATGTGGTCCTGAGTGAGTTTGAGATCCTCAATCTCTATTGCCTCAGAAGTAAATAAAGAATTAACCTTCAATTTTTTTTTCATTTTGGAAATAGCAGACACATTAGGCATCATCAGTTTCAATATTTGTATTTTAAAAATATAACAGTTTAGGTGTTTAGGTGACAATTGTGGTAGATTGGAAATCCTGACCATAGTGTTTTGTAACTCTTGCCATTAGATGTAGAGTCTGTTTACCCAGCCATCATCCTGGCCTAGCCCTGTAACTTGTTTTGTCCAGTCAAATGGCATGGAATGAGTTTATGTGAGTTGGGGAATCTGGAATGTAAGCAGCTACAGCTTCCACTCTTGGAATGGTGTTGTCATCTTGTAGTGAGGGCAGACCTGGATCACTGAGAGATTAGACCCATGCATGGAGATAAAATCCTAGTGCCAAGGTCCCACAAATGTGAGAGAAGTCATCTTGAATCTTTCTACTGCCCTAGCAGGCATCTAATTGCAACCGCAGGAGTGACTCCACACTTTTTAAGCCATGAAGTTTTGGAGTAACTTCTTATGCAGAAATAGATAATTGAAACAAAAATTCCACAGCAGAGTCAGTCATGCACCCATCTGACACACAGTTTGGTCCACATTTTTTTCTCTTCTCCAGGACCCCAGGCCTCACTTCTCTCACTAAAGTGTCAGTTCCACTGATCGAAAAGAGCTGAAAATGCTTTGAATAAAAAACTAAATGATAAAATGAAATAGGAACATGGTATATTCTAATATAATTGATCTTCCTTTCTCATTATTGTTATAATCTAAACCTTGCATCAAGTTTTTGAGAATAAGCATGCAGAGAGTCTTAGAGTTAACCCTGCACCCTGACTTCCACATCCACGTGACCTACAAACAGACCATCTTGTGACTACTCATTCATTTGGACATTCATTGGGCACCTACAATGTTAGAAATTCAACTTGAGAGAATGAGATAAAGGCATATATAGGTGTATATTCCCCCCAGGATTATTTATGAGATCTATATCTCATTCCTGATGTCAAGACCCAGGTGTATGTCTCCAGGTCCCAGAAGAGTGGTTTTTCAAATCACTCTGGTTTTAACTCACTTCCATACTGTGACTCTTACCACAGCTCTGCCTCCTTTTCATGTTCCCCACGTGCTCCCCCTCCCCTGACACATGCTGTCTCTTCCCTCAATTTCCTCTCCTGGACCTCATTTTCTGCTGTTTTAACTTCCAGATTTAGTTCTACACATGCTTCATCAATAAATCTCTCCCACTAATTTATCTCCCTGAATATCTCCGATTCTGTTTCCGTCACTCTTAATCTCTAGAAAACCCTTGTAGAGTGCACTTTAGTGTCTGGAGGAAACTGGATTAAACCTTTCTGGTTCTCTTCAATGGCATGATTCTGTCTGCCTCACTTGCTGGTCATAGCCCTCTTTAGTTTCCAAATTACTGTTTTCCAACCCCTGCAACTCAATCCTAGCAAGGAACCTTAGAGATGCAATGTAGTAGCTGGGTGCAGCTCATTCTTTTCAGCCTGGGGCTGTAGCTACCTCTTCTCCAGAGGAAAAGCTTAAATAAAATACAAAATGTTGGTACCTCTACACTCTGGTAAACAATCGCTTATATTTTTAAATTCTTTTACCCATCAGTAATCAATCAAGCATCAAATATTGATTATCTTACTGTAGAACAACACTGCAGTGTGCTAGGGAAGATACAAGTATTCATGCCCTCCAGGCACTAGCAAACACAGCCAAGGAGGACAATATAGTTGACAAAGGGGACTTGTATTGGGAGCACCTGGGTGGCTCAGTGGGTTAAGCATCTGACTCTTCATTTCGGCTCAGGTCATGATCTCATGATTTGTGAGTTTGAACCCAGAGTCGGGCTCTGTGCTGACAGCTCAGAGCCTGGATCCTGCTTCAGATTCTGTGTTTCCCTCTCATTCTGCCCCTCCCCCTGTTCATGCTCTCTCTCTCTCTCTCTCTCTGTCTCTCTCTGTGTCTCTCTCTCTCTCAAAATAAACATTTTTAAAGGGGGGGGCTTGTATTTGTTAACTTTTTTAAAATTTATTTTTGAGATGGAGTGCTCACTCCCAAGCAGGGGAGAGGCAGTGGGAGAGGGAGGGGTTCGATCTCACAACCTTGAGATCACTACCTGAACCAAAATCAAGAGTTGGCACTTAACCGACTGAGCCACCCAGGCACCCCTGTATCTGTTCATTTTGTAATGAGGAACTTATTGAAAAGGAAGCTAATGTGGAATGATTCAGTTAACTACTGAGACCATCTACAATAAGATATCTAACCTGGGTTTGCCCCCAAGCACATATTTTTGAGAATTACAAAACAAGTATCTTCTTCAGGCTCCTTTCTCCATCTTTGAACACAGTTGCTCATCAGCACGCAGCTTGGTGAGTGGGAGAGTCAACAAGACTTCTGTTTCTCCTTTCTCCCCAGCCTGGGTCCTCCCTACAGTACAGAACTTACACAGCTCCCTATGTGGTGCCTTTGCCCTGAGCCCAGATGAGATGCCAAGATGGAGCTCCTGAGACTCTGGGGCTTCCTGAAATGGCATGTAAATTGGAGAATTTATGGAAGATTGTGCTTGTTCTCAAGAGACAGACTGCAGAGGAACACAAAACAATGAAATTCTGAAACTTCCCCCCAAAAGCCTATCCAAAAATGCTTAAGAGTCACAACTCCAGGCATACAACTTCATAGGACCCTTTGTAGTAGAGCTGATGGGCCCGATTTTGCATTTTGATTTATCAGTCTGTGAGCTGACTGACTTTCCTCAATCTACTTAAACACTCTGTTTTTGTTTCTGTTTTGATGTTGTTGTTGTTCTTGTTTCACGTACATAGTTATGTATTCTTAATGGGTTTATACTCATAATGACACCCCTCCCCCCTACACATACACACACTGTGGTCTAGAACCATTCAAATACACTTGAATGCCAAAGTTTAATTCATTAGATTTCACTGTTTTTGTACTTCTTCAAAGCAGTTTTTGATGAAAGAGTAAAAATATGTATCTGAACAGGTCCAAGGAGTTTTTTTCTCACTCTTCCCAATGCTATCCACAAACCCTGTTCTCCCTTTGTCTGAAGGCTTTTATGATTTGTATTTGGCTCTCTGTGCAAGGGTAGAAGTACCCTAGACCACCTACTTCTCTAGTGCAGCTGAAGAGACCTGTAATTCATGGATTCCATATCGTTCTTATCTTACACATCTTGCACTCAGATCTTTACTTTATACGCTATCCAGCTTAGCTTCCATGGAACTTTATTGTGATCACTGCTTTAATAAAATCTTAATTCCCTTTCCCCTGTTATCATATTCATTGGGCAAATGCTCAATCTGGCTAAACCTATACTTCTGCCTTTTTAGTGCCTATATCTAAGCAACTGAAATTGTTCTAGAAAACTATTGCTAGAGGGAGTATAAATTTCTACTACCAATTTGGGAAACAACTTGGCATTATCTTTAAAGTTGTGTCTACTCTATGAGCAAACAATTTCCTTCTTAGGTGAGTAACTCAGAGAAATTACACACATACACCAAGAGATATGCATGAGAATGGCCATACAGCATTTTTGTAATAGCAAAACCAAAAGCTATACAGTAAGTGGAAATAAATGCATTACATCTCTAAACAATACCATGGATGTAGCTAATAAATATAATATAGAACAAAATTAAGTCACAGAAGAACTCATTCAATATGTTTTAAAACTCAAAGCCGAGCAAATTAAGCAATATTTAGTTTAGGGCTACATATGTATGTAGTGACAACATATATACACAAAACACATGTATACCCCACAGGTAGAAGTTAAAAGTAGAATTCAGAAGACTGGTTATAGCTTCAAGAAAGAGAAAGGGAACAGAGGAAAGTGCATTGTAATTACTAGCAAGGTTCATATCAACTTCTTAATAACTGGCTTCCCTTTAAATATAAGATACACACTTCTGATAGGCCTTCAACACTACCCAGAGACCCTATTGCATTTCATTAGTCAATTTACCCTCCCAATTTTTAAGGTGAATACAGAATTTTCTTTCTTTTGTTTTACCATCAAACCACTGACACCCCTCCTTGATCTCAGCTCAGAGAGATAAGAAATTAAACTAAATACAGAGTATTTTTTAAATTTTAACAAATCTGCCTTTCAGGTTTTCTGGGGTAAATTATGTCCCTTTAAAAGCCAAGTACCAAAAAAAAGGCGTTAACTTAAGGTAATGGTTATTTCAGATTTGACTGTATCTGAGAGTTAGAACTTAGAGGTAACAACTACACCACCCTCCCTCAAGTTTTAATCTACTGGAGAATAAACACAAGAATCATTAGCCAAAACAAGACTAAAATCATCAGCATCATTAGTCGTTTGGAAACAGTGATTAATAAACAGTTTCTGGTAAACTGTGTTGAAAGAAATGGCAATAGCTTGAGGACCCAAATGGAAATTAGTATTCCAATCACCATTAATTGGAGTCAGCTGTGTCCATAGGCATGCCTAGACCTCATTAGCCATCTATTATGAATGGAGTGGCCAAAGTGGGGTTCTTCCCTCTATAGGGAAAAGAACATCCTATAGGGGAAAAGAAATCAGATGGAAGCCCATTGCCCTGATGACCAATCCAAGAGACCGGCAGGTCCCAGACAAAGTCAGGAGGCCTGAAGCATATAACTGGTTGCAAGTCTTTCCATGGAGAGGGGTCTGTGAGAAGGAAAAGAGAAGGGCAGTAGTTATTTTTCCAGTCTCGTAAGAAGGTAGAAAAGTTGTCAGAAAGCTTCATTGTTGGGGTGCCTGGGTGGCTCAGTCGATTAACCATCCAACTTCAGCTCAGGTCATGATCACATGGCTCGTGGGTTCGAGCCTGACATCAGGCTCTATGCTGACAGCTCAGAACCTGGAGCCTGCTTTGGATTCTGTGTCTCCATCTTTCTCTGCCCTCCCCCCATCTCAAAAAATAAATAAACATTTAAAAAGTTAAAAATGAAAGCTTAATTGTTGACTTATTTGTGTCCAATTAGAATTGAAAAATTAGGATGTATAAGGGTGATAATACTGTTTGAAAAAAATCAGTATAAACTTTTCTCAGACTTCATTTTATTTTAGTTGTAAAAATTAGCAAGCTAAGAAAAAAAATCACAAAACTTAAACCTTGCTATGTCTCTCTTAAGCATTTCTGGAACTATTTATGATAATAGGAGATGAAAATGATGAAAATACAGGTTCCCATTGGTTCCTGAGAAACTGGTTCATGAAACTGGTTCATGACTACCAGACCTAAGAACAGGATCAGGAACTACCCAAATGTGCACTTCTTGGTGTCTGTACTTGACCTGAGAGATTCTATATATGTTTTATTTCAGGGGTGGAGGGGAGGACGTGGTATGTGGTAAAGGAGGAGATAAGGAAAATTGCTAACTCAAGTTAAAATTTAAGTAAAACCTGGCCTGATGGAAGTTAGGGCCTCCTGGGCAAGTGACATAGGCCAGGCCTTTTGTTGTAAAATGTCTGAAAGTAGTTTATGAAGACTGTAGGGTCTCTTCAGTGCTGCCTTTGACTTGGTTCCTATCATTCAAAACATTTTATGCATATAAGTACTTTGTCTTTAATGGGAGTTTAATTCATGTTCTTTGAGTGATTGCATGAATGAATGCATGCATGAATAATAAAAAGCAAAGAACTGGGGCCTAATAAGGTAATATGGGGCCTACTAAGGTAATAAAGTCATATGGAAATTCTGCCTTTGGTTTATGATCTATATCATGTGGAAGAATCTCTTCACCCTTGGGAGATTTGGAACTGTCTAAGGGAAATAATATGAATTCATCTGTTCCTATGCCCTTTCCCCCAAAAGTAGCTTGTCAGTAAATGCAGGTGATCAGGAGATTGTGAAAAAAAAAAAGTTAAAAGTTAAAAAAAGGCATCAAATTCAGTGGCAATAATCTATTTCTATTTCTGCTTTCCTGATATTTTGGAATTTCCTGTGAAAATTTCTCAGCAAGGTGCCAGTAAGCTATAGGCAGAATTTCAGTAGTGGAATGAGAAGGAAGTGAACTCGATGGTAAGCTCTATGAGGGCAGGATGATGTGTGTTTTGTCCAGGGCAATAATCTTAGTATCTAACAGTGTTCTGTGTTCATTGGATGGTTTTTAAAAATGAAAGGTAGGTAGAAAGGAAGAGATCTCAGTCCAATATGAAACAAAGGGAGTGGTTTCAAACATCAAAATCCATGTCTTCCTCTCTTTTTCTCCCTCCCCACCCTTTCTTTTTGAAAATTTGTGATGACTTGTGGAGTATGGGTGGTTATCAGCAAGAGTAAGTGAGATATTATCCAGAATTAGCTCTAACTCAAAAGCTGAACTTTCTCATGGACTAAAGTCTCTATGTACTAGTGAACTCAAGTATAGTAATCTTGTACTCCAAAAGTTCATTAATGGGAGAACAAGATGTTTCTGTACCTGCTTATGTTGAGCTCAAAGTAGCTCCAGATTTGCCCCAAATGAATTATACTCTAATACCTTTACAACCAAATACAGATTTAGATCACCTTCTCTTGCTTGGCATTGCTTCTGTTGAAACAATCATTTTCAGAACCTTGGAAAAGATAAACACAGCCCAAATGGCCCTACTGTCAAAACTAAATTTGCTCATCAGTCCACAAGGCTCAGAATGGAAAATGGATAGTTATTTGAAAAAGCAACTTAAGGGGTACCTGGGTGGCTCAGTTAAGCAACCAACTGTTGATTTTGGCTCAGGTCATGATCTCACGGTTTATGAATTTGAGCCCCACGTCAAGTGCTGTGCTGACAGAGTGGAGCCTGCTTGGGATTCTCTCTCTCTCCCTCTCTCTCTGCCCCTCCCCTGCTCACACTGCCTCTATCACTCTCAAAAATAAATAGATTTTTTTAAAGGCAACTTAGAGTTTTATTCTCTATACATTTCACACAACCCTGTCACTAAATCACTGTTGGCTTCTGTTTCATTTTCATTTTTTATGCTGGGGATAATTGAACTCTAAGAAGATGGGTGACTCCTTTAAGATTTGCATCCCTTTTGGTGGTGCCTGGTTGGCTTAGTCGGTTGAGCATCAGACTTTGGCTCAGGTCATGATCTCACAGTTTGTGGGTTTGAGCCCCGTGTCGGGCTATGTACTGACAGCTCAGAGACTGGAGCCTGCTTCATTTTCTGTGTCTCCCTCTCTCTGCACCTCCCCCACTCACACTCCATCTCTCTATTGCTCTCAAAAATAAATGAAACATTAAAAAATTAAAAAAAAAAAAGATTTAGGTCTCTTTTGGCTCCAGATTTTATAACTTTGTATCTCTTGTAAATCTATAAATCTTCATGTTATAACATTGAAAATAGTAATGACCCATTGTTCTGATGTCAATCTTCTGGCACCCTAGAACTTTAAAACAGAAATAAAAATCCATTATTAAACAGAAAGGTGGCTTATTGGCTTAAATAGAAATTTCTGGAATCAGGTATCAAATCTTAGCTCCTAAGCATGGTCATCATGACACACTGACACTTACAAATGGCAACATTTAACTCTCCAAGTCCAAAGCAGATTAAGATCATCGTACTGAAGGGAAAAGACAGCTCAGTGAAATCACACCCGAAGCAGAAGGTGCTGCCAATAACCTCAGAGTAAAAAAAAAAAAAAAAAAAAAAAAAAAAAAAAAAAAAAATTAAAAATTTGCACAAGAATTCCAAAGGCACAGCTCTTGGGTCATTAATTTCAGAAGCAAATTGCAAACTGTATGAAATAGAGCACAATCATTGCTTTGATAAATATTTTGTATATTCTGTTTAAGAAATCAAAGAAATAAAACATGTTTTAGGGGCACCTGGGTGGCTCAGTCGGCTAAGCCTCTGACTTCGGCTTAGGTCATGATTTCATGGTTCACGGGTTGGAGTTCCACATTGGGCTCTGTGCTGACAGCTCAGAGTCTGGAGCCTGCTTCAGGTTCTGTCTCTGTCTCTCTGCCCTTCCCCCACTCACACTCTGTCTCTCTCTCTCAAAAAATAAAAAAATAAAAAAATAAAAAATTGAAAAAAAAGAAACAAAACATGTTTTAACAGAATCATCAAAATCATTAAACTATTTTTGAAAATATGTTTAAGTATTTATTTTTAACACATTTCAGGGAAATGTTCTTTATGTATGATAGATATTTCCACAATGGCGACTAGTCAATAGGACTTAATATATGATTTGTAATATATCATGTATATATATACATATATATGCACACAGTTTTTAAAAAATTACCATTCTCTTCTCTAAATTTTTGGCTAAATTTCACTTGAATGCTTTCCATAGATCCATTCTTTTCTTCATCATGAGCTTCCTATCATCCAGTGTGGTTTAATCTCTTTGGGTGTCAGTAAATACTAAAAACCTTAAGGAAAAAAAACCCTCTAAAACATGCTGCTTCACCAATTAATTCTTCACTTTTCGAGTCATTAATGATGGCCATTCCAAACACCGGAAGTTATCAGATATGAAGAAAGCACTGCAGGATGGCATTGCTAGTCCAGAAGACAGCATAAGATTCCAGGTGAGCAAACTTTGGTCAGAACCGAGTTTTGGGTGCTTAAGTAAGTCAGTAGAAGAAACAAGGCCTAGCCTTGGGGAAGCCAGACATGTTGGTGCAGAGTAGAACTGGAGGAGGTTGGAGCTGGAGGAAGGATAAGGGCCATGAGTTGGTTCTTTAGAGGAAGCAGAATTTAAAAGGCAATGCTGGGATTGGAGAGTATTATGCTAAGTGAAATAAATCAAAGACAGGTATCATACGTTTTCACCATTATGTGGAACTTGAGAAACTTAACAGAAGACCATGAGGGGAGGGAAGCAGAAAATATAGTTACCCACAGAGAGGGAGGGAGTCAAACCAGAAGAGACTCTTAAATACAGAGAACAAACTGAGGGTTGATGGGGGGTGGGGGAGAGGGTTTAAAAAAAAAAAAAAGAATAAATAAATAAATAAATAAATAAATAAAAGGCAATGCTGGTACCTCCCAGATTGGGGAAAACTGAGCTGGAGATGAGGAGGAGGGTGGGAGCATGTCTTAGGGCAATGTCCAAAGGGCAATTCTGCAGCAGTTTATACCTTAGTTTGTTCTCTTCCACTGCTATCTAAAATCCATGACTGGGAAATAGGGTCACCTGGGTGCCTCAGTCAGTTAAGTGTCTGACTCTTGGTTTGGGCTCAGGTCATGGAGTTTGAGCCCATGTCAGGCTCCCCTCTGACAGTGCAGAGCCTGCTTGGGATCCTCTCTCCCCTTCTCTCTGTCCCTCCTCTCTCTCTCTCTTTCTTCCTCTCTCTCAAAATAAATAAACTTTAAAATAAAAATAAAATAAAATCCATGACTGGGAAATATGCTGTCCACATATTTCCCTCATTCCGCTTATGTCCAAGGACAGATTTTTGAGTTAATTGGCCATAACTGACATCAATCTTTAGGTGAAGAAAAATAGGGGGGGGACCAGGCTTAGAGGGCAATCTTTTCTTAGGGTTAAGAACCTCCACCCTCTCTCTTTCTCTCTCTCTTTTTCCTCCCTGGGGAACAGTGTAAAAGTGTCCAGCCATAATTCTATCCAATGATTTTGATATTCTGAGTTAGTTGTCCCTGAGCTGGCTGAGGATTTTTTTCTCTAATGACTTGAAAATCTATTGTTGTATGACAATAGCATGCTGCTCTTGAATACAATAGGTCAACCACTCTTTTTGGTTTGACTGATTCTAGACCTGGTCATGATCTGCTGCCATTTTGAAGAGAGTAATTTTAGAAGAGGAGCTTCCTAAGAACAGTGTATACAAGACAAAGTGTGTAATTGCAGAATTGGGGGTTTTGGCCTCTAGAAGCCAGAAGTATTGAATCAGTGTAGCTTTTCTTCCTATTCCCCACACTCGCAGCTCAGATATTAACTTCTGAGGAAATCCTTCCCTATTGTCCAACTCCAAGTTAGATGTCCCTCCTTTGTGCCCCCATGACATTATAGTTTTCATGATCTCTTATAATTGCCTAAGTGATTATCACTATCTGTATTCTCCTCTAAGATGTCAGCTTCTTTTGGATAGAAACTAGATCCTTTATGATATTGGGTCCCTAGTTCCCAGGTTATGAAATAAATATTTGCTGAGTGTGTGGGTACCCAAATTTCCGTGTTTGCCTACTCTCTCTATGCCTCCAGCCATCTGGCCCTGGCACTGATTCTGTCAGTCTACTGAAATGGAAGATGATGACACAGTTACCATCCATGTGTAACCATGTGACTGACCACAATCTGCTCCCAATTTACCCCTTCCTCAAGTACCAACTCAGTCATCACCTCTTCTATTGAGCTGTGCCAGAATGCTTTAAGCTAAAATAATGTCTCTGTTCTCTGACCTCCAACACTCAGTGTTTAGAATTTATGCAACTGGGATGCCTGGGTGGTTCTGTCGGTTGAGTGTCTGACTTCGGTTCAGGTCATGATCTCATGGTTTGTGGGTTTGCGACCCACATCGGGCTCTGTGCTGACAGCTCAGACCCTGCAGCCTGCTTCAGATTCTGTCTCCGGCTCTCTCTGCCTCTCCCCTGCTTGTGCTCTATCTGTCTCTAAAATAAATAAACATAAAAAATCTTTTTTAGAATTTATGCAACTAACTTTTGATCACTCACTTTCTTTTGTGTGATGTCTGTGGTTCTGATCTCTGTGAACACCTCACATGTCAAGTTCAGTCTACTCATTCTCTTATTCCTTCTGTGCATCTAAGCACTGAGCTGGGCACAGAGAGCATCTCCAAATAGTGATGACTGGCTTGAAGTGATCATATATAAGTCCTGAGAGCAAACTTTTTGTCCAGAGCTTTACCTGGATTTGTGCGGAAGAGGCTGATGGGTGGTATGAATAAAACCGCTGTGGCGATGGATACAGGAAGAGATGGAAAGGAATTGGCAGAGGCAGAACTGTCCTTTTGTTATTTTGTTATAAATAAACTCCCTCAGTGGAAACTTGTTAACCTCAGTCCTTGCCTTCACATCTACTTATATGCAAGACCTCCCTCGACAAATCAATCTTTACACTGCAGTGGCACTCTCTTGACAAGATATGTTTGGCTTTGCCACTGTTGATATTTGTTCTTGAAATCTCGGTTGTATGGCATGGTACACTTTGAGAGCAGAAATGGAGATGCTTAGTTTATATGCACAGAGGATGGGCAAGATGCAAACAGAAAGAGACGGTCCACAGCAGGGCAGCAGAAATGGCAGGAGCTGAGCAGCACTTAATATGTTGTGATGTATTGAATCTATGAAATGCCTGTTCAATAGCTAGTCAAAGTAAATTTAGAAGGACACAGGAAAGGGATTTATTTTTTCATCATTGTAAAAATGTTCATTATTTCTTATTGTTGGTCATGGTCTACTGGTGTCCTTTTGAGATCCCAGTGCCCTCAGAATCCCAAATAGCACCATTGACAGGATTAGGTGAGGTTTGTTCAATATATTCAGGTCCCTAGAGAACTATGGTTTTATTGGTACTTTGGAATTGGGCTCTCCTGCTGGATTTTATTCTGAAAAGAAGGAGCTAGAGAGCTTGACACTCCCTCAAGGTAAATTAGTTGATGCCTTCTCCTCTAGTGAATAACTTTATTGGAGCATTTCCCACCTTTGACTGAGATAATTTACATACATGTCTGTTTTGCTCATCAGACAGTGAGTGTTTGCAACAGAGACTGTATTTTCTTCATTTATTTTTCCCAAAGGGGTGGCATAGTGCCCAGCATATAGGAAACCCTCATGAAATGTTTGCTGAACAAGACATCTTAATATCCATGAAGAACTGCCTATGTAAGGGAGGAAACAAAAAAGGTAAACGAAAGCTATTTTGTGCCTGCTTAAAAGAAATGCAGATACTATTAGATAATTAATTAAATTTTAATTTTCCTGTAAGTAGTCTCCTGAGAAATGTGCTATTTTAGCATTGTACCTAGACTAGGCTACTTATAAACACTTCCTGTGAACCTAGTTTTATGCTAAATGGCATGGGAGAAGAAGTGGATAAAACACGGTCTTTGCCAACAAGAATGTTGGGTGCCATTTGGGAACCAAGGTCCAAGAAAGAACCCAAAGCAAACAGTGAAGTGTAATGAAGGGTAAAAACAATATGGATAAAAAGAGGTCAGAATAGGAGAAACTTACATGAGGTAGTATAATTAAGGAAGGCATTAGGAGGAGGTAAACATCCACTGCAATGAAGTTTCAGTTGATAAATGACATGTGGGAAATCATTAATTGAATCATGCTGCTATTTTATATAAGATTCAGGACGGGAATGTTATATGTTATTTTCTTCCAAAGTAAATGCTCTTCAGTGCTGTTGGGAAATCCTCAGATCATCAGATTTCCTTAGAATTATCAGTGAACAAACTTGTCGGAAGAAAGACAGCATGGTGTTCTGCTAAGGAAGAGTGTGCTGAGACTAAAGACCTGATGTTCTCCCTCAATTCTACCGTTAGTTGTGTGACCTTGATGATGTTAGGTGACCTCTCTGGACCCCACTTTTCCCTTTTAAAATGTTGACATCAGGGAAAACCTGCCCAGACTTCACCTCAGGGCATGGCAAGCTTTAAATTGTGAAAGAAAAATCACCTGTATAAAGACAGGAAGTCACCTCATCCTTCAGCCTTTACAGGGCCAAGACTCTGATGAAAAGAGAGAGAACTGCATAATTGTTGCTTTTCAGCACAGGTCCTGATTTTTCAGGCATTCAAGACACTGCCTCCCACCCCTCAATTTTTATTTCCACTTGGCAGTCAGAAATTCTTAGACCACATTTAAGCATTTATGTGTGCACATTTTAGCATGAGGAATAATGTTCTCCATAAGTAGAAAATCACATGTCACAGGGGACTGAGTCAGGGGAAATGTCAGAAGAACCTGGATTAATGCGTACATTTCCAATCCCATTTTTTAAAATCAGCCTTCCAATTTGGAATATCACTAAACCATCATGGGTGGGAGCACATTCAGATTCTGTAGCAGAAATGTGCAGTAAAGTGCCTGATCGAAAGTAGAAACTGGGGTAGGAAATGTTCAGAGTAAGCCAAGAGAAATCTGAAACAATGTATATTTATAGCCACCTCTAAAATATGTGGCTACGCCCCAACTGTTCAAAGATGAGCAAACAGGGAAAAAAAATAGAAAAAGGGAAAGGGACGAAGATGCAAAACCTCTGGAAATGATCTCTTATGGAATCCAGATATTGGCTTTCTCAATCAGATGTAAAAACGCGTCTTAGGCAGAGGTTCATCCAGGGAAGCCTACCAGGCTAAGGTACAAATTCTACAAAACAAAATGAAAGAAACATTGATAAGATAATTAAGACACATAAGGAAAACAATAAAATTCAAAAGCTTGGTGGATCATGTAAATAAAAGAATTTATTTTATTTTATTTTTTTTTAATTTTTTTAACGTTTATTTATTTTTGAGACAGAGAGAGACAGAGCATGAACGGGGGACGGTCAGAGAGAGGGAGATACAGAATCTGAAACAGGCTCCAGGCTCTGAGCTGTCAGCACAGAGCCCGACGCGGGGCTCGAACTCACGGACCCTGAGATCATGACCCGAGCCGAAGTTGGCCGCTTAACCGACTGAGCCACCCAGGCGTCCCTAAAAGAATTTATTTTAAATGACAAGAAATCCAATCATTGACTTGGAAGAAAAACTTGAGAAACTATCACAGATGTCAAAGACCAAAGCCCTAAAATAGATTATAACTCTAGAGAATCCAAAATGGGTGAGAAATATGCAGGTAGAAAGTGTTTCTAAAGAAGAGAAAAGAACAATGAAAGCAGAGGAAAATATCAAAGATGTACTGGAAGATGAGTCTTTCTTTAGTTCCAGAAAGTATGTGCAAAGTGAAAGATCCACAGGTTTTAGGGCAAAATCAATGAAAGGGAAACCACATTTAGATCCACATCTGACAATTTTAACGGGAATTACAAAACTGAAAGTATGAAACTGAAAAATATCAGGCAATTTTCAAAGGAATGAAATTTATGTTGCCTCCCAAACTCACATTTGCAAAGCAGAATGCTGAGGGGTCAGGGGTATAAATGTGCAACATAGGTTTGATGAGAAAATTTGAAAAACAAGAATTTTATACTTGCCCAAGTTGTCTTTCACTTATGAGGATCTTCTCAGATATTCATATACCCTCCCAAAGGAGAAAAAAATAACTTGGAGATATAATACAACTTACAATGATAATTGAAAAAAGAGAAAGGAAAAAAAAGAGGAAATAATGCTGTGATGGCTAATTTTATGTGTCAGCTTGACTGGGCTGAAGGATTTCCGGATATTATTTCTGGGTGTGTCTGTGAGGTTGTTTCCAGAAAAGATTAACATTTGAATCTGCAGACTGAGTGAAGGTCACTGTCATCCATGTAAGTGCACAACATCCACTCCATTGAAGGCCTGAATAGAATAAAAAGGCAGGAAGGTGGATTTTCTCTCTGCTTGAGCTGGAACATTTATCTTCTCCTGCCCTTAGACATTGGTGCTATTCGTTCTCAGGCTTTCAGGTTTGATTGGAACAACACCACTGGCTTTCTTGGGACTGTAGCTTGCAGACAACAGATCATGGGACTTCTCAGCCCCCATAACCACATGAGCCAACTCCTCATATTAAATCTGTTTTTATATTTCTACATATCTATGTTAATGTGTATATCTGCATCTGTAGGCTACCCTATTGGCTGTATTTCTCTACAGAACCCTAATACTAATGATAAAGCCATTGAAATGAAATTAAGTCAAGGATTATAAACAATTATAAAACAGAGTCCAAATATCAACAACTTCCCTAGAAACAAGGTACACAATACACAAAAGATAATTAATAATGATTGGTGTATCTATTCATCTTCTCAGGCTGCCATAACAAAATACCATAGATGTGGTGGCTTAAACAACAGATATGTGTCTTCTCACAGATCTGGAAGGTGAAAGTCTGTGATGAGGGTGTGAGCCAGGTCTTTTCTAGTGATGGCTCTCTTCCTGGCTTGCAGCTGGCTGCACTCTCACTGTGTGCTCCCATGGCTTTCCTTTGGTGCATGCACATGGAGACAGAGATCTCTCGTTCTCTTCCTCTTATAAGGCCACCAATCCTATTGGATTGGGACCCTGTCCTATGACCTCATTGAACCTTAACTGTGTTTTTTTTTTAATTTTTTAAAGTTTATTTATTTATTTTGAGAGAAAGAGAGAGAGCACAAGCAGGGGAGGGGCAGAGACAGAGGGAGAGAGAGAGAATCCTAAGCAGGCTCCACACCATCAGTGCAGAGCCCAATGTGAGTTTTGAACTTACAAACCATGAGATTATGACCTGAGATGAAACCAAGAGTTGGAAGCTTAACTGACTGGGCCACCCAGCCTTCCTTAACCTTAATTATTTCTTAAATGTCTTATCTCCAAATATAGTCACATTAAGGGTTAGGGCCTTAATGTATAAATTGAGGGAGTACAAGATTTATCCAATAGCAGTGTAAAAATTATATACTAAATATGACGGCATGAGAACATTAAAAATATTTTTTCAGGGGCGCCTGGGTGGCTCAATCGATTAAGTGTCTGTCTTCTGCTCAGGTCATGATCTTGGGGTCTGTGAGTTCCAGCCCCACATTAGGCTCTGTTCTGATGGCTCAGAGCCTGGAGCTGGTTTCCAATTCTGTGTCTCCCTCTCTCCCCGCCCCTTCCCCGCTCACAGTCTCAAAAATAAACATTTAAAAATATATATGGATATCCATATATATATTTGTATATATCCATATATGTATTTATATAAATATATATTCATATGAATACATAAATGAATATATATTTATATTCATATATATATTTATATGAATATGTATATTCATAACCTCTAAATGGGAGGTCACCATAAAGGTAATTTCTTTAATAATGTTGAAAAACTAATAGTTTTGAAAAGTGTAAAAGTAACCACTAGTCATGAATAAAACCAACCAAAATATGCACATATGAAAAGAGAAAGCATAATGACTATAGCAAAAGTTAAAAAAAATACAAGGGCAGGTGATGATAATAGATAGATCACCTGGTAAACATAAACAACTATATGATGCTTATAAAATACACTTCAGTGTTAAAAATATAAGAAAATACTTGAAATTAAACGAACAGGTGAACATACATTAAGTAAATTAAAACAGAGTTAACACAAGGGCAATGATATTAAATGAAACCCCAAAACCAAAGGATTATTTCATAATAATAAAAATTCAATTCACAATAAAGATAAACTAAGAGGCATTTATGTGCAGTATCATAGGGCATTAATGCGGATCAATCAAATCTTCAAACTGCAAGAAATATTTTATACAAATGGAACCATTTGAGGAAAGTTTAACAAAATGTATAGACCCAATGGGCAAAATAACTAATAAATAGAAATCAGTGTACAAAAGATCTAAAAATTATAACATCTGTTTTGATAAAGACAGAAAAGATTTCATAAACAAAGAAAGGAAAACATAATCACTTTTACAGCTAACATTGAATGTTTGCCAAAAGTGTTCATGACAGAGAAAATTTCAGATTTGTATTGCATAGAAATATGATTACGATAATATAGTAAATGATGATCACTATTAATCAATTCTGCTTTCACAACATGACGTATGTTCAATGTTTCATATGTATTAATTCATTTATTCCTAGTCACCGTGCTATAAAGTTAATGCAGTTATATCTTGACTTTACACACGAAGGTATTTTGACTTAAGCTAAGTATTTCTCTCAAGGTTGCATAACGAGTCAGATGTTAAGCTCAGTGGTTCTCAAACTTCAGCATGCACCAGAGTCTATCTGGGTTTGGATTTGCTGAGCCCCACACCCAGATTTTCTGATTCGGTAGGTCTGGGTTGTTAACCTTTAATTTGTATTTCCAGTGGCTCCCACTTTATGCTGATGCTGTTGGTCCAGGACCCTGTATGTTGAGAAGCATTAGGCCAGGTATTGCCAAGGACAATACATTTACTACTACACTGCTTTGCAAAAGAAGAAATTGCGGAGACCAGGTTCTGACAAAAATGCGATAAATTTAGAAATTTATAATTAGCAAAGCTAAAAAACAGTGCTTGGAAATTTAATTAAAAATAAAAAGCAATCATTCCCAAGTTAATCAATTTAATACATTTCCAATTAAAATTCCAATTGGATTTTTTTTCTTTGAACTTGACAAAATGATTCTAAACTCCATGTGGATGAATAATAGGAAATAATAGCCAAGACAAATTAGAAAAGGAAGAGTATTTTGAGGGGAATTGCCTCACCATATAATAAAACATTATAGATTTCCAGTACAAGATTGCATACCCAGCAAGTTCTTACTTAATGTTCTCTAAAATCTCCACTGAAATACTGAAATGTAAGCTTTGAGGTATGTATGACAAGGAGTAAACCAATAATAGTGATGAGAAAGGGCAGCATCAAACACGAAAGAATACAGGGATTTGAGGAAGATAAAAGCGGATAGAAACATGTGAGCAAATAGTATCAGAGTGATATGAAGTTTACGTGAACTGGCAGAATACACACGGAGTTGGGGCATACACGGCACATGGTGGGCCTTTCGGAATCCTGCATGGAGGGCCTTTGGGCTCAGTGGAGGCACAGATGCTAGGCAGCGGGTATGACATGGGGTTCCAACAAAGGGACTGATGAAAGTTCTGTGAATAAAGCAACTGAACCAAGTGACACCTCCACCCCATCACCATCTACTCTAACCTGTTCTCCCTCCTTGAGTTAAAGGCAGCCCAACATTTATCCCCAGGCACAACAACAGAACATTGTTCTCAACAGAAATGAAGTGAATCAGGGAAGATGTTTAGAATGATGATGTCAGGAGGCGTCTGGGTAGCTCAGTCAGTTAAGCGTCCTATTCTTGGTTTCAGCTCAGTGCAGAGCCTGCTTGGGATTCTCTTTCTCCCCCCCTGCTCTCTCTCTGCCTCTCTCTCTCAAAATAAATAAATAAACTTTAAAAAATAAATAGAATGATGATGTTGGAACCTTAGATCAAGTCCTTTCTTATTCTGGCGTCTGGGGGACTCTCAACCTCACGATCAGTATGATCTCATTCAGGAAAATTAGAAGGATGTTACCAGGAGAAATTGAATAGTACAAGACAAAACATCTAATACTGGTATGTGAAATCTGGCTAACATAACAAAAACCCTAAAGCAAAATCTTCACTCCAGTAAAATGATGGCACAAAGCAGGAAATTGTGGACTCCACCAGGAGACCTTTCAAAACATATCCTAGGCTGACAGCCTCGCCGGCAGGCCTAGAGAAGATCCAGGTCAGGACAGCACAAGAGGACAAGGGTCTTCAGAAGCAAAAGCAGTTGGGAAAAATGGTAATTGATAGAATAACTGATGTGGTGGTGTCTCAGTCTATTGGGGCTACTACAACAAAACACCATAGAATGGGTGGCTTATAAACAATAAAAATTTATTTCTCACAGTTATGCAGGCTAGAAAATACAAGATCAAGTCACTGTAGGATTCAATGTCTTGTTAGAGCCCACCTCCCAGTTCATAGATGGCTGTCTTTTTCTTAGGAGGACGGAGATACTAGAGAAAGGTAGTATAAGATAACTAAATTCATACTTGTAAGAGCAGGAATTTAATAATGGTTAAAGATGATACACTAAAAATTATAAATAAATATCATTTTTGAAATACAGAGCACATGAGCAGGGGAGAGGGGCAATGGGAAAGAGAGACAGAGAGAGAGAGAGAGAGGGCTGGGGGGGAAATCTTAAGAAGTCTCAATGCAGGGCTCAATCTCACAACCATGAGATCATGACCTGAGCTGAAATCAAAAGTCAGACACTTGACCAACTGAGCCACCCAGGTGCCACAGTAAATGTTCTTTGAGACTGGAAGCTTATTAGAGATATAACACACACACACACACACACACACACACACACACACACACCTTAAATTGGTTGCCTCTAGAGAGCAGAACTAGGGCATTGAGAAAGATGGTCTAGGGCAAAATACATGCCTTTCAAGTATTACTCTTATTTCATGGGAGATCTTTTCAGATATTTCCGTGGTTTTTTCATGTTTCCATATGAACTAAAACTCTATTTTATTAAAAAAAAATCACCTTTTATTTTTATTAGGATTCTGTTAGTTTTTAATTGAACTTCAAAGAATTTCCATGCTTATGACCATGAGAAATTCTACTCAGTAGTGCCTTTGTTTCTTTTCAAGTCACCCTTTGTGTCCCTCAGAAGAACGTTGCCATTTCCATGAGGGCACACACACCAAAGAATAAATGAAAACAGAATTAAAAATGTTGAAATAGATTTTGCAAGTGACAGATCGATGGTCAAACAGATCAGTCATCCTCACTAAAAGTAAACAGCTAAGGGGGTTAAATATATTGATTGATAGAAACTGTTGGTTTGGGTCATAGAATACAACATAAACCACTACTGAATGAAAAAGAAACACCTACAACAAAGTGGTTTGAAACTGATAACAAAATATTAGCCAAGGCAAACCAGACCAATACAAAGAAAGAGACAACAAGGGGGCGCCTGGGTGACTCAGTCAGTTTAGCATCTGCCTCTTGATTTCAGCTCAGGTCATGATGTCACTGGCATGAGATGGAGTCCCTCATTGGGCTTCATGCTGAGCTTGGAGTCTGCTTAAGATTCTCTCTCTCCCTTTTTTCCTGCCCCTCCCCCACTCATGGGTATGTGTGTCCTCTCTCTCTTTTGTTCTTAAAATAAAATAAAATAAGATAAGATAAAATAAAATAAAATAAAATAAAATAAAATAAAAAAATAAAATAAATGTTTAAAAAGAAAAAGAGAGTAGGTATAATGTTCCTAACATTAGACAGGTTTGAATTCAAGGCAAAAGCTTTAAAGGGAACCAAAAAGGCCCTTGTTAAATTATTGAATGATAGAGTGAAAATGTACAGAAACTTTAATGGTTTTTAATTTCCTCATGCTTGACACAGACCAAATACCCTGACAATATACTTGGGAATATATGAGAAATCATATTCTTAGACTGTTATTTATCTCTCTCGGTCTATAAATTGCCATACAGACCAGCAATTCCTCTCCAGCTTGGTTGCGCTATTCTACTTGTACTTTCCAACCAAATGTACAGAAAGGATCCTGCGTGCCATCACTAATACTTAGGATTACTCAGTATCTCTAATTTCTGCTGGCTCTAGTAGGTGCAAAATGATACCTCATAGTCTGTGTGTTATTATACACTTCACTGTTTTCTAATGAATTTGAGTATGTTTGCATATGTATTTCAGTTTTTTTGGTTACTTCATCTAAATTTCCTGTTCATATTCTTTGATCTTTTTTTCTTTGTTTTTGGGGGTTATTTTTTGTTTTGTATTTTTGTTTTTGTTTTTGTTTTTAGTTGCTAACTTTTTCTAATTGATTTGTAGGAGCTACTTGTATGTTCTAGATACGTGATCCTAATCGATGGCCAATTTCATATATTGTAAATATCTCCCCATTGTGTTACTTGCCCTCCATGTTTTGTCTATTGTGTTCTTCACTGAATGGGAAAACAATTTTAATTTCATCAAATTACTCATTTATTCTTTATGTTTTTTTATTTTATAACTAAGTTATTTAGGTATAACTTGTATACAATAAAACACATCCATTCTGTTGCATAGAGTGATGAGTTTTGACAAAAATGTACACATCAAGACATAGACTATGTCCATAAACTCAAAAGTTCCCCTCATACTCATTTTCAGTCACTCCTCACCATTCCCAGTTGCAGGTGACCTACCGATGTGCGTTTTATCACCTCAAATATTTCTGCCTGTCCTAGACTTACTTCATTTAGCATAAGAGGTTAAACTATGTTGTTTTAATAATCAGTGGTTTGTTTCTTTTTCATGAGTATACCATAATTTATTTATCCATCCACCTGATGGTGGACATTTAGGTTGTCTCCAGTTTTCAGTTATCATTATGAAAAGGACCTTAAACATGTTTGTACAAGTCTTTATGTGAAAAAAACTTTTCATTTCTCTTTTCATAAAGACCTTTTTTACACGAAAAATGGATGTTTACCGTTATAAAAAACTACCAAGATGTTTTCCAATGTGGTTGTACTATTTTATACTCCTGCTGACAAATAGTGTATTAGATTCCCTATATCCTTGCCAAGACTTGGTATGATTAGATTTTTAAATTTCATTACATATAGTAGGTATGTATATACTGGCATCTCATGGTGATTTTAATTTTAATTACCCTGAACACTAATGATTCTGAGCATCTTTCCATGTATTTATGACTATCTGTCTACCTTCTTTTGTGTGATATTTATACAAATCAATCAATCCTTCTTTTGCTGGATTGTTTGACTTTTTACTATTGAATTATTAGAGTTCTTTATATATTCTACACAAAAGTTCTTTGACAGATATGTTTTGCAAACATTGTTTCCCAATCTGCAGGTTGCCTTTAAATATTTTAATGCTACCTTTAGAAAACAGATTTTAAATTTTTGATTGTCAAATTTATCATTTTCTTTTCTTTTATAGTTCTATGAAATTATTGCCCTACTATAACTTCATAAATACTTTCCTTATGTTTTCTTCTTGGAGTTCTATAGTTTTAGCTTTCAGATTTCAATTGATGAAAAACAGTTCAATCAAATTCTTATAAATAGTGTGAAGTAAAGGTTTATTTTTTTCCCCAGAGGGATATCCAGGCATCTCAGGACCATTTGTTCAACAGCTTCACTTCTCAACATTGGGAATATCTGTCATATACTCATTTTTTTCCTGACTCTATATGTTAGTCCTTAAGCAAAAAGCAAACCCTTGATTAAGGTAGCTCTATAATAAACTTGAAATCAAGTAGTGTAAGTCTTCTGATTTTGTTCTATTTTTTTTTATGTTGTTTTGGCTATTAGAGGCCATTTGGTGTGCACATAAATTATAGAATCAGCTTGTCAGTTTATACAAAATCTTGCTGAGATTTTGATTAGAATTGTGTTGAATATATACACAAATCTGGAGGAAATTTACCTCTTAACAATATTAAATCTTCTGATTTAAGAACATGAATATCTCTCCATTTTTTAGTCTTCTTTAATATCTTTTCGCAATGTCGGACCATTCTCAGTGTACTGGCTTTGCACATATTTTATTAAATTTATCCTTAATTACTTGTTAATTTTAATGCTATGGTAAATCATGTTTATTAATTTTATTTTCTATTTGTTCATTGGAATAACATAGAAATCCAACTGGTTTTTATTTTGACTTTATATCCAGAGACCTGGCTAAATTTTTTTTTATTAGATTTTGGCATATCCCCTAGGATTTTCTGCATAAACTGTCAAATCATCTACAAATAAAGACAGCTTTACTTTCTCATTTCTAATCTGCATGCCTTTTATATCTTTGGCATGCTTGTTGCACTGATTAGCACTTTCTGTACAATGGAAAATTCAAGTGGTGAGAGGAGACAACTTTGCTCTGTTCCCTAATTTTAGGAAGTGAACCATTCATTTTCACCACAGAATATGTTACCTGTAGATTTTTCAGATCAAGGAAGTCCCTTGTAATCCTAGTTGACTGAGAGTTTTTCATATGAATATGTGTTGGAAGTTTGTCAAATGTTTTTCTGTGTCTATTAAAAAGATCATATATTTTTATCTCTTTTGTTCCATTAATGTTGAATTATGTTGTTTGATTTTTGAAAGTTAAACCAACACTGTATTCCTAGAGTAAACTTCACTTTGTCAGATGCATTATCCTTTATCTATATTGCTGTATCTTTCTATCCCTTATGGCTTCTGCTTTTAAATTTTTATATTTGAAGTCTGTATCAACCGTACATCACAGAGACATTGTACTCTTACACATTTGTAATGCCTTAAAACTTTTATAGGATTCTAATTTTAGAAATTTAATCTGGAATCCATCTCTGTATGTGGTATTAGGTGGTGATCCAGTGTCGTTATTCTCCATATAGTAACCAGATTTCCGAAACTGTTTAAGATTTTGTGGTTCTTCTCCCATCGATTTCTGCTACCACCTAATTATATGTTATGCTTCCAAATATGTAAGTCAGTGTCTCTGCTACTGACAATGTTTCATTGATCTACTTTTCAGATCTTCTAAGAAAACCATACTATTTTGTTTCATTATTTTATGCCAACTTTGTATCACATCTTACTTTCTCTTATGATTATGCACATCCTCCCACAAACTTTAATTTTCTTTTATAAATTTACTCAGTTCTTCCTGGACTTTTATTCTTTGATATAAATTTTATATTAAGTTTACTGAGTTAAATAATAAATCTAACTGGATATTTTAGTGGCATCACATTGTAATTACAGACTAAATTGAGAGATAATTTACATACAAATAATATTTAATCATCCTATCCAAGAACATGGGCTTTTCATTTATTCAAATTATCTTGTGTACTTTCTTCGCATTCCAAACTTTTCTTATAAGAGGTCTTATTATTTTTATTAAGTTAATTCTTGCAGACATTATAGTTTTTGTTGCTGATGTGAATCGTATTTTGCTTTATACGTATAATTTCAAGTTCATCATTACTGGTATTGTTAAAGTTTTACCCGTATTTAAAGTTTATCACATATATATACTATTGCATGCAGACTTTAAGTAACCAACTAAGTAGCAGTTAACGCCACTCCCAGGTACTTCAGATGATATAGCAAAGATGGAATCTTAAGGATATGCCCCCATCTGTGTATGTTTGCTGTGAGCCATGCCTTTGAGATCTGATTGGACAAGATCCTGAAGCTCTTCTAGTGCATATGTTATCTCTTCCCAGAGCATTCTTTTGCTTCTTTGTTTGAAATTTACCTTCCTATAGAACTACAGGTTATGGAAGGTGGTGCCAGAGAGCTGCGAGAAGGCATTCATGTATGAGTTAAGTGCTGTAAGTGCTCTCGCCATTTTTTTTTCAATTTTCTTTTTTTCTCAAAGGAAGGCTAGATCACTCAGATTATGAGAAGACCTGCTTCTGGAGGGATACAAGGATTCAAAATTCTCAGATTCATTTTTGTGTGCCCAATGTCTTCATCCAACATTCCAAATTATATTTTTTCCCCAGCCAACACTTTTAATTGGCATATGAGCTCATTGTGTGTCTGTTGCAACCCAGAAATGCATACATTCAGACCTTGAATCTGACTTTTTTCCTAGCCTTCTCTGTAACTAAAAAGGAAGGGTTTCCCTTAAGGCCACCTTAGAAGCTCTCTGATTCTTTGTCCATGGCTTGAGTTAAGAGGTTAAATCCATAAGCTTCTTTTTTTTTCTTTTGTAAGCTCTTTACTACAGTTAGAAGCAGTTGCCCCTCCATCACATCCTATGTAATCACCATTATCACCATAGCAATTAAGTACCTCAACCACTTGATCTCCTTTTACTTTGTCCTCCACCTGTAATTCACTCTATATCATTACTGGAGATAATTTTAATAACTATAATCATGGATTATCAGTGTCTTCACAGAGATTATGTATGTGCTATTCAAAAATATGAGCAATTCTATTCCAGAATTCCATCTTTTAAGGTATAGGGGAATGATAATTCTCAGTACCAATAATTCTATGAACTAGGCTCCCTTCAGAAAAAAAGATGATGTATTTTATTTTATTTTATTTTATTTTATTTTATTTTATTTTACTCTTTATTTTAAAAGGGAGGGAGGGGCAGAGAAAGAGGTAGAGAGAGAGAATCCCAAGCAGATTCCACACTGGCAGTGTAGAGCCCGATGTGGGACTCAAATTGATAAACCGTGAGATCATGACCTGAGCCAAAACCAAGAGCTGGATGCTTAACCAACTAAGCCACCCAGGTGCCCCCAAGAGATGATATATTTTAAAAGGACAATTTACAGAAGTGTGGGCAACATTAGGTACCACCAAGTGATGATTTGACAATTAAGTACCAGAGAGTAGAAATCTGTTATCTAGGTCTGAATGATCAAGGAGAGAAACTGGAGTTACTAGATGCTTGTGAAATATAAAGGCACCATCCACAGGAGCTATATATAGCCTCAAAGAAGTATAGTCCCTGAGTATCATCAAAGTAGGAGGCAGTAGGGAGAAATAAATACCCAAACTTCTCACTCTTCCAACCCTCTGTTCCTTTGCTAATTTCTTCCAATGGCTTAACCCAACAAAAATCCAGAGGACAAGAAAGCCTGGGTGATACAGTCTATTTTGGTCAGCTTCTAGGAACATTGGGGAGGATAGAGAAAGGCATAAAATAGATCTGGGTGGAAGTGTGCAATCTGCTTGGTAGAAGTTGGTTGCTGTTGACACTGCTATATGAGAAAATAGGATGGTGAATAAATATTAGACACAGTGGTATACCAGTTGTAGTAGTGAAATAGTCTGACCAGTAAAGTCCTTCATCAGTGGGTATTTCAAGCATGGATGCTTTCCACCCCACCCAGGCATCACCAGTCACTCAGGGAATTGTTTTCTCTTCCACTCAAGGTCTTGTACTTGCTGGTTCCGCCTTGAGGCTTCCTTGCCCCAGGTGAGGTAAATACTTAGAATTCAACCAGTCAGGTTGTTTCACTGAGATATCCCAATTGATCAACCTGTCAGGTGCCTCAATCTGCCTTCCTATTCTTAGCCATTACCACCCCTGGGTAGAAGATATCTTATATGCAACTCCTAACCTTTATGGCAGCATTTCCTATGAATGTCCTTTGCTCTGGTTTCCATCCAAAAATGTGATCTCATGACTCTCTTTCGCCAGTATATATTGTCTCTTCCACAGAGAGCCTTTCCTTCTGACTTTTCCTCCATGGATAAATATGCACTTATTCATTTATATCTTTTCTATCATTTTTAGGAAGTCATTATTTAACAGACATTCTTCAGTGGATTTTCAATCTGCCTCTTAGACAAAGATGTTCTCAATTCTACTACTAACTTAATAACTTGCCATAAATAAAAAACCCTTGATTAGAAAATAATAATAAATATGATGGAGAGAACTAAACTGTTCAACTTCCCCATTGTCTTCACTCATGCGCTAATGTATTAAACCCATGTATATGGGGGAATGCATCAATTTAGAAGAAAAGCATTGGTTCAAAATGTAGATGCATATTTGTTTGGCCACTATTTTGTAAGGTTCTGTGCTGATTGAATTCAAAAAGTTGATTGTTGTACCCCAAAAACTCCAGAGTGAAAAGGTGATAGTATTTACTTTTTTCTAATCAGACCATTTGGAAGACAAATTATTTTATAGCCTGAAAAAGCAAGCAAGGTTAGGGTAACCCGTTTACCCTATGTTTAGGGTAATATGCTTGCTAATACAGCTTGAAAACACATTTATTCACTTCCAATCTGCAATACCAATGGTCCATTTTTGGGTGAGAGAGTACTCCCTATATTCATACCACTAGTTATAACATATCTAAGTTCTAACATGTCTAGAAGCTCAGTAAAGTAACCCGAAGGTAGGTGTTATAACAGGCATTCGAGAATATCACATCAGTAGGAATCATATTTTCTGAATAGCTTCAAATAACTCTGTATTGCAATAGAAAACTTCATATTGTGACACTTAGTAATATTTAGTATAAGAGAAATGCAGAGCTGAATTCCTGTGCTATGGAATCTCTCAAGTGGCCAATGCAAAGTACTTCCCAGTGAGCACATGCCCTTGAGTTGCCCTAATACTAACTATCCTTCAAGACTCAACTCAAAACTCTTTTTCATCATGAATTCCTGTCTGGAAAACGAGGTGCACAGCAATCATCTTGTCCTTCTCCTGGTGCCCAACCTTTCTGTTAGTTTCACTCATTTGGTATGCTAACTTGATAAAATTCTACCGTTTTTTCTGACATGATAATGTGTACATTGCACACACACGAAGGTGAGGTTAAAACAAACCTGATTAACTATTTGCCTCTCCCACCTTTCTATTTATAATAGACAACAGCTGCAATTCACATTTTCTTGGACATTACGTCATTTTCTCCAAAATATTCCCATAAAACAAGTTTACATTTATTTTTACATACCTGCAATACAATACCTACAATACCTACCACTTAATTGCCAGTTATGAATTTGATCTTCCTTAGTTCATATCTGGGAAGATGTTTTGAAAAAGTGTAAACTCTCATTCTGTCTCCTACTTTATGCTTTCGAGTTGAACTCAGATGAATTGCACCATCTCTTGCTCATAGAAATACAATTTCTACCACATATTTTCACTTCTGAATATATGGGAAACAAAATATTATTAAAAATACTTAATTCTATTCTCTCATATTTCTGTGTAATTAATTTTTCTCTACCCTTATATTATGAGTTCTGAATTTAAGAACTGGGCCATCTTTTATATTGCCCCTTCTTCTACTTACATACTACATGCTTAAATACACTGGTGAGTGAAAAGATACTTTTTGTAAATACATGGAAAACATTCAGTCACATCAAGTGAGATGCAGAATAGTTCTAAGGAGGAATTCTGGGTTTATTTTTAGCCCAGGATAAATTCTGAAGGTACCATGTTTACAGTTATCACAGTTACCAATCTGGCCCAGTGGTTAGTAACTCAATAGTCTACTTTTCTGTCTTCATCTCTTTTGTCTTTCCTACTCTCCATCAGCCCTTTCTTGTCATTAGACAGTCAACATAAAGGAGATATGCCTATGGCTGAAGTTTCTGCTTTGGGGATCGTAAAGTTGTCATCCAAATAATTTAAGGACTTCTTAGAAGCTATTTGGCTATAAGATATAGCTTGATAATTACAGTCGTCTAAGGCAGCTAAATGTTGAGGGTACCTTGAAAGTTGGTCTCAAATCTATTATTTCATTTCCTTCCAGTCATATCCATTAGGATGCTCCCAAGACCTGGCTCACATTTTCTTTATGTATTGCCCTTTAATTATACTGGTATTTCATCTCCCATATTTCTTTTTACTATTGATACTAATAGCCATGTCTGAATTGTTCTTTCTAAAACTGTAGGTAGATACTACATGAAAAAGGAGGCCCATATAATGTTCCTCATTGGAAAAAAAGAATACTCTCCTTTTTCTTCCCTGATTTACTCCACAGCATGAGCCATTAACTATATTTTTTTGTCATCTTCCCACTTCCAACGTCTTGCATCCATCTTTCATTCTCTATATTTTCAGACTTCATTGCCCCATACTATTTCCTTTTCCTATAAAACTTTGTTATAAAATAAACACAACTCAGAATGTTGTGTTGCCTTTCCAGGGACATTTGCTATATCAGCCTCCAACAAACTGAAATTACTTAAGACAAAAGGATCTATTTCCAGTAGAAGAGATGTGCAGCTCTGAAACAGTGGAAGAGGGAAACCTCTTGGTCTGAGAGAGTATGTTAGATGTTTAAGTATGATCCGAACAGCAGAACCCTGGTCACGGTAGGATTTAAGGAATAATGTTTTGAGGCAAGAAATCCATAAGAAGGAAACCTGTGCATCCAGAAAAAGAAGCTCCCACAGAACCTGTCTTCTCAGACCCAGTCATAGGAATGGAAGAAACTGTCCCTTTCACCCACAAAATCGAGCATACCCAGCAAAATGATTACACATTGTATCTTAAAATACAGGCTTCTGACTTGCCATCAAGAATGTTATAACCACGTTGTTTGTGATTTTAATTAGTTTTCCAAACATATGACAAACTAAATTGAATAAATCAAACTGACCTTTAAATTTCTAGAGTTATAGCCTATTTAAATGTCCATAATGCTACAATAATAACCCAAGTTAATAACCATTTCACTCTCCTCCCCGAGAGGCTCTGGGTGATACACAATGTTATTAATTTTGGCGTGATTACAAATTATTCCCATAGTTCAGGTTTAATACAGTATTGATGTTGTTATTAATATGGATTTGTCAGTAAAAATACAAAACTGAGTCAGTCCCAGCTAATGTCAGTTTTAAGGTTAAAAAATTTAAAAAAATAAAAATAAAAAAGCACTAGCTTATATTGAGGCAAGTAAGGAACACCCTTAAGACCTGAGTTTCATTGTAAGGATATTTGGCTTGGTATGAAAATGGACTCAAAATGATAAAATAGGAAAGAAAAGCACTGTGAATCTATCCCTTAGCAACTTAAAATTTTAAGATATTGTAAATTGACCATTTCTGTGGCTTTCAGAATTTCTTGGGGGGTTGATTAGATCATGTGACAATTCCACAAGAATTGTCAAAAAGTAAGTCTAGAGGTTAATCCTTAAGGTTGAGTGAAGAGTATAATAATTATACTCACAGTATACTACTTTGTAAAGCATATGGGACAACAAAACAAAGCAAACTAGCTATAAATGTATGACTTGGAGTGAAAGAGAGAAAATTATGCTGTGTGAAAACTGGTATGGCAAGGCAGTCTAGCACAGAGGTAAAGAGTTCTAGCTGAACACTTTTAAACTTGGATTTAAACTTTGGCTTTGCTTTTGCTAGCTCTGTTCATCACTAAGCATCTTTATGCCAGATACTTCATCTGAAATGTTACCTGTAAAATATTACTTATCTTGGGGCACCTGGGTGGCTCAGTCAGTTAAGCGTCTGACTCTTGGTTTTGGCTCAGGTCATGATCTCACAGTTTGTGAGTTCCGGACTCTGAGCTGCCAGTGCTGAGTCCGCTTGGGATTCCCTCTCTCTCTCCCTCTCTGTCTGCCTGTCCCCTGTTAGTGTGCACACCTCTTTCTCTCAGAATATATAAACTTTTAAAAAATATTACTTATCTTAGAAAGTTTGCCAAAAGTATGAAAGTGTTTAATGATATGTAACCTATGGTAAATGTTCAAAACACGGTAAGTTCCTGTTAACAGATTACCACAATGTGCAAGAGTGGACATCACTTCCATCATTATATTTTCATACTTGGAGAAATAAAGTCATCTCCACAAGGACTCACAGTTATTAAAAATTTGTGATGGGCTTAAAACCATGTCATTTCCAATTACTAAATCAGTTACCATACTGTCCCATCTGCTTTGATTGTTTTCTGAGATATGATCCCAGGTAAAGTGTATATGGAATTTGATTTTTTCACATAAATTTAAGACTCCTAACTTCTGCTTTTAGTAATTCAAAGCAACCCTTAGAGTAGAGCAATTAGAAAAGCTGGACAAAAAATTTTCTGCCTAGAGATATCAGACAGTTATAATGAAGAAGAAATGTATGGGCCAAATATGGGAAAATAGAATTATCTGGAGAGGTTACACCAGCATTTGGCTCTGCTTTTTTCCTTATGATTGTCTACTGATGTTAAAAGAGGCAATTGAGAAGCTACCTGATACTATTCTTTCTACCTTTGCATAATTGAAATTTTCTACATTATATAAATTAAAAACAAAAACAAAACAAAAACATTCTATGAATACTCCCTAACCTACTTTTCAACTCTATATCCTACTGCTCATTTATCATTGAATATTATTTACTATTTCCTTTGCCTGGGATGTCCAATGTTCCAAAGTTGATTACTCTACCTAATAAAATATTTTCATTCTTCAAACTCCAAAGCTGTTTCCCCCTTGAAGTCAAGATAGCACCCCAATGAAAGTAGCCTCACTATGTTAATTTGCCACTGCCTTTGACCTTCCCATAGCAATGAGCAGACTGGGTTATGTGTGCATAGTTGAATATGCACCTGTCACTTCCAACCATTGTAGATTTTTAGGAAAAGGACTATGACTGTCATATTTTTATCCCTACGCTATGACAAATATAGAAATGAATTAAGTTTTGTGGGGCCTAAAGTGTACGAAATTGCTTTAAATTGTAAAGAATGCAAAATTCCAAATACAAATTAGGTAAAGTAACTTGGAAGACTCTTCTGCAAGTTAGGGCCCTAAAGCCTCAGCTTCAGTAGCTGTGTACACTAAATCCATTTGTGGCAAAATGCAATATGTGAAGTATTCAGTTTGTGCAAGTAAAGCCTCAGGAACAGGGATGTTCATCAATGGTTCAAGTTGTTTTCTCATGATACTTGAGACTTTCTTCTATTTCTCTATATTGGACTTCAAAATAATATGAAACATATGAAGTAGTACCAGTGGTCTCTACATCTTATATTCTGTGCTCCTTCATTACTCCTGTAATTTTTTTTTCTTAATGGTATTTAAGTCTTGGATAGATAGCCAGAAAGATATCTGCTAATAAGGTCTTCCTAAGAAAAGTTAACCTATAAATACAAGATAAAGCAGTGTATCAAAAAGATTCTTACTCCATATTTTATTGTTGACAACTTTCTTTCATAATGGGGATGGACACAAGGAAGATTATGGGGACTCTGGCAACACAGAGTCTGGGGGAAAAAAACCTGTAGGATTAGGGGAACCTCCAAGTAGCAGGTGCAGGCTCCAACAAGGGCAAGAGGTGGGTCAATGCACAATGTTCAAAAGGCATGTAAGCTCAAGCTGAGCTAATGCAATCATGTGGGTGGGACCAGGATGTTACAACCAGGGGCACAAGTAGTTATCCAATATAAGTGTTCAGTGGGACAAGACTTACCTATGCATGACAAGTTTTATAACAGTGACCTGAGGTATAGTGACGAATATCCAGACCTGAGAAAGTTAATTTTCCACAAACCAGACTGGGTTCCAAATCCCCTAACTCTGGGCTCCTATCTATACAGTATCTAGGGATCTAGGCAGACCAAGCAGTATGACTGTGAGTGGTGCATCTAAGTAGAATCCTGATGTGAAGGACTGGGCCAAAATAACAAAGCCACAGAGAGGGATATAATCTGGGGCCACTTAGGAAACTGGAGATCCCCTTAGCCAATTTGAGGTATGACCTCATATTTCTGAAAATATAAGAAGCATCAGAAAAAAGAGATGTGAAAGACTCTGGAGGGGAAAGGACTGGAGTTCTAAGACTTGTTTAGACCACAGAGCTATGGATTTGGAGACCATGGCTGTATTTTAGGTATTCATTATGGCAAAACTAAGATTAACTGAGGTCCAAATCTTAAAATTCTATTTTGTGCAACATTTTCTAAGGGGAATATTCATCTATAGATAGCTATCTCTCTGCCTACTTATCTACCAAATTCATCTAAGTCCAAAGAACTTCCATTTGGGAAAAAAATCCTTGAACATGCCTTGTATATTTATATCTTAATTATTTACACATAGGAAAAGATAATTAATAATACAAAGAATGATAAGGTATTGCCAACTAAGGGAGACCACAAATGTGAGGGCCATCAAAGGAGAGAGGAATCTTTCAAACTCACTCACTCCTGCTTTCAGTTGGAGATAGATTCAAGGAGTAGTAATTTTTAAGATATTAGAAGTCAGTTTTAATAGTGCGTTTATCAATTAAGACGTCTCATCAAATAGTGTACTATCAGCAGCTTTAACAAATGCAGATTTATTTTTTCACCCAGTGGAAGATCCAGAAGCTGATGATCGTTATGTGATTGTCAGAGCTTTTAGGCAGGTTCTCAGCTCGTCCCTTGCCCTTCTTTTCATGGCCACAAGACAGATATAGCAGTTGAAAGAATCATGTCTTAAGACCTCATTAAAGTCAGAAATTGAGCAAGTTTGTCACCTTAGCTATCTCCCCCTTATCAGAGGAAGAATCTTTCCAAGGACTTCCCTCCAACAGAGTCTTCCTTATATCTCTGGCCAGAACTCAGTAACCTGCCCACTCATTGAACGAGCTGTTGGACCCACCTGCCGAGAAATCCAATAATATTCACCTTGTACCCGAAGAAAACTGAAGTATTATCAGCAGCAAAGAGGGAAATGGCCTATGTATGAGCAAACAGTATCTATAGGATAGGTATAATCATCTCCCTTTCCAGTTAGCCTTTGTATGTAATGATGGTGATCAGTTAGAAGTTTCTACTGATAAGAGTGTCTGATACAATGATTGGCCAGAATTAAAGATACTTTGGGGCAGTGAGGCCTGCCTAAATTCACACTTTAGAAGCAACCATCTGCTTCACTTAGTCTGTCTACAAATAGGGACAAATCTGTCTTCCTTCTTTAAATACTTTCTCTGAATTTGCTTCTTCTGTCCACCTTTCCAAGATTTCCTGTCTCTGATGTATCCAGCCATTATCTCTGTTTCCTTGGTTAGCTCACATTCTGCATGCCTGTGTTTGACTAAGTACCATCATGCCTAGCAAGCAGAGACCTGTGTCCTTGTTCCATTAGTGAGGGTAGCCCTTTCTTAGTCTCTCCAAATGAATAATAAAAACAATTCAAGTCAGCCTATTGCTCAGCAGATAATAAATGGATCTTATTTTCTGTATGTGGATGCCAGAAACCACTGCTCAGTAGGATAGTCAGGGATATATTTCAATCGCTTAAAATATTTGGGGAAAAATTTTGTATATGTTGGATGGCATGTGGGGGGAGAAGTATGTGTAGACTATTCCCTTCCTCCTTCCTCTCCTTTCTTTCCCAAATCTCACCACCCTGTGGAACAGACACTGGCTTTTCTATGTGATGTTCAAATCCCAGAATTTGTTTTTCAAATGTGCCCTAAGTGTAGCTTAATGGTTTTGAATATAATATAAAGGATAAAACAAAACACTGCATTGCATTCACCTTGCCTATTCAATGCCCAATGATAGGGAGTTGAATGTGTTTCATTCTGGAGCTCATAAAACTCATAACAATGAAATGTGTTTACACACCTATACTTTGAGAGCTATCACTAACGGGTGAACGATGCTTAAGTCTCACCAGTTGCTGCCTCCAACTCACCTGAGTCTTTCAGTGACCAGTCTTTCATTTTAAGAGAGAAGCTATATGAACTTTGCCAATGAGACCCATTGGCTTGGGATTTTTACTTTTGGTTCTCTCTCTCTCTCTCTCTCTCTCTCTCTCTCTCTCTCTTTCTCTCTCATTTATGAGTTGAATTCAGTATTGGGTCAGGAAGACACTCAGATGTCCAAGAGGATGATTCTATATGGAATCACAATCAGCACTATGTAATAAATAGGATAACTTGAGTAGCTCTAGAAGCTACTCCCTGATCAAAAGCAGTAATTCTGAAAGCCCTATTGCCACTGCAACTGTGGGCTAGTTAATATAGTCATGCTATGCATTAGGTACATGACCTATATTACTTTTCCTAAAGTCCAATAACATCAAATGCCTGCTCAGAAACCTTTGCTGACTCTCCATTACAAAGTTTTTAAAAGCTACATGATTAAACCCAGTAAATGGTTTAGTACTTTTTGTTTTTCCTTTTAACTAAACCAGGTACAAACATAATCATTAAAATGAAGCAGTTAAACCAATCATAAATATAAATACTCAATAGCAACACAATGACTGGTAGAAACAAACTATGTACCCTCAAGATTCTCATAATGCATTTTGTTTTATCTTCATGTTTGTCTTTTTTTTATTGACTATTTTGAAGTTATATAATCTAAATCTAAAGATTTATACCCAAGATGCTTAAATTAGGAAGATGGTTCTGCCTTTTCTTTGGAGAGTATCAAACAGATGTTTCCCTGATACAGGCAGGGCTTCAGGAATAATCTGAGGGTTCCAGGAACCTCTGAAGGCCTTTCTAATTCCAATAGCTCAAAAAATAGAAAAAAATCAAATCGTGCAAACCCAATAGCTCTGTCATTGACTGGCATCTCTATTTCTCCAATTTCCATTTGAATAAAGAAAGAACTTGTGATACAAGATAAAAATAGCTTATTTTGAAAATAGCTTCATATAATAGGTTGGAAACATACCCCAATAATTTTGTTCAGACTTGCTTTACACCCCTGGATATTTTAATCTAAAACTCACATCATGCATTTCTTCTTCCTCTAAAATAACCTCATTTCTTTATATATCAGAATTTCTTTCCCCCATTAGTAAAAATAAAATCATGTAGGTGCAATTTTGTTTTCTTTATACTTTGGGGACTAAATTTAACTAATTAACATTTTAATAACATTCCACCATTTGTTCCTGCAGAATTAGGGGACTTGCTCAAGATAGATTAAGATATACTTTGAACCATCTGGAATTCAAGCAGCTTTGATTTTAAATAAGTACTTGTTTTCTATATGCTTGTGGACATTTTGGGGGTGATTAACATATAGGCCATAAGGTAAACCATAGAAAGAATGGAATTTATTTATTTTTATTATACTTCTCACACTCAAAAGATTCTGAATTGCTTCCCTAAATGGAATTTAAATATTGGTGAGTATCCTGGCAGAACAGGCACTCAAGGTAATACTGTGAAATCTCACTGATTCAGAATGATTTAAGGGAATGCAGTTTGTATAGAAAAGCTTTTGAACTACAAGATTGTCAATAACAAACATTTTTATTACCTTTAAACATACATGCAGTAATCCAAACAAAATTAAAGCACTGTTGCTGATAGAAATACCATTGAACCCGGTTTAATGAATGACTAAGGACTAGTTCTGTGTGAAGGGCACACTGAGGATTACAGCCTGGGTGTGAGGCACAAACTTTCTGGAAGGGGAAAATGGAAGGCAAACTTGAGGTGAGATTGGGACAGGGATAGAAAACCATGAACATGATGCTGGGTTAGAGGACACAGAAATTAAATAAAGGAGCTACATGACTCCATCTAACATAAGCCCCAAGCCAATTTAGGCCACCAAGATAATTCCTTATCATGGGACAGATAGAACTGGTCAAAATAGTCTTCCTCGTTAGTTGTGGGCATACAGTAAGAAAAAAGTTTGAGATAGGCAAAACTGTATCAAATAGTTTTTGAGACATGACACTTGAGAAATTAGGAAGTCTGCAGTGGCCCAAGTTCTAGGGCTCCCCTTTGGGTTTGTTGCCATGTTATGTTCACAGAGACAGGTATGCTAAAAAGGAATTCCAGACTCATGGAAGAGCCCAGAACTGACTTCTTAACTCGATGTGGAGCTATGCATCGGCACACAGCCCTCATCTCTGTTTGGTCCCTCTAGGATTCATTCTACCTTTTTTTTTCCTATAACCTCTTAATTTTTTTACCTTTCTTCTCTCTATCTTCATTCTCTTTTTATTTTGCACTTTGTTTGTCAAGATACAAATGCCCTTATCTTCTCTGTTTGTGAGCTACAACCACTATCGTATTGATTTGTCAGCCATAGCTCACAAATGGAGGAAATCAAATGCAATAGAGAGAGGGAGCTGTGGAGAACATCTTCACCTCCCAGTATCTGTCTCATCCTCAACAGGCTTCTGTAGTTTCCCACACAGAAGCTGACTCCATTCATCCCTGACCAGGCAGATCAATTAGGCACCCAAAATAGAGACAAGGATAATTTTGGTCAGGCTATTGTACGTACTCATAGAGATGCACAAAAGCAGGATTTAATTGACTTGGTAACTTATTTGAAAGGTCTTTGCCTAGAATCCACATTTCACATATGGTTCAAGACCTGACCTCACAAGCTCTTTAATAAACAGTACATTGATGTTCCTTCTGTCACTGGTCTTTCAACCATGTCTTACCCCAGTTGAGAGTTTGAATAAAGGGTGGACCAACGAAAGACCTTTGACCAAAGCTTTATTACCCTGTCTTTTATTATGGAAATATTCAGTCTACTGACTTTGGTCAACAGCTACCCAATTTAATATCCTTAAGAAATTTTAATAGTTAGCATCTGTCCCATTTTTGTGCCACAACATTTCAGACCGTTAATGTCTTTTAACATCTTCTCTCATTCTATCAATAGCATGAAGTATGCAGGGTAGATTTTATGGTAGTTCTTTGTTAAACAATAAATTCAAGTGTAAAGAAACAAAGTGAATCATCAAAAGCACGCAGTAAGTTGCTAGCAGAGTCTAATCTACATTCCAAGTCCTTGCCTGCTAAACTCATGATATTCCCAGTATCTTGCACCTCTCCTCTTTACTGGTCTGTTATCGTAACCTTGTGTGGTAGTCACTTAATTTATTTCCTACATTTTACTGGTCTCTATTACCTAATCAGCACATTTTTTTTTTCTTGAGGGAGCCAAACTATGCCTTTCAAACCCATTTACTGATGACTAATATAATTTCAATATAGACAGGAAACAGAAAGGGAACTTTCTCTGTAAGAACATAATTCTCTACTTCCATTTTAAAAGATTGAATTTATTATAGATTCTACATACTTAAAATATTTTGTGATTATAAAACATCTTCCCTTGAAGGAAAGGGGATGGGCGTGAAGGTCTTCAACCTAAGGAAGGATTCAAAGAGTATCTGGAGAAAAGGGAAAAGTTGGGGAGGGATAAATTATTCATTGAATTTTGGACATGCAAATCATCTGAGCTCTGAAAATAAACCAAAACTAGGGATTCTCAGAAAGTAATCATATTCTGAGTGGAAGAGAGGGAGAGAGAGAAAAGCCTTTGAAATAGGAAATCGTGAATATCATGTACTAACCTTGGTAGGAACCTAACTAACAGGTAGTACGGCGACTCCTGGGGTGACAGTGCCCAGCTTTGGGGTCCTGGGGCCAGTGGGGATACCAAGAATGGGCAGCAGGATAATAGGTGAGAAAGAAATGGTGTCTCCTAAAATGGCACTTTTCAAAGCATGTCCCAGTGACAAGAGACCTGAGGGGCACCCCTTCCTAATTTTTTCTTGGTCAAATAATTGCTAAATACCAGATGCTATAGCCCCCTCCTAAAGACTCAAAATGCAAAATAACATAAGAATTAAATGTCTTGCTAAAAATAAAAATAAAACTCAAACAAGTTTAGTTATTTTTAACTATGAAATGTTTCAAACATATATAACAATAAAACAAACACCCATATACCCACCACTCAGATTAAATACAGTGTTCACTGTATTTTTTTTTATTGCTGTACCAGATGCAGCTGAATTATCAAACTATTCTTCTTTCCCCCTCCTTAGATGTAATGACCACATTGAAGTTGTTGTTTCCCATGTTCATGTTTTAACTTGGGTTAATCTAGCATTTACCAAACATGTTTACTCACAGAAACTTCTTATGTAACATCTATTAACCAACCATGGAAGATCTGAAGTAAGTATATAATTTTGGAACACCGATTTAAGATTCCCATATGTCTTTTAAAAAAGGGGAAGAAAAGCTGGTGAATATGCTTCAGGCTTAGAGAAATAGGTCAGGAAAGAGAGAAGTGAATTTGGGGCCAGAATGAACAATAATTCCTGGGGAAAAAAAGCTACAATGTGAGGTCTCCACCGGACAGTCCAGAGTTTGAAAGATGACTTCTATAAGCCAGATGTAAAATTTCCTTTCCTCACTATGGCGTCAGCCAAGGGTAGGACTCAAGAGGCTAATCTAGGGCCAGAGAGAATACTTCAGGGTTCATCCTGAGAAAAAAGGGAAAGGTTCTGGTAGGAAAAAACAGACCACAGACCTGAGAACTAGCAGCAATCCACATATGAATCTTCTAAGGCTTGATCTTGTCTCCTATGTAGATAGGGTTCTTGTGAGAGAATTGGTTCTATTGTCGTCACCTTGGGAAGTCCCCTGAGCTCACGATGATTTCCATAAGCTGGAACTCCATTCTATGTCCCTTAGCCCCAACAATTTTGACTGAAGTAATTGGTTTATATTTTAGTCAATCATACCCCCACCACAGACCCCCCAAAATGGCCACATCAGTCATTCATCTCAGCTGAGCCAGATTTTCTGGAACTGAATTGCAAGGGAGCACTAATGAATAAGAGCTGACCGGGGAGTAAATCTGAGTTACACTTGCCCTACTTCACACAGAAGTAACTCACATTCTGGGCTGTGTGAGGTTCTTCAAATCCTATCAAAACTGAGTAAATGTACTTTACCCCATTTACTGATTTTAAGGAATACCTAACTGCTTTGAATATTTGGGGTAATCCCTTAAACTATTTTAACTTATTCAGTGTTGCCATATTTGTTTACCCTGTGAATATGCAGTGTGATTGAAAGAACAACCAGTTAGAAGTTCATGGTTTTGCAATCTACCACTTACTAACTGTTGCACCTTAGCGAGGCACTCGCCTTCTGTGTCCAGGTAGAACAACATCCTCCCACAGGTTTTGTACAGGATTAAATGAACTAATGCATATGTGCTTTTCTTAGTGCTTAGCAAGTGGCAGATCTGCAAAATGAGAGCTATTTCCATTACTGTTGCTATTATAAGTAACTGTAAACACAAACAAACAAAGACATGTTTATTTAGGTATAGAAAGGAATGGTTGTTTTAGGAGGTGCTGTAGAAATCTGCTTGAAATGTTTCCAAGCAGAAGAGACAGAATAGAGTACACAGTAGAAAAGAGGTAAGCTGAGCAAACATTTGTGACCTAATGGGGTCAAAGAAGGGAAGGGTTTAATTAATATTTGACTAACATTTCACTGGCCCAGGAAAGGAATATACACCTGTGGCTGATCCAACACATAACGTCAATGTGTTATTAGATACTACTAAGTGTCCCTTTGTCCCCAAATGCTCTCCCCTGTAGAAATACAAGTAGAGAATACATGGCATGTGGATATTTCTGCTCAGTCTCCTGCCTCCCCTCTCTGTTAATCTGCAATGTTATAGCAAGAGTCTGCTGCTGCTTAATCCACCAATTTACAAGGAAGGCCCTGATCACATTCTGTACAAATCATAGTGGAGGCAAGAGGACAGGGCTGAGGGTCTTGCAAAACTGATGAACATTCAAGATAGGCTGGTTCAAGTGTCCTAGCCAGCTCAGCGGTGGCACTAGGTGTGCTCCCTCCACACACGCCTTGGCACTGCTCAGTATCATCTGTGTGGGTGCTTGTTCAAGCCCTCCCATGGCTTTATTCTCACCTCTCTCTATTGGAGCTGTTTCTATCTCATATGACACGGTTCAAGTCCCTCTCTTATATGATTCCTTCACTGAGTCCCTCAGTCCATGATCTGGTCTTCTATGGACAGCATTTACTACAGAGGGCACAGGTTAGCACTTAATACCTGTCTTGCATTGTGAGTGTATGATCAGATTTACTCATGTCTCCTCCAATAAGATTGTAAGCTCCTTTAGGGCAGAAACCATGCCTTCTTCTGCATTTCCTTAAGCTGTTAGCATAGAAGTGAGTATATGAAAACTAATTAATAAATGCCCATGAAAAGGAATGCTTTAAGACCTAAGCTAAAAAAAAGTGTGCCCAGAAAATTCTCTAGGGACATAAAGAGCTTTAGAAAACTCCAAGTCAGAATACATTCACCCTTGCAAATGCATTTAGAAAGGGTCTCCAGTGCTGACCCCAGAGAGGCTCTGAAGGTATCTGTCATGTGAGCTTGAAATGCAGCATTGTCATTATTCAGATGGAAAATAGAATCACTTATGAGATCATGGCTCATTGTCAATTCTCTATATATTTGCATTTATTGTGACAGATGCTGTCGAATCTCATCCTAGCTCTATTATTCTACAGAAATAGATTGGCCCTCTTATGCTATACAATAATAATTAGGATAATATCACCCATTAACTCTCTATGCCCCTTTATATCTAAAAAGCTCAGAGAAAGCTTTGATGATTGCAAGCCTAAACTCTACTCTATCAGTTTCAACTGGACCCTCACTCTCTCCAAAAATTTCATTTTTGACTGAAATATTTCATAGGCTATTCACATCCCAAAGGGGATTTTTTTCAAAGTTTGAGATAATGGGTTTCAGCCATCTTGACTTAGAGCAGAATGAATAAATGCATTTTCTCCACAGAAAATTCATAATGCCTTAAGCTGAGTTTGTGCCTATGACATATTCTTAACCACCTACTGAATTGCTTTCTCTTCATTTTTGAGGTTAAATGGGAGGCCTGGAGCCTCTAGTAGAATTCTACCATATGTGCTGGTGGAAAATTTAAAAAATAATGAAGAAAAAAGAAATACAGTTCCAGAGTTATCAGGCAGCACAGTGAAAACAGTAAAATTATTGAAAACAGTAGAACTTTCTGTCATTTTTTTCAGACCAGCTGTCCATTGGTTACCTGTTGTCCACAGCCTCATATATCACGAAACTATTTGCTCTATACTGAAAATATAAGTGATTACCTGTTTATCTTCTCAGGAATATCTATAGTTTAAGGAGGAGAGAAGCACAATGAAGTAATATGTCGTACTGGTGTTTATCATTTCTCAATTACGTTCCATTTGGAGGCATTATGGATGCCTCAACATCAATCAACTGGTTGAAGAGAGAAAGCAACTCAAGATGGGATAAGAGAGAAGCTGAGGAATATGATGTGATTATAGAGGAAGACACAGTAGCAGGGAACTCAGTGATTGGCTTCTCGATGTTGTTAGGTGACTAGACTCAGCCCTAGGACACAGACCTTGAAAGGATAACACTATAAAGAATGGGGTGATATGCTAGCAGTGGACACATGGAACATTATAGCCCCTCATAGGTATTTTAGATTTTTTTTCTGGACATCCCTCAAATAACGTCATATGAGTGGCTCTCCATTATGCCTAGGTATGAAATCAACCTGGCCCCAGCGTAGTGCAAGAAGCGTTAATTTTCCATATACATATTACTAAGTGGAGCCTCACCCTGTCACTGCTCTGCACCATATCTTCAATGTAAAAAGCGGGTAGAGATATATGGGCTGTAAACCACTCCAAGATACAACTAAGACTACAAAAAGCCCGATTTTTCCAGTACATCCTAAAAACTTAAGCTGCATGCTGAGAAATTCATACATACCTGGGAAGAAGATTGTCTGGGAAGAAGGGGGGTTCACCATTGTTACCTTCAGCTCTGCCCCCTCAGACAAGCCAAAGGAAACCCTCATACCAGGAAAACAACCTGATATTTCCGTAGAGCGGACTCCTCCCTTGCATTGACCAACTAGTGGTGAAAAGTGAATCAGAATTCTCCTCATGCCATACGTATTTCTGAATCTTAGTTTGTGTATCTAGAATAGTAGATAATGAAATTATACTTTCAGGTTTTAATATATTTCAGTTTTGATTGCAGAAGAAGTTATAAAGAATTACTTATGCTTGGAACTGTGTTTGAGCTCTTCTAGGGAAGATGGAATTTGGTACCACACCAAGTCATTTTTCTTTTCAACCGGATTTTCAGAATAGCAATTTTTGTATTTATTTATAATGTTTATCATTGCCCCTAATGCTAATTTAATCTCTTTGAAAAAAATCTTCAAGCTGGTAATAAATGATACACTGGGAAATAGGGAATTGATAATACTTACTGATTTCAAACTCTGACTGAAATTCCAGTTTAAATCTACACTTAGGAATTATTTATATCCTCTTATGTCATATCAATTTAAATAATATCCCACTCACTGGGGCATAAAGAATAATGCTAATATTAAAATTTCTATTTAATATTTGTTAATTGCACATGAAGGGGTTATATCAGCTGCATTTAGGGTGTTTTTTATTTAATTTTACTGTATTAGAAAATCCATGAGGTTAAGTCTCCTGAAATTATTGCTTTTAAATATTGAGTAATAAGAATATTGCCCCCATGATGCATTCTGAATCATGTGGCCTTGAATAAGTTTTCTCCCTGTTGCAAAGAGAGAGGAATAGCAGGGTGCTTGGTCTAATCTTGTTAATAAATAAGAGTGATCGTACTCTCATTTTAAAATATTAAATTCGTATTTAAAAAGCCATTTTATTCATGAAATATGTCCATCATCAATAGGGTTTGTAGACTTTATAAAACCAAAAATCTCATGAAAATCAAATGAACGTTATTACTGCAAAGTTGTTTCCTATCCTAAAGAGATGCATATAAACCATAGTCAATGCCCTATTTCAAACCCTTAGCTTAATCTTCAATTTTTTATTCATACAACAAACTTCAATTTAATGCCCCCAGAGTGGGGCAGAATGGTGAGGATAGGAGGAGACTTAGGCCTCAGGTCAAGACATAACCACACATCCTTAAGAGTTGTGTGCCCTCACTTATATTGCTTAATTTCTTTGAGCCTTGGTAGTTTCTTTGTCTGTAAAATGAAGATAATAACCTACCTTGGGGGCCTTTCTTTTTTGGTAATATCATAAAGCAAATGCTTTTGCAGTCTATAGTCCATAATGGTGTGAATATATGGTTGTATAATAATGTTCACAGGCTTCACCAGTCTATGGTACAAATTGGTCAAGAATAAAATAACTCAGTTTCTGCTAGGTCTTTTTACCATCTACTCTTATAGAAGCTCTGGACCCCAACAGAGCCCTCTCTGCTGACACAATTCCTCTAACATTCCCATACGTGCTGATCATTGAGCGTGAATAAATACCATGCTGTAATTAATTCTGTACCAGCCATTCTACTCCTGCCCTGTTCCATCAGCATCCACACATAAAAAGTGGTTTTCAGAGTTTATTTTTCTGTGCCTAACTCCTTTTGACTTCATACTGATGGTGATTTCTCTCCCGAGAGATTCCCAGATATGAGAAGACATGCCCAGACCTCTCTGAATCCCACTTAGATTCTATCTGTGACACCCCCCAAAAGAGACTATGGTGCCTCTTCAGCTATTGCTTTGTCCAGCAGCAATGTCCCCAGACATGCTCACTCTCCAAAGGGGGAAATGAGTTATTAACACAATAAATGGGATCTAATATCCTTGGAAGTATATTATGCATAGTATAAAAATAACATGGGGGAGAAAAGGAGAAAATTGAGGGGAGAAAGGGAACCCCATGTGTTGAGACTATTAGGGAGAAGTTCAAAAAGAGGACGGGTTCTGATTTGGATGTAAAAGAGGGATATAATGTTAGCAGAAATGGGGAAGGATAAACTTGATGACATTAGAGGTTGATGCAAAGTTTCTCTAGAGCAGAAGGCAATGTGAAGGGATATTGTAGAAGAAGGTGGGCCAGAGGCAAGGATAAAAAGCACTCTGGTGGTGGTGATGATGTTGAAACACTGCTGTCTTTTATCCTTATCTACCGGGAGTAAAATATCAGATCCCATTACAGGATTTTTTTCTACCCTGAACTGTTCATACTTCCCTTTTTGTTCTCATTATTATTCATAGGCCACATTCGCAGCATAGTGATATAGTGGTAGCAAAGCATAGAGATGGGTAACATAACAATGTCATCCCATGGTATGAGACTCCACCCTTACCAAAATAAGCAGAAAACCTGACTGGTGAAGCATGATTTGAGATAGAAATGGTATGTCCCTTCATAATAAGACACTCATATTTTATCTTTATTTTTAGTTTTAATATTGATAAAACATAACATTTCACTGTTAGAAAATAATCAAGTGTAACTTTTTTCATCATTTTTGAAGTTAGTTTCATGGACTCTGTGTTTCGTGTCTTATCACAGTTTAGGTAGTTATATCACCTCTACTCCCCAGCTGCTGTCATTTTGTGAGAACAGGGGTGGTTGGTGAATTATTATAGCCAGGCTGGAAGAACATCATCATATCCTCCTGCCACTATTCCTTCTATGCTACTGTTGTTCAGAATTAGGACAGACATCTCTCTCCAGAAAACTATTTCTCAATTTCTGGAATTACACTTTTCATGGAAAGATGATGCAATGAATCTCATATGTCTGTTTGCTTTTTGCAAGAGAATCTAAAAGCAAGAAATTCCAAAAAATGGAGCTCCAGTGGTGAAATTATGTGCCAGTAACATAATTGTTTAAAATATCAGAGAAAAGGGGCACCTGGGGGCTCAGTCGGTTGAATGTCTGACTTCAGCTCAGGTCATGATCTCACAGTTCGTGGGTTCGAGCCCCGCATCAGGCTCTGGGCTGACAGCTCAGAGCCTGGAGCCTGCTTCAGATTCTGTGTCTCCCTCTCTCTCTGCCCTTCTCCCACTCATGCTCTGTCTCTCTCTGCCTCTCAAAAATAAAGAAACGTAATAAAAAAATTTAAATATCAGAAAAGAGCATGTTCTGGAAGGTACAAGCACCACTCCTGCACAGAAGTTATAGGTAACAAGTTCAGGCCCAATACACATGAGAACTTTCTTATAAAGATCTTGGGGGTCGGGGCGAATGTTGTAGAAAGGATTCCAGCACTGAATGGGAACTTCAAAAGGATCATCTTTGATGAAGGACACAACAAATGCAATCTAATATCCTTGGAAGTATATTATGCATAGTAGGAAACAGACACGAACAAAATTGAGAGGAGAAAGGAAAGCCCATGTGTTGAGACTATTAGGGAGAAGTTCAAAGAGGGTATGGGTTCTGATTTGGATGTAAAATAAGGGTAAAATGTTGGCAGAAATGGGGAAGGATAAAATCTGATGACATCTATGAATCTCTGGCAATTTCAGACAACATGACTATCAGCCAAGGGGAAGATATTTTTGGCTGGAGAAGTCTGTGCAAATTTGTCAAACAACAGGGAATGGGAGGCTGCCTGTCACAGATCCACAGGAGACTACAACCAAGCACAGGTCTCCAACATGCAACTTTTGCAAAGTGTACTAGGGCCATACTATGAAACATTATTTCCAAGCAGAGATAGTTAATATTGAGTAAGGTAAACTATGAGTTTAGGAAACACATCGAATAAATGTTTCTGGTTCGTGAGACTAAACATGAATTCTGCTTCAATACATGGCTAAAAAAATGAAACTCAATATGTGGACACATCTAGAGTTAATATTTTTTTAATATCTTAATATGGAAGGTCGTAATTGACTGATGAACAGTAACTTCAACTTAAGAAATGCTGATATTGACCAACCAAGAAATCAATAGCTGCTTCATAAATTAAAAGAAAATATAAATATATCAGACTTATTTAATCAAATTACATATTACAACTACTTCCAAAGCGTGGTATTTGCCAAGAAAGTAAAGAACACTGAATGTTTAATTAGAAGTGTATTATCGTGGGTCACCTGGGTGGTTCAGTCAGTTGAGCATCTGATTCTTGATTTAAGCTCAGGTCATGATCTCACAGTTCCTTAGGTCAAAACCCTGCATCAGACGCTGCACTGGCAATGGGGAGCCTGCCCAGGACTCTCTCTCTCTCCCCCTCTCTCTGCCCCTGTCCTGCTCACTCTCACTCACTCCCTAAAATAAATAAATAAACTTTAAAAAAGGAAATATATTATCAATGTGACCATTATTCAGGACCTATGTTTCACAAATAAATAAATACATAATAGGAAAGGAAAGAGGGAGAAGAAAACAGATTTGCTTCCCAACTCAGCAGGTGCAAAGGCAAAGAGGCATATGAGATAGCACAACACTGCATGCTCTACAGTTAAAAATGTAGGCAACACTTTCAGGGTATAATGGTGGGATATTATGAAAGACTGAATATCTACACGTACATATGCACACACATATATAAACACACACACATTTAGGGATGAACATTTAAAAAGCCCACCACTGCTTTAATAGGTACTCAGAAAATTCTACCACTGGAATTCAATTTTCTGAGTTGAACCCATGTGTCTAAAACACTGCTGGTAGAGGAAAACTAATACTCGTTATTATTGTTTACTAACATGTGAATTCATTTATCTAAATAATGACCATTAGGAATGATATATTGGAATTTTAGGTATATGATTTAGATCAGGTACATGGGAATTTTTATGCAAACAACAGAATTTACAAGTTGTAAAATATGCACATTTAACATGGATAAGGTGGCTTAACATGGTGCCCAGGGCATTATGGTGATGCAGAGAGGTACTTATTTTAATATTTTCACCCAGATTTGATCTACAGAGTACAATCTTTATATGTCTAGTACTCTTAAGTGGCATGTTATCTTCTCCCCAAATGTGATCGCTTTCTGGATTTCCTGCTTGACAAATACTACCACCATCTATTCCCAGTGCCTAGAATTCTCCTTCTCATGCAGCCCTTCCTCTCCATTCCATCCCCCTATTATCTCTTCATTCTGTTTTTTCCTTACAATCTCCATATTCTCATCATTTATTGTTTGGATTATTGCTTCCCTACTTAATTTCTTGCTATCTCCAGAATGATCAATTTGAAATGCAAATCATGGATCTTTATTTCCTTGGACAGGATAAGGTAGTTTGGCTGGAATAGCAATGGTAGAAAAGATAAGAGTGAAGGTAGTAGGAATAGGAGAGGTTAAGTGTCAGGTTTGGGTGGCATAACAGAAAAAAAGCCAATCAGAATTGTACCTTGGATGAGGTTCAGCCTCTTGCTGAGCTGTCAAGGAAGCTAGATACACAAGGAAAAATTTCACAATACGTGTAAAAATTCCAATTTATTAAGATCTGAGGAAGCACCTCAGCCTTTGCATAAGTCTAATGAAAGCATGCTGTTTGGTCATAGAGTTCAGTGGTAACTCCTCCTGTGCCTTTGCCCAGTCCCAAAGCCTGGGAAAGGTAGGTTCAGGTATGCTTGCAGAGAGAGAGAAAGAAAAACAAATTTCCAGCTTTACAGAGAAAAACCTGGCCTAAATTATCTACTCAACTCTTTGCTTGCAGAAGATGGAAGAGAAATGGAGTCATGACTTGCTTTCCTCAAGGGACAAGACTTTTCCTCAGAATGAAAAGTGAAATAACAGGGAAAAAAATTAAGTGTGGTTCATTAACCTGTTTCTAAGAAAACCTTACATCATGCATGCTCTAGGCTCTGACCTAATGGGCAACGACAGGATGATTTAGAAGGTTGTGTATAGTGAGTGTGAAAAGATGGACGGATTTTCCCTGTGTCTCAACTGCTACTGCTATCACTGTCACCACGTCACCATCCCTATCACTTGGACCCACCCCTTGTTGAGTGCTCACCCCAAATGAAGCCAAGACACTACAGGAAGTCTTACCTCATCTACTACATTATGTCATTCAGCCCTCACAAAATATCTACATACTGGGCTCTACCAGTTAGTACTTGTTTTTTCTTGTTGTTGTTGTTGTTGTTGTTGTTGTTGTTTAGGTGAAATGATTAAAGATTGTAGAGGTTAAAAGGCAGGGCTGAATGTAGGACAGATGTGGAGATCAAAGGGGTTTTCTAGTTCAGGGGGAAATGCCAGTCAATGCAGCAGGAGCAGAGGGAGATGCCCTAAGCAACTATATTGGCCAGAGAGTGTGTCTGGGCATGTGACATGATTGAGGGTGTAGTTCTGGAGGGAGTCCTGTTAAAATGGATCAAGAGAAAAGCCACTGGAGATGAAGAATCGAAACAAGAGGAGAGTTGTTAAATCCTAAGTCATCTATATGCTGGGAGAAGTTCTCCAACAGGAAAACAAACTGATCCTCCCAGTGGTGGATAAGTCCAGATCTCCTACCCTTGACATCCAGCATCCCAGCACTCTGTGCCTTGTCCTGAAAGCCCTGCCTTCTCAGCCCACTGGGCTGGCCTGCTCCACTCAGAGCACACACATTAGCAATGCCCTTGCACAGCTTCAAGTTGTACTAAAAGCACCTTGAAGCCTAAATGCTAATGTCTATCAAAGTGGCTGAGGTACTATCTCTAGTCCCACTTGAATTAAGAAATACCCAAACTTCCATGCCTGGTGCAATGAGTTGATTGACATCTGCTTGCATAAGAAGTCTTCAAGGATGATATGAACACTCTGGGGACTCCCAGTACTCCCCAGCTGGTCACTGTGCCTGCAATTCTCCCATTGAAATGCATAGTTTTAGCTTAAATGGAGTTCTTCTTTGTGATCAAAGTGTAAATCTCCCTTGAAAGAGCTGTGGTTTAGACTGATTTTGGTCATTTATAGCTTATTGTAAATGAAAGATCTGAGAACAGGCACTGAGAAGGGAACAAGGAGCCTGGGGGAAGAGAAACTGGAAGGGGAGTAATCCTGGGGACATGGAAGACAGACTGTAATGATGTCTTAATTCAGCACACCCCTTCTCAGGAGAAAAGTCTGCAGCCTTCTTTGCTCATTCAGCGCATGGACGTTTAGGCCTCATTTCTGTTTACTCTGGTCAAATGGTAACATTTCTGTTAGACAAACCAAGGAGTTTGTAAGGAGGAGGTTTGGGTCAATAAAATCAATATCCATAACTAAAATTTAGTTTAGTCATATATTTTATTTCAAACGTATATGGAATAATCTATCTATTACCATATAACCTCAGCCTCAGCAAGGAGAGATCAGGCCTGCATCTTCCCCCACCCCCACAAAAGTTCTGTAAAGTTTTCACTTGGTCATCATAGGCCTGCCTGGCCCCAGGGATCTGTGGATTTTTGTTTTTGTTTTTGTTTTTCCCAGACTTAACCCCAGCTAAAGCTTAGAAAGATCTAAATAAATCATAAAATGTCCTTATCAAGATGATTGGCCCCGAAGAGTGAATTGATTAGTCCAGTTTGAACAAAGAGAAATTGTAGGAAATCATCACATCCTTACCCTTTCCAAAGTACAGTTATTTTCAGGATCCTACTTCCATCTTTTGAGCCTTTCCCTCCCCAGCTGCCCAACGTGTCAGCTGCTGGGAGAAAATTCTCTCAACGTCTGTCAGGCTGCAATGTGAAGGAGTAAATGGATCATGCCTCAGCGGGACACTGGTGTCTGGAAGAGCAGTGGTTCAGGGTCTTGAGACATGAGTTCACCTCTGGTTCTACCATGTACCATCTTTGGGAGCATGATGCTGTACTCCACCTTCTTACTGGGTCTCTTATTTCCAAGTGACAAAAATTCAAGCCAAGTTTGTTTGTGTAGAAAAGGGACTGTATTGGCTTTTGTGACTGGGAGATCCATGGTCTGGGGACTTGTTTAGTCAGAGCTAGATCCATTAGTTCAAATGACTCATTTATGTATTCATTCCACAAATTTTAGCCAAAGGCCCACTTTAGGTCAAGAGCTGTTTTAGGTGCCGAGGACACAACAGTGAGAAAACCAGGCAAATCTCTAAATACATAACATGACAGATGGTGATAAGTGCTAAAGAGGAGAATGTCATGAGGTTGGACATGATAGGAGTGGCTGTTTTTGTTTGTTTGTTTGTTGTCTTTACCAGGCAGTCTGAGAAAGTGGTGTTTGAGTAGAGACCTGCAGGAAACCTTTTAGGAGCTCTGCAATTGCCTTATTCTTTGTCATCATTTCTATCATGTCTCTTGGCTCTATTCTTTTTCTGGCTTTGAGCTCAACAGATTGCAGCAAAGATTCTAGACCTACATAGCCCCGCCAGCTCATCTCTTAGAAGGAGAGAAGTCCTCCTGTTAAAAGTATCTCCATCAATTCCCGAGAAAGGACTTTGGCATCTGGGTCACAAAACCACTCTGGACCTCTCAGCAGAGGAATTCAGCATTTTGATTGGTCAGTCTGGATCACACATCTAGATTTGGGGCAGGAGAAGCAGAGCTAGGTGATTGATAGTCTCACCAGACGCAAGACTAGTGGGAATAGAGAAGGGGGAAGGGACACTGGTCATGGAAAAATAATAGGTGTCCACTAAACCATTTATCCTCAGTTTCCTTGTCTGTAATAAGAACATAAGTATGTCTAAATGAAAAGTCTGTGCACACTAGAGATAGCATATATAAAGTATCTGGCCTTGTCTTCGCTCTGTGTGTTTCTTGCAGGGGCCAGAAGAGTGGGGAAGGCAGAAACACAGGCTGCTTCTAGTCTTTTCTGTACTTGGTAGCTGCCCCAACTCACACTATCATTTAGGGCTCTTCTCCCCAAGACTGGCATGTATCTTCCATATTATAGACAGCAGCTCACTTCCTTACAACCACTGAAGATAAGTACTCAGGACCTTTCCTTATGAAAATCATATTGCTAATAATTCAGGGGAAACATCAAAACTGTAAACAACTGAAAGCCATAAATTTTATCATATATTAAAAATCTTTAAGTCTTTGGTCTTGGGCCTGAAAGGTATACATGATAATAAATAAAAGCCTGTTTTCTGTCCTTAAAAGAGACTTTGCTTAAACTCAGCTTATTTTTGAAACCCCTCCCCTGCCCAAAAAGGAAACTCCAACTTCACAGAAGCCCCTCTCCCCAGTCTATAAACCTAGATGTAGACTCAGCTCAGAACATTTCATGTTCTTTTACCTCAATGTGTTAATCTCTGGGAGTAACACTGAAAGTGGGGAGGAGAGTATGAATGCTGAAGATAAATCAGAGGTCTTGGCCGCTGACAGGATATGGGAAGCAGGAAGCAGGGAAAGGGAGAAGGAATTAAGAGTGACAGCCAGATTCTGATAATGTGACAGGGAATGGAACACAAGTCACTATAGGAAGGAAATGGAACTAGTTCTGAAAAGTTGTACATACTGAGTCCTTTCGGATAAATAGAGTGAGTTGCATATGGGACATCCAGGTGAATCGTAGTGGTAGCCATGGAGACAGAGAGAAAAGGACAAATTCAACTGGACTCTGCAGAGACAAGACAAGAGGACCTAGGAGTACCATAGGATCTGAGGAGAGGAAGAGGGGCACACACAGGAGAATCATAATGAGTTAACTGATTGTAAATGTTCATCGGAAGGGTTATCAACCAATACAGTCGGTAGGGACAACACTGTCTTCATCATGCTTGGACCTCCCTTCCTCACATATCCTTCCTGTCCTTCTGCTGCTAAATCCCAGTTTCAGAATGTCCCACACCTCCTCTCTCACTTGCAAGGCTTTGGGGGTACTGCTTAGAACACCCTCTTCATCTCTTACAGGTATGCAATCTTAAATCTGCATTTTATGTTCTGGATTCCTTTCTTCTGCCAATCTGCCTTTAAACTCTTCCCTGACTCCCTCCTCTGTGTCCCTGCTGTCATATTTTTCATCAGAGAAAGAGGTATAGACACACAGAGGAATATCATGGCAAGAGACTCCCCAAATCCTCTAAAATCTCACCATATTGGCTGATAACTCCTCTGGATCTACACTGAGTCAATTCCTTGATACAACTTGGTTCAGGGCTGAGAAAAACTGGAGTGGATGCTGCAGCTACATCGGGGGCTGAACTGTGGCCAACAAGAACTGAGCAGTCCTTGTGCACTCCCTCCTATGCCCATTTATTTTCTAAATGATCTGCTTGAGTGAGGTAACCCTGGCAATTGTAAGGGAATGGATTACTTGGCTACACATTGCTTTCTACAATGTGGGTGATGACAATAATTTTACATACCAGTACTATTTCATGACCATTGCAAATGATGGTGTCCAAATGGAGGGAGAACAGTGTGATTCAGAGCAAGGCACAGCCCAGGGACAAGCACAGGACCCATTCTGCTTTCCCCCAGCGAAATGTCTCCCTTGGGTTTGAAAGTGACGTTTATCAGCAAACAGTTATTATCACTGTTTTATTATTGCCTCAGTTAGCATTTATATGGCACTTTGTATTTTCAAGGTGCTTTTCAATCATTTTTACTAGTGAGAGAGGGCAGATTCTCAAGCACAGGTGGAAGAAGGTAAGAGGCTGGGTTTTCTTGAGAAAAGGAAAGATGTTTTTGCAAACAGACAGTCATTCTGCTCTCTAAATTTTTTTAATGGTGGCTGAGAGATGTAGAAATCATTTGTACAGTAATTATCCAATAAAAAGTCACTAAGCCAACTAAACTGCCATGTTACTGTTCAATCACAATAAGAGAAACTCACTCATTCATGCATGCATGCATGCAATTCATTCATCATAACATCCTGATAAATGAACACTTTTTCCCCAAACCATGGCCAGTCCCTGAAAGAAATGCTTAGAAAGTGAATTTATGGCCTTTATTCATGAAGGATTTGAAATTATTATTTGGAAAATAAAACAATCATATCAAATAATTAAGACCATGAAGCAAATAGTACTAGTTAAAACTATGAGAGGGATTTAGATGTGGAAGGTGTTTATCTTTGGGCAGAAGCTTTAAGAGTAAGTTTCCTTCCTAAAGGAACTTGGACCTCAGCCCTATTATGCAAGACTTGGAAACCTTTCTGGAGAGGTGACCAAAAGAAGGCATGATCTCTGTTCTCCAAGAATTTACAGTCCAAACAGTTGAGTTAATAGGATTTTCATATTTAAAGAAGCAGTCTCCACAAGAAGGTATTCTAATTAGTGAGAAGGTTGTGACTTTCTTTCAAATTTCAGAGGGTGGAGACACATCCCATACTGGGGTGAATTTCAGTTAATGAGACAGTGTCAGTTGTGTCAGTTAAAGGTATCAAAGAAGGATTTCTAGGAAAGATATCAACACTTAGAGTTCAAGGAGGAGGTACTTTTAAGAGGGCATCTGTTCAAGAACCTTTTATTGAAGGTGGCTCCACTCAATCATCCAAGCATGAATAGACCACTCAACATGTCTGAACACTAGATCTTGGGTGTCAGAGAAACCCTCTATTCTTACTACATTCTCTCCCCATGTCACTCAACAATGTATAAAATTCTCAGACTGAATGGTTGAAAAGAATTCAGCCAATGTGCCAAATTAAATTAAATATTTGCTATAAGAAGAGTGTAATTTATGCTTAGTCTCAGTACCAATCTCTTTAATAGAATCTATGAGTATTTATCTATTAGTTACTATATTCTCAGTCTTGAGCTAGTACCGACAATGAAATTTTAGAAAAAAGACTGTTTATGGCTCTTAAGAAAATTACTGTCATATAAGTAGAAGGTAAAGTGTTAGGAGTTTAATGCAAATGGCTCAAATATAAAACCATGTAATTGTGTGAGAGATTAGGGGTAGGAAAGGTGACAAAGGTCACAATGCTATTCCTTTGGGTACAAGTCACAGAATAGAGTCTAATAGGGCATTACGTTGGAAAGAATGGGGATTTGGAGGTATCATTTTATCTTGCTACCAAATGCACAATACAAGAAGGATACTATAACTGGAAAAAAATGTATTTATTTACAAAGTGATACCTGCAAGCAAATTTGGGAAGAATATGAGCATATTTTCCAATTTTCTCTCCAAGTCAGCTCTCTTTTTCTACCTCCCGTCACCTTCAATATTTGCCTTGAGTTGTAATTGCTCAAATTTTGCAACTCTGGCTTCTCTCTAAAACCCAGCACTGGTGCACTGTGGTGAGGGTAAGTCGGGGCTACCGGATTCCTAATCACTTGAGTTCTGAAGACCTCTACTAGTTACTAACATGTGACCTTAAGGAAGTACATTAGCTTACATAATTTGTATTTCTCATTGTATTTTGGGTGTAACTACCTCATTCGGTTGTGGTGGGGATGAAATGAGAATATTTGTAAGGTACTTAGCATCTTTTCCAATACATGGTTAGTAAGCATTAAACATTATTCTTTTCATTATGTTTCAAATTTACCCAAAGTCCACAGGATTTATCTTTAAAATCCTCTTAGGATTCTAGTACCTTTCAGAATGATGATAAGGTCAGTCTTTTTTTTTTTTTTTTAAGTTTATGTATTTATTTTGAGAGAGACAGGAAGAGAGAGGGAAAAAATAAACACAAGTGGGGGAGGGGCAGAGAGAGACAGAATTCCAAGCAGGTTCCAAACTCTGCGTTGAGACTGCCCACCTGGGGCTCAATTGCATGACCATGAGATTATGACCTCAGCCAAAATCAAGAGTCAGATGCTTAACCAACTGAGCCACCCAGGAGCCCCTGATGGATAAAGTCAATCTTAAAAATAAATCTCTACTAATCTATAAATATCATACATAATCATTTATATTTATTTGGTGTTTTAACACTTGCAAAACTATAACACAAATTCATTTAAACCTCAGATGAAGTTTAAGTTTAGGAGAGGATGGAACTGGTTTCATAGAAATTAAGTGATTTGCCAAGTCACAGAGCTACTGAGAGAAGGAGGTGGGCCTTGAACTTAGGTCTTTGGACTCCAAATGCTATGTAATTTTCACCACTTGGTACAAACTCCCTATGTGTTTAAACATGAATATTAACATGAACCTATTTAGAAGGATAAATCATACAACCAGGGCCCTCCCTCCTCTCTGGGAACATATATTAATTTAAGAAGGAACTCATATTTTATAATTCTAATGATTAGCAATTTTAGCATTTTTAAAAGACAAGTGGAGAGAATATTTTGGAAGAAAATGAAAGTTTTAGATACCTTTAACTCACTATGTAATTTATATGGCCAGCCATTCCTCCCATGACAAGAGTGAAGACAATTTTATCCATAAAGCACCTGCCGGTGTCTATGGGCAGAGGAGAGAGGGATGAATATTCCAAATTGTTACAGGTACCTCAAACCATTTTTGAGATTGCAAAGAGGAAAGGGCCCAGCCAAAAGCTTTTCTAACAGTTCTACATGAAATTTATTGTCTTACCCAATAGTCCAATCAATAAACTTGAGTAGGAGCCAGGAAATGAAGAATTTCTGTTTGCTGGAAACTTTTTGATTTGTTCTATTATCATAATTGATGACCTGGAATCAAGAACATACTCAACCAGAATATCAAACATCTCATTCTCACATAGATAAATGCCTCTAGAAACTGATTAGGAAAATGTTGATTCACTTAGCTTTCCCCTTCCCTGGAAAATTCCTTCTTCTTTTCCCTGTTTATCCATCTGACTTAGTGCTACTCCATAGAAATGTGAGTGAGTGGTGGGGGCAGATGAAGCGTACCAGATGTGACTTTTTATAGTCTATGTGGTCAGAAAGGGCCACTTGCTTTTCAAGGTAGTGTCACAGAGAGCATTTATGAAATTTCCCTCTAAGAATACCTTACTCCCTCCAAACAGGCTCTGCACTAAATCCCCAACTGTCAACTGATCTGTGGCCTATGGTATTCAGTTTCACATTGATCTTATAACTTTGCTCATAGAGTAAGTCCAGCTTTGACTCCCTACATCTAGATTTGCCAATAACTGGCTCCTTTTGCCATTCAGGTCTCAAATTAAATATCAGCTCTTCACAAGGGCTCCCCTGATCTTTCCAGCTGAATTTCATCCCAGGTCCCTTTTGTCATATAACCTTGTAATATTGTTTTTCTTATAGCATTTATTACTCTTGGAAACCACCTTAATTATCTGCTTACCTGTGTACCTGCACTTGAATCAAAGTCCCACAAGGGCAAGGACTTATCTGACATAATCAGATATCCCTAGTTCCCAAGTTAGTGTCTGGCACATAGTAGATACTTAATTAATGTTTGTGGAAGTAAAGAAAAGAGGAAGGAAGCTTCATAGATTTCATTTCCACTGTGTTTTGTACATATTCTATGCTACTGTGGAATTTGCTTCAAGCTACTTCTTTTATGTATTGATGATTTCTTTCACCTATTAGTTCCTCAAAAGAAGAGCCCATGTCTTCTGTGTTTATAATATCTCCCATGTCTGGCTATGAAACTGGTTCTTGGTAAATTCTTAGTGATTGACTAAGAATTGAGAGTGAAAAACTGGTAACCATGCAATTACAACCAAAGTAACCATTATAGACCAGACTTTATTTACCTACATAAATAAATATTTCGAGGCCATCAGTTGCTGAAAGAAGCTGCTTAAGTTTCCACTTAGCTTTTGATTGTGCTTTTGGTTGACAGGGTCAAATAAGGAAATGTACAGAGGGAGATGAAACCATACATGCAAAGGACATTGGAAAGGAAGACTGGATGGGACAGTGAATGGCAAGGAAGATAGAAAAGGGAGAATTAGAGTAAACTAGGCTCCTAAGTCTGGGAGATTGGACAATGGCAAAGTCTTTAGTTGAAATTAGGATGATGGGATAAACAACCCACTGGGGATATGAAGAGAGATGAATATAGGTTTAGAAAAAAACTGAGCTAAAAATGGTGGTAGATTTCCATACTTTGATTTTGTACCCTGCAACTTTACTGAATCTGTGTTTCAGTTCTAACAGTTTTTTGGTGGAGTCTTTTGGGTTTTCTACATAGAGTATCATGTCATCTGCAAATAGTGAAAGTTTGACCCCTTCCTTGCTTATTTGGATGTCTTTTATTTCCTTTTGTTGTCTGATTGCTGAGCCTAGGACTTCCAGTACCATGTTCAATAATAGTGTTGAGAGTGGACATGCCTCCTCTCTTGTTTCTGACTGTAGAGGCAATGCTCTCAATTTTCCCCATTGAGGATGATATTAAATGTGGGTTTTGGCACAGGGTGATGTATGGGAGTATTAATTTACTATAGCATACACCTGAAAATAATATAACATTGTATGTTAACTACTTGGAATTAAGATAAAAACCTTTAAAATGTATTTACCAAATACATATACAATTTTATCATTTTATCATATAATATCATATATCATAATATCATATAATGTCAAAAAATAAAAATAAAAATGGTGGTAGAAAATGCAACAGTGGAGGGATGCTTAGCAGAGTAGGAAAAGCGAAGCTGGAAACAGAGATGAAGAAAGTCATGCTGTTAGAGGTTATCTTTGCTACTGTGAAAGTGGGTAAAAGTTCCCAGAAAAAGGGAGAGGAGGCTAAGGAAAGACCTTAGAAAACATGCATAATAACAGAAGTGAGAAGGAAGAAGACTTATCATGAAAGAGAAGGAGAGCTGGGGCACCTCAAAAGAAAAATTTTATGAAAATCAAGAAAAGAGCTTATTTTGTTTTGTTACAATATGAAGACATCTGTGAATCTTATTTTTACAAACAGAGTATAAAGAGCCTGAAGGTGATTGCCTTTGTTTTTATGTATATGGTGAGGAGAGGGGAATGTTTATTTATGCCCATAATTTACTTATTAGAATTATTTTTAATTCATAATTAAAAATGTTAGTGCATAAATGTGTTGCAGTCATGAGATATGAAAATACTTCTTGCCAATATCAGTGCCTTCACAGAGGTGACTATTTTCTATATGCCACTCCAATCTTTTCTATGAATTTTTATACTTACAAGGTAGAAATATGTAGTTTTGTTTTGTTGGTTTATAAGAACACCAAGTGGTATTACATTGTAGACCATAACATGAAGTTTTTTTTTTTTTTTTAACTCAACTGTATGTATTAGAGACTTCTCTATGTTAGTACATGGATCTTCATTATTCATATTTACTGCTGCATGGACTCTCAAAGAACAGTTATCCATACCTTATTTAACCAGAATCTTCTTTGTGGAAACTAACAACTCTGTCTATGTCTCCTGTACCTGTGTGATTTTTCACTGTTTGGACAAAAATATGTGGAATCACTGGGTTGGAGAGTGCAGCTTGTGGCCCTTTAATTTCTCGTTTCAATCACTCAAGGCCTAATACAGGCCTGATAACAGAATGGGTGACATAATTGCCAGTTGAATTAAAATCCCTTGTGTTAACCCTTTCCTTTGGCCTCTTCTTTCCTTTCATGATCTACTTCAAGGTGGCATTGTTGTCACCACCACTTGGACTTGGTACAGGTCCAGAGCAGGCACAGAGGAAATATGAATGGCGCAAGCCCATGCCCTGGCCCATCCATGGAGGAGAACCTGGTGGCCTCAGTACTCTTGGCCTCTAGAGTGAAACGAATTGACATAGAAAGAGGACAAGCATCTTGCTGAGTGTCCCACTGAAAATAAGGCGCTAAAGAACCCCGTCCTTCCTTAATCCCAAGGCCTCAGTGTATCTTCCTATCCACAGCCCCAGATGATTCGCACTGCCAACTTTTTACTGCACTGCCACACTAAAACACCCGCCATACTCAACAAATTTTATACTTTTCACTTGGTCCCACTCAATCCCATGTGGTGTTTTGAAAATATGTAAAGGGAAAGTGAGGCTCCAATATTTTTCCTCTCCTCATAAATATGGCATTTTAAATAAGTTTCATACATATTCATCCTTTGCTCTTTCTTTTTTCTAAATGTTCACCTATAGCTTACGTTTTATTCATACCCTTCTCAGGTTCCCTGGTTTGAACTGAAAAATTGAAATGTAAAATATTAACCAAACAGTAAGGTATCTAAAACTCACCTTTCAGTGTGAAGCCTGAAAAGAAATGAAGACAATCTTCCAGTAATTTACAAGCAAGATAGTAAAAGAACATATCCAGTCTAAATAAAAAACAGCCATCGGAAGACAGAGCAATCTGTAAACAGAACATTTTTGAGTAGTGAGGGACTGATCTGTGCGAACAATTTGTGATGTCAGTGTTATTAATTTAAAATCACACTTCAAACATTTAATCTTATGAATTCCCAGGTGGTTCAGGACTTTGCCAAAGTTTCTAAAGAACTCAAAGATCCTTATATATTGGTTCCCCTCCACTACATGTCCAAATGTGTCCAGAACAGATGAACTCCATCCAAAAATCATTATTTTTTGCTTTCTTTTTCTCTCTTTCTTTTAAAAAAAGAAACTGAGCAGGAAATCTCACTTAAACAAGCTGTCTCACGACATTTCTGGCAAATCCTGATTCCAGCTAAGTTGAAAATATCTCAAGAGCAGCCTGTCTTACAGAATTTCAGTGCTTCTACTCCTGGGAAATGCAGAAATAGATGGATATGTGGGATTCAAAAGCTTCAAAACACCTTCAGAAAAAGCATCTTGATGTGAACTTCACAGTGACCTGATTTTATGTGAGAAACATATGTTGTCCCTCATGTATCAGTGAGCTATTGCTGTGTAACAAATCACCCCATATCTCAGTGACTTAAAACAAGAAGCATTTTTAATGGCTTATGAGTCTGTAGGTCAGTTGGGCAATTCTATTCTTGGTTGGGCTCTATTATAAGTCTTCAGTTAGCTATATGTAAGGTAAGCTAACTCTGCTGGTCTTGGCTAAGTTGTCTCATATGCTTGAAGGCTGGCTGGCTATAGGGCAGTCTAGCCTCTGATAGGACAACTGGCCTCTTCTCCACGTGGTCTATCATCCTCCATCAGGCTATCCCAGGCTTGTCTACATGGTGATGGCAACATTCTGAGAGAAGGCATAAGTGCTCAACATCTCTGCAAGCCTAGTCTCAGAAGTGGCACACTACCACATGCCACCTTCTTTCTTTGGTCAAAGTCAATCATAAGGCCAGCCCAGCTTCCAGGGATGGAGACACAGATTCCCAATTCTTGATGCAATCACAATGCAAAGGGTATGGATATAGAAACCACTAAGTGGAGCTATTAATGTATTCATCTACTATACCTCATTTTTAAAGAAACACTTTTTGAAGATTCCCATAAGGATTTTTTTTTTGTCTCCAAAGTTCACTTGATTACCACGCCTTCCTCAGCCACTTGGACAACAGTACCAAATGAGAGCTGTGTGAATGCATGATTATTACCTGGAATTTGGGGAGAAAAGATGAAAAACAAAGGTAGATATTAAATTACTGGTATTTAGAAAATATATAAAGATTTACATTTATTATCCTCTATCTCCTCTTCCTCAAGCATGTTGGTGATGCAGCATTTCTTAAAAGCCATTATTGTGCCCAGAACTTTCTTCCAACCCACTGCCACCTATTCTGCAAGTTTAAATGAAGGTGCTTTTTTAAATATTACCAGATGGTGTCAACAGAAATTTTTCAGAGAAGAATCAGTATGCATATCCTTTTCTCAAACGGGCCTTACAAGGTGCATTGACCGAAATATTGAGAAGTTATGGCTGCCAGGCTGCACCACCAGGATTAATAACCAGGTCTGCATATGTGTATTCAGTGACAACTGGACCCAATACTCACCTGACCCATAGCAATTGTAAGACTCTGTTGGCTATAAAATGATTTCAGAAATGTGAAAATAATGTGTACCTTCAAATTGATGGAATATGGTATTAAACATCACTGAATTCACTGTACGCAAAAATATTTTTCCAGAATACCACCCTAGGCTTTGATACCATTTCCCCCAAACAGTTCTGCTAGGCTTGCTGTTTGTAAAATGAAATATCTTCTTTAAAGTTTGCCCTTTTTTGTCTAATTGGAGAATCTAACTAAATAGAATGATCATTTCAGTTGTTTCCAAAGAAGATTTTCTTTAGGAATGTAGGTGAAATCACCTCTGTGGAAACACATATTCCTTTTAGAGATCCTTCAATTACTGGAATACATGGGGCATGGGGCAGAAAGGACACATGGACATAGCATTCAGGGCACTTTTGTTCCTTTATTATCTTTACCTTTTCAATAAATTAGTGTCTCAAAGTTTAACCTTCGTCTATAATCCATCTGGGGCTTTCTTTCATAACTCACTCCAGAAGGAACATTAGTGGATGTGAGTTTTCTCCCAGGGATTCGCCCTCCTTCTGTTTTAAATCAAAAAATGCTTTTGCAAATTAGCCAAAGGAGACAGGCTATAAGCTTCCTGTAAGAATCCTTCAGTGTGCCCTCTGGATTTTTTGTCTGGCTGTTCTCGAAAGTTGTGCAAGTTAGGATGGACACTGGATCTATACAAAACATGTAAACAGCACATGTGAGGACAAACGCATCTCCCAAAAAAACAACAGGCATCTGCTGAGTTACTGCAGTTGAAATACACAGCACAAATGCATATAAGTCAGAGGAAAGCAGGTAGTTTTTAGATTTTTATGGTAAAAACAATGTTTACAGACCATGTTAGTCTACACCTCTCATCTTACATAGGAGGAAATGGAGACTAATTATTCTTTCATTCAAAACATAATTATTAAGTGTCTATAATGAGGGAAGAACTGTTCTAGCCCCAAGATACAACATAATGAAGATCAAATGACTAATCTGAGGGCACTTGGCTAGTCAGTGATAAGCCCTGTACGAGAACTCCAGTGCCCTCACTCCCTGTCCAGCATTGACTGTACCTGCACCTTTAACTGAATCGGAATATTTGCCAAGAGAGACAAGGAGAAAAAAATGTACATTTTGACTTCCAACGTCCTGATCAAATATTTGCCCTTTTCCAGTTATTCACTTACCTCTAACAGAGCAACAGAAATTCAGTAACAGAGGGCTAACTAGCAACCTCAGTTATAGAACTGAACCACCAGATCAGTTCTCAGAGACCCTTGTATTAAGGCATGAAGAAAATTTATGTTTTATGTATTTGCTCCATTTGTTTACACAGTACTGACTCTGCATATAGTCTGTACAAAATACAAAGGAGGTCATAAAAAGAGAAAGATGCAGCCCCAATCCTCAAAAAAGTTCCTAATTCTCCAAATTAAAAACAACAGCAAAAGCCAGTATAATAACTGGGGGAAAGAAACATTAGAACATCTACCAATTTGTGCTGCCAGAATAGAATAAGTTCAGTGTGTGCAGTTGGTTTAAAAGGCTTTCTGGAGAAGAACAATCTTGGGTTGGATGTTGAAAGAAGTAAAAGAACTACTGAAAAAGATTCAAATCTTCCCTTGATTTGTGAAAAGTCTTCTTTTTTTTAATTTGAGAGAGAGAGAGAGAGAGAGAGAGAGAGAGATCATGTGAGTGGGGGAGAGGAGGAGAGAGAGAGAGAAAAAATTCCAAGCGGAGTCCACACTCAACACATAGCCTGACATTGGGCTTGATCCCACGACCCTCCGATCATGACCTGAGCTGAAATCAAGAGTCAGACACTCAACCAACTGAGCCACCCAGGTGCCCCTTGTGAAAAGTCTTATTAATATTTAAGTATAGTTTTGTGCTCGCTTCGGCAGCACATATACTAAAATATTTAAGTATAGTTTTCTAATCTAGTATTTTCTTTCTATCCTTTATGGATACTATTCATGCTTATGCTCAAGCCCCCTTGTTTCTCTTTCATATCCACCATTTCCATTGTTTTTAATTTTGTGAATTCCATTTCTCTGTGCTCACTCATGCTTTATCTTTCAGGACCTCTTGCACCTCTACATTGTTTGAACCTTATATTTTTGTTTGATAAAAGCATTTGTTTTCTACAACCTCCCCCTAAAAAAATAATCTTGGGGATCTCTTCAGTCATATTTTCCAGCTGATCTATAATAACTTCTGGAACATGTGCTCTTGTTAACGTATCTTTCTCTAGTAGTAACTCATTTTTGCTTTACCTGTTCCTTTGATCTCTTTTCAAGATAGATTCTCTGTGCTTTTTTGTTTATTACTCATCTCTGAATGTGGAGGTTCTCCAGATCAGCTGCCGGTGGAAGGCTGGAGTTTGTAGGGGTTCTCATCATGGCTAATGGTGGGCTGAGGTATGTGAGTTCTTACAGCCATTTGTAGCCAATTTCTCACCAGCAATCAAGGCAAGCCCTACAGGGCCTTCCGTATCACAGGCTTCTCTTCTACTTGCTTCACCAAAAACCAGTTTCCTGCCAATCTGAGTTATGATGTTTCCTGAAACAGCTTGCTTCTTTTGAGGCTAACTTTCAAGAATCTTTAGGCAAGAGCACAGCAGCATTTACCCCAGTGCTACTTATCTCTCAACCCCAGGGCAAGACTCCTCTGAGTGCTCCACCAATGCATCATATATGTTGAGGTCCAGTCTGGCTGGTGGGAACAGGAGCTATTCTGACCTGGTAGGAGCACCAGTTTCTCTCTCCTACAGTCCTTTTGGGTGGTTCTTTCCCCCATGAGGAGCAGTTTCCTCATGGCACTTGCTCATCAGTGCTCTGCTGAATACTCAGAGTCAGTCTCTGAGTCCAGGCTGAGATGTCCAGGCTTCTCTTTCTGGGCAGCTCTCTCCTCTCTGTCAATCTGCCCTGCAAACTCTAGCCACCTCGATTTCTTGAGATTCCCAACTCCATTTCCTCAGTTCAGGGTACCCACTGGGCTCTGAGTTACCCCTTCCTTCTCCAGAGCCTGAAACTCTCCGAAGGCAGTAAGTTTGGGAAGCTACAGGACTTATTTCATTTGTTTCCCATCTTCCTGCTGTCTGACGTTCAGGTTCTTGGAAACCATTGTTTTATAAATTTTATCCTTTTGTCAGTGTGTTGTTGCAGGTGAAAGGATACATCTTGTCCTGTTACTCTACCTGGCCACAGGGAGTGGGTGATAGTAATTCCTCATTTAGCCTTTATTTTCTTACTATGAGAGGCTTCTTCCAAACAGTATAAAGGAGAGCTCCCCCCATTTCTGTTGTTCCAGGGGATTCATTTTGCTCCTTCCTCTGAATGCACCACTCAGGATGCAGTCCTGGGCTCTGCCTTCATTGTCTGAGATATTCACCAAGGATCCTCTCTCAGCGTGATCAGGTACCACTATCTAACCTTCACTGCATTGGCAGCCCTTCACCTTATAATGTGGTTAAGAATAATGATGTTTCTAGGTGTGTTGTCTCACATTTGCTTTTCATTCTCCTTTATTTTGGGAAGAAGCCATCATGTTGATTCATCCTCCCCTCCATCGGATGCTGAGCTCCTCAGGAGGTAAGGACTGTAAGCTGATATACATAGAAGTCCCTGCACATGACATGGAGCCTTCACACTGGGGACTTTTAAGGGTCATTTGCTGATGATAAAGAGGAATGTAAGGAAGTTGATAATATCTGAGGAAGAGCAAGAGAGAGGGAAACGATAAAGACTCGGCAGAGCAAAAGGTATAGTTAAATAGACATACCGCCTATTTGTGCCAATTTGAATAAAAGTCTAAATATATAAAATTGAGAATTTTAAGTTAAGATATGCATTCTAGAAATGTTTAAATAAACATCCAGATAATAATGGCAACATCAAGGCAGCTAGATAAAGGAAAAAGAAAGACATTAGGAAAACAAAGCATATGAGAATATAAACATGGCACATAATATCTGCTTGTATTTCTCAAAAGCTCAGTAAGAGAAGCAGCTTTCCTCCTAGCTAACTGACATTCCTTATCTTGGCTTCTATGAAGCATTCACTAATGGAAATAAAAATGAACCAAAACTTAGAAAAATGTGATAGTGTCAACTATACTCAAGGAAAAAATATAATTACTTAGTCATTTTAATTACACACGCAGAGTAAAGCAATAGCTTGCAATTTACTGGTGTATGCCAAAAACAACTTAATGTTAATAAATATTTGTGAGAAATCACTTTGTAAATTTTAATTACTTAACAAAAGCAATAAAATAATTTTTAATTAAAAAGTATGTATACCCATAACTAAAATGACCCTTTGTATTCCAATATAGCAGCTTCTTTTAGAACTGAAGAATAACATTTCCGAGCCCCTAATTATATATAAATCATGAAGGAGAAAAGGGGCTAAATACCATCTTGAAGTCCTGAATACTTTCTCTGCTCTTACCACTATGTTGGCCTCCTTTGGCCTAACTCATTACAATTCTTAGTGAATGAATTAATTGGTATTTTCTAATTGGAAATTGCAACCAATTTGTGGAAATTAGTAGTGATGACTTTTTCAAAAGATATAAATGGTTGTGTGATTCTTATTAATAATCCTAACCACTAATCAGTTGTAATTGGAAAACAACAACTTACAGAGGTGGGGTATGTTAGTACTCTGCTCTTCCCCTCAGTGTCCAGAGAAGAAAGTTAAGTGGGATGACCTTACTTTGCCATCCCAGGAAACCTGGACTCTTCAACATCCCTAATAGGGCAAATCACATAATAAAGCAGTTTTCCTTATTCTCATTCAGTTATACAAAATTCTGCCCCTTACTGTTGTATGCCGAATCCTCCTCATTGTTAACACAGGAAGCTCATAGAATGGAATTATTCTAGTCCTCTACACAAGTTTTATAACTAGGTTCTCTACTGAATTTTTTAAGTTTCTGAAATCCTGGGTAAAAGTTTTATTGAATCTTATTTCTTCTTGATAGAGCCTTGCAGCAGCACAAGCTAGGATGGGCTATGAAGGGGAGCAAGAAAAGGCATTCTCTAAAGCAGACCTGTTTTCTGTCAGATGATTTACCAAATGACCTCCTTGGCCACAATCCCTCAACTAATTTCAATCTGAATAGGGGAATAAGGTCAGACACCACCAACAATGTATACCAGAGTCATCCCTCTGATAATAGCAAATTAGCCCTGGGAAAGAACACGTATCAGCCTGAAAAATTCATGAAGATTCGAATCTGCTGCCTAATTAGCCACAGTGGTTGATACAGGAGAAAAAAATAGCCCACAACTAACAATGTCAAATTAGGGGCATTTGCTGGACCTTTTCATTGAATGGCTGAATCGATTGAAATATCCAAATGTCCAGCTAAATGAATGCAATCTTGTCCACTAGAAAGTTTTTCTGTGATTATGCCAAAACTTATGAGTATGGGTGACTAATGAAGCATGAATTTAAGTTAAACTAACTGTCAAATGAGATACATATGTCTATGCAATAGGAAATAGTGATGTAAATTTCATATAAATATGAATCAGGAGCAACAGAGTGACCACACACACACACACACACACACACACACACACACACAATTTCCCCTGGAACTGGAAATATGCATTCTTTCCAACTTTGCCACCAATGTGTCAATTACCCTCCTACACACACACACACACACACACACACACACACACACACACACACCATATCAGCCTATGCTTGAACACTTCTAGTGCATTAGTTCCCTTATTCCAAATAAGTTCTACTCCTCTTCCAAATCTTCAGCTTACTGATTCCCTAGAACCTTAACAGGTAGTCAGTGAAAAGAATAACAACTGACTTTATAGCTACTAAAATCTTGGAGAACCTGGCAAGAAGTGGCGCATGGAAGACCTCTCCCTTTCTTCTCTTTGTGTGGACATACAAGAACCAAGGAGAGAAGGGAGATTTCCTGAGAGAAATTAACGGTTTATAAGAGCTAATGGTGTCTCTTTGGAGGGCATTGTATTAACTTATTGTTTCCCACATGGAATGGCGCTAGATACGACAAGGCTCAGAGGACAAGTCCATGTGCACCTTTTGCTTGAGATCTAGAGGATTTAGAGAAGTAAAACGGCTGTGGGAAAAGACAGAGAAAATGAAACAAGGAACAGGCTACTTACCACTTGTTCTAGGCTCTAGACTTTACAGAGGAGTGAAAAGGAATTTTGAAGTTTCTTTTCCCAGTACCCGCACAACTCACCTTGGAAAGAGGGAAAGGTCTACTCAGGAAGAAATAATATGCATTTGTTTCAGGCAATCACATCTTGTCATCTCTGGAGAAGCACAGTCTAATGATGGATGGATGAATAGAGAGCACCAAAACCTGGAAAGGAGAATTATATTTCATTATTAAACTTTGTAATTGCTAAAGTTTCATACTTTATACTTCATCATAATTGACTTCCCTGTAAAGCACATATACTGGTTATTGAAAATATGTTATATCTCTATCTCTATCTCTCTATCTTTCTATCATCTATCTATGTTATATATACACACATGCCAATAATCTATATGCTAAGTGATTTAAGGAAGGATCCAAAACAAAGAATACGTTTATCTGACTTCATAAGCCCAGAAATTGATTTAGGTAGATGAAATATACATACAAAGTGTATGTAATAATAAAGCTCAAAGAAAAGTTTCCTGTCAGTGGGATGGATAGTAAATGAAACAAGAATTCATAGTAGACTGATAGTTTCATGTGTTTTCTAAAGGTCTCTTGGAGGAGATGTTAAAGATGGTGAGAATTTGATTCAATGGAGTGCATGGGAACCCTGTGGGAAAGGGAGGATCAGCATGAGAAAAGGTGTAGAGGTGAGTGTGTGAACACTTCTTTGTAGGTTACTAGATCACATATCAGTGGTTGCCTAAGAGGCAGACCTAAATTACACCTTGTGCAAACCAGTGAGAGGGCTGACTGACTGACCTTAACCTGGACCTTACCTTTTCTCACCTTCTACTACTCTCTACTCTCAGTAGCTCACCTGAACATCAGAAGGAAGTGGGATAGGGGGTTATGGGCCACATAAGCCCAACATTTTTCTCAGGGCATATGCTTGCGTTTGGCCTTGACCAATGATCCTGGAGCAGCCAGGGTGTGATTATGTTGGTTTATTCATATTTTTTTACCTGTCGGAGGCTCAGTACCACCCCCTCCAAGGACCACTTTGCACACTTTTTTCACCTCAGCATCAGGCAATACAAAGAGTTCTAATAGTTCCCATACCATGTCAATGTTGAGCTAGCTTTTAAAGAGTATTCTCTATAATAATGTTGATATTTAACACATTTGCACTAAAACAAAATGTTCCTTTTGGTTGCATTTTAAGAAATCCCAGGTCTCTGGCTCTGCCATCTGTTCAAGACAAGGTGTAATTCCAACACTTTGGGGTCCTTGGGCCTCCCCCTTGTTATCTCTTGAATTAGAGCCCATCTGGATACCAATTCATGGCTGGACTTTCTGTAGATCCAAGAAGAATAGCTTTTAGGAAAATGCAAAAATCAAAGTGTTCGGGCTTTGTCTGATGTGACATCCAACAACTGGCCTTTCTTATTCTGCTATAGATATTCCAAAGTTACAATTTTAGCTTCTGTATTCCTTCTTCATGTACTGTTAGCAATTCTAAAGAAAGAACAAAGGAATAAAAACCAATAACTTTGTCAAAACAAATTCAGAGATAATTCTTCTCAACCCTCAGGGCATTAGGAGGGACCTAGAAAGCATGGCCTTAAATAATTCAGGGAGATTTTCTTTAATTTAAGGGTTTGGTTTAGGTTAAAATCCATGTTTCCCTAGGATGTAGTACTCTAAATTGACACAGATCATGTTCACTTTAGAGTGCCAAAGAACACACAAGTACGTTTTATTAAGAAGGAACAGAACCAGAGGTCAAGAGTCTTGGTTCTGGAAACCTGAAACAGAGAAAGAACCAGAATGAAAGGACTGCAGATGTAGAAAGCTAGGACCTTAAAAACAGTGATGACCAGAGAATGGCTTGTGCCTTCCCACATTTCAGTAAGTGATATGGGAAGGCTCAGGAATAGCAGAATGCCTGGAAGGTTATTAAGAGAAACTCCTGAAACTTCATGTATAGCTGGGCTGCAATGGCCCAGTTTATCCCAGATGTGGCTACCACATCTTACAAATCTTTTTGTTTTTTTATTTGCTTTCCCTCTCCCCTTGAGGTTTGGTACAAAAATATTCATTCTAAAGATTCAAAACACTGGGATTTCTCCTGTGGTATAAAAATGAGAAGCTTGGCTCCCAGGAAATGCACAATGGGGCTTTGTGCTGAGTTTTCACTGAGGCAGCATTTGCATGACATTCTCTATTCTTCCTCTAAAGCATATAAGAAAAATCTGACTGAAAATGGGCCAAAATCTTTTAACATTTCTTTCCACTGGAGTATTATGCAACAGAGATGCACACCCTCCTTCCCAGACCATGTCACCTTACTATTTTATACTCCACCAAACTGTAATTCAGGGAGAGCTGGAGGGCTGGAGAGAGAAACACAGAAGGGTGTCAAATGACATAAAGAATAGAAAAAGGGATGTGAGAGAGAGACTAGAAAAAAATAAGAAGTTTGGTCTAGAAGTCAAGAAGGAAAGTCCTGGTACTAATACCAAATGATTCGCTAAGATTATGACTTCTGTGATTTTATCCAGCATTGTCAATATTAAAGTACAATGAGGGGAGGCCGAAGGAAAGGCAAGCCATCACCTGTCATCTTCACCTCAATCTGGATGTCTTTCTCATCTGGCACTGGAGACCCTCCTCAGCATGGTCCAGTCTATTCTTTACTCTGCACCTTCCTCTTCCCTTTGACTCCTGTCCCAAGCTTCTCTCCATTGCCTGTACCATCCCTTCTTCTGAAACACCCTCCATCTCCTTTCCACTTTCCTAAATTCCGTCTACACTTCCCCATGCATGTCACAAGGTTCTCCCTTGGTGAAACTCCCCCTGCCTCCTCCAATCTAGTATGATGTCTTTGTTCTCTGAATAACCACTGAACTTTGTTCAGACCATGCTTTCAGCACTTGGCATTTTATATCTTATTTGTTCCAAAAATAGTTACTGAACACAGACTAGGTTCCACACACATTATTTTAGATGCTGTTCACTACATTCATGGAGTTTAAGGTTATTTGTATCCTGTGTTCCTAAATTCCCTTAAAGGAGGGACTATTTCATTCATCTTTGATTCTTTTGCACATTTACTGCACCTAGAAGGGACTTAGTAAGCTCTACAGAATCAAATGGAATATAATTCAAGCAGCAAATATTTCTTTTTTCCTTGGAGGATTCTGTCCCATAAAACCAATCCACAGTTCTGTTAGTATGAGTGGTTCCCTGCCTCTAACATGGAGAGCTTCTTTCTTTCTCAGGAGAAAAAAATTGGTGTCATATATGCTGAGGATGTTAAGAACACTCCCCCACCCCAAGCTGGATCATTGCTGTAAAAGTTCATGAACTGGTTTCCAAGACTTTGTGAATCTCCTAATATAGTGTCTTCCCTTGTTCTGTTTTCTGTATATTTTCTAAGGCACCTACAACCCCCTAACATTGAAGAATATTGCAAATGGAAATTGTTCTTAGTTCTGAGGAAAAAGACTACTGGGCCACAGTATTGTCATTTGGCCACTCACAGGAGCTTCTCTGGAGCATTATCTTTCAAACTAAGGGATTCTGGTCCTCCCTGGACCAATTAAAATGCAGCGGTGGTGTTGGCCAGAGGGAGCCATGAGCTGACTGTGATCTCTGGAAAGATAGATAGCATTTCCATTGTGTTTAGTCTTTTTTGAGTGAACTGTGTTTGTTTTTAGGTATTGTGCCTGGTAGACTCTCAATGCATAATTTATTTAATAAAAATAAATGAATAAAAGGAGAACGAAGTCCAAATTTGGTAAACAGTGGTAATACCCTGGAACAAGATTATCAACCAGAGCTCAGCAACCTTGTTTCTGGCTTCTCTGCACCTCACCAGCTCATGGAATTGTCATCACAAATGTTGACATTTGCTTATACCATGCAATAGAGCACCATCTTCACTATGTGTCTATCTCTGCCTTAAGGGTTTGCCATGAATGAGGAGCCCCATGGCTCTTGGTGCAGAGCTGGGCACATCGAGATGGGCTGAAATGATCAAGAGGAAACTGTTCTCGTAAGGATGCATGTGGCCCAGTTACTCTATGAAGTCCCTCAGACCTTCATTATTCTGAAGTGCATCAGCTGTGTCTTTCTCATTGCATGTAGCACCAGGCAAGAATTGCCATTTTTTCAAGGAAGACTTTTTAAATCATATTTCCCCCAGATTTGAAAAACAACACTCAAAAAATAACTCAGAAAAGACAGAGAGCACACACCAAAAAAAATAAATAAAATAAAATAAAAACCATTGTGTGCCATGGTCCCATGGTAACAGCTATTGGCCTCTTCCTTCCATATTTTGTTATAAATATAGACACACAAAAAAACTTCCATGCTGTTCTGTCATCTTGGCTCCTCCTCCTATTTTGTTATAAATATAAATGTCATTAATTATCATGGGGTAATTAGTGGAGTCATTTTTTGGCCCTCTTCAAATTCTAAGATATTCCAGCTTAACAATGAACCCTGATTCCCACCTGTCCCCAGAATCCTGAATTTAAGTCTTTAGAATTTACTTTGTAGAAAATCATAATTCATAGTATTTGTCTTGGTCTATTAGTTTAAAAATTCCTTGGGAACTTGGACTTAGTTTTCAGAACCACTCTATTTCCCATAGTTCATGTTTTCATATTAGTTCTTATGAATTTCTGGGTTAATGAATTAATATTTTGATGTGCTTATTCTCTCCAGTTCAAGAACTGGGATCTCGATGATGGGATAGGGACCTACATGGCAACCTGGAGTCAGGTAGAAGTGTCCCCTCACATGAGCCACCATATTATTATGCTCACTGCTCCAGAGCTATCACGCCAGATTCATGGTGATGGCCACATGGATGCTGAGCCCTTTCTGAGGAAATGTCTTCCTAGCATGAAAAATACACAAAGCATGCTTCTTTGCTTCATGTTTTAAATTAATTTTTCTACATAGAATCTTTTCATGGAGGAAACTGTCCAAGTGCACCTAACAAAATATGGCAGATTACCTTGGTGATTATAGATCTCAGTTCTTGTAACACGAACTTCTTTTGGAAAGAAAAGTAAGTGATATCTTCCCACCTGCTAGTGTTAGCGCAAGCACTTTCCCAGAGATTTACAATAAAATCAGCTTCTGAGGAAGATAGGTGGGACCAAATGATGGTCCCTTAGAGAAAGAAAAACAGGCCCAACTCACCTCTCTGGATTCATTCAAAGCAAAGTATTTGGAATTCAGGAAATTCCAGGAAGTTGGGATTAACAAAAAATAACATAAATAACTAGTAAGTGGTACATCCATTTATGGTAAAAATAGGTCAAATCCCATTAACAAGGATTATGTATTAATAAAAATGTCATTGTAGAGTGTGGGGAATAATGGGTCAGTTGTAAATAAATAGGGTCAGAATTTTCTTTTTTTTTTTTTTTAACGTTTATTTATTTTTGAGAGTCATAGAGACAGAGTATGAGCGGGGAAGATGCAGAGAGAGAGGGAGACACAGAATCCAAAGTAGGTTCCAGGCTCTGAGCATAGAGCCTGACTCAGGGCTAAAACTCACCAGCCATGAGATCATGACCTGAGCCAAAGTCAGATGTGTAACTGACTGAGCCACCCAGGTGCCCTGGGTCAGAAATTTCTGCCCAGGATATGAAAGCTGGAATTTTCCAGAAAGATGCCTGTATGGAGTTAGAACATCCAATGGACCAGGTTATTCAGAAGATACAGGGTCTCCACCACACATGAGAGAAATGCAAAATAAGAAAGCAGTATGTGGTTGTCCACTCATAATACATAAGAAAGTCATAAAAGCAGGAGGGCAAAAACAACATTCATTTGGCTTTGTAGTATTTTTCTTTATAATTATACCTCAAACAAAAATTTCCATTTGTTGATTTTTTAAATAAAATTGATGTGACTAAAACCCTTGTAAGAAACTATGCCCTTCACCATGCCTAACACATAAGACATTAAATAATGTTTTATTACTTTTTAATTGATTAACTGACACTAGGTTGAAGGAAAGTCCAGTTTCATGTTAAAACTTTCCATTAATAACTCATTACTACGTTATAAACCTGAGGAAATTGTGGCGGTTGGGATTTTCTCTGACATGTAAAACCAAATTTTGGTCTAAAACCAAAACGACTTAAAGGGTACTAGGAAATACTAAACTAATTTCAGACGGTCTTGACATTCACTTAAGTAAATATCTTAACATCTTGGGACTCCAATAGTTTTTAAAGATCTGGGGTGGTAGCCCCTCTTCTGTGGATATCCTATGTGTCTTAAAAGACACGTGCACTGCACTGAAATCTGTCAAAATGCTGCGAACACTGACAATACTACCATGATCATCACCACAGAAAATAAACACCTTGATGAAAAAGCTAGATTTTGAAAGAGACCTATCACTTCTCACACTTGTTGTTTCTGATGGTAGATGGCTGGCAGTTCCCTACATCTACCTTACCTCAAGGACATGTGCCCCCATGTTTCTGATACAGTCACCCAATACAGCACACAACAAGGCGATGCCATTTATTAGTTCTCACTGATGGTGTTTTTCTCTAGAGAAGCATGGATATTTGTAGCTCTTGTCTTCCTCTGAAGTTAAGCAATTGCATCACACTGATGGGATATGACATCTTACTTCACCTTCTTGCAGAAACTATATTTTCTTGGAAGACTATCAATTGGTACCTTGTAGCTGACCATCAACAGAGCTACAAGTCAAGGACTGGAGAACTTTGCTTCAGCTTAGCATTCACTGATAGTGAGGGCAAAAACTCATGGTCCCCTTCATGGCAAAGGGAACATGAAGGTTGATGATGAATGAGCAACGGATTAACATTTTGGTTGAGTACCTGTCCTATGCCTAATGTGGAGGCCAGGTTTGTGAAAAAAAGATACAGTCCTTCCTTCAAGATCTATACAGTCTAGTTGAGAGGATAAATGTAAACATGAAAATTAGCACAGATTGCAGGTTTTTTTATCTCCGTGAGGATTTGGATGACACAGAAAACAAATGGTGAAGGAGTTCAAGAAAAGTAGGCTGAGGGTTGAACTTGTGTTCTGCCTTAAGAGGACAGGTGGAAGTTAGAAGGGAAGTGAGGATGCTGACCCACACCACGCAGATGGGCTGTGTGGGGAATAGTAAGATAATGAAAGGTCTTGACATCTTGTCAAAGGAGTTTAGACTCAGTGCAGCTGGAAGCAAAGACTCACTAGAGGTTTTGAGCTGGAGAATAGCCTGACTATATAAAACAGCTGAAAATACAAAACAGCAATCAGTCTGGAACTTTTCTCATGGGTACAGAGAACTGAGGGATTAATTCAGGTTTGACAGACTGAATATTTCCCACAGCCTCTGAAGTATACCTGAGACCTCAGATGCACATTCCTCCACAACCCTGTGTCCCGTACAGGTATGTATGTCTAGGTCCCAGTGATAGCAAGAGCTCACTCAAGAGCAAGCAGTTAAGGAGAAAGAAACTTCTGGATTTCTAAAACAGTTAATGAGGTTTATGCTTAACCCCCAAATTATGCATCCCCTGAACTGTTGAAAATTTATGAAAATACCCCTGTTCAGAATTTGTGATAATCGCTCCAGAGGAAACTAATGTTTTCCTTTGTGAAAGGCACCACCTTGATTAAAAGCACAGACTTCAGAACCACAGCATTTAGATTTCGATCCCAGCTCTACTACTTATTAGTTGTGTGGCCTTGGATATATTTCTTAACCTCTCTGGGCCTCTTGGTTCCCCCCTTTGTAAAACAGGAATAATTATAGTACCTATCTTATGGGTATGTTTAAGAACTGAATTAGTTAATTTTTGTCAAGTACTTAAAACACAGAGCTAAGGACAAAGTGCTATATAAATATTTGTTGATAAAAACTAATAAGCAATTAACAAGGAAAAAGCAGAATCTTCCTTAAAAAAGTAAAGTATTAAAGTACCATAGGGGTTTACTTAACTCACTGAAGAGAGACAAAGGTCTTAAGAATTTTAGATCCCTGATTAGACCAGTGTATCTCAACATGGGTAGATAGAGGGAAGTGATGCATATTTTGTCCATCAGGGACATAGGCAATGTCTGGGGACACTTTTGGTTGTCATAACTGTGGTACAAAGGCATGGGGTCTGAGGGAGCTACTGTCATCTAGTGGGCAGAGACCAGGGATGCTTCTAAACATTTTGTATACATAGGAAAGACTCCCACATAACAAAGAATTATCCTGCCCGAAGTCTTAATAGTATTGAGGTTCAGTGGCCTGGATTCTAACATGCACATGTTACTGTTCATTATAAACAAGAAATCATGACGGAATTTATAGCAGAGTGGGAGCAAAAGGAAAGTCCTGAGTGCGTCCCCTAATGCACTTCTCGTACTCTTTACATTCCTCTGCTAACCCATTTTAAAATTATGATCACTGATGATGGCTTCCTGTTATAGGCTGTAAATAATGATAAACAAGGAGTGAAAATTGGAGAAGTATTCATGTTTACTTAGCCCATCACTGTGTGTTAACATTGTCAATATGTCCATCTTTGCACCAAATAGAATGTGTTGTACAAAGAGGATGAAATCCCTTTCCCCAGAAACATTCTCTCTGGCTGAGAAACCAAGAGCAACAGTTAGAAAATTACTGGAGTGCCTCATACCACCACGTATGACCAAGCTTGAGAAAACAGCTTGACATTTGACACCACAAGTGCTGCAACTAGTCCTGGAAAGGAGGAATTAGCTTCATTTCAAATTTCGTGAAGTCTCCATGCAGTCCAAGTTGAGCCTGAGATATTAATGGGGTTTTGATGGATGAGGGAAAGGGCATTCTCTTGGATGGTACTGGATTAGCAAAAACATGGTGGTGAGAAAATTTTTGTGTCTGAGGGACAGTAAAGAATTGTCTCTGTAGGGTTATTTCAGGAGCTGAGGGTAAGGAGAAACATGGTAAGAATAGAAAATAAGTTTGGATAAAGATGGAGCCAGTTAAGGCATTTAGATCTGTCCTCGAAGGTTATAGGCAAATGTATGTCCAAATGCTTCATGCGTGAGACAACAAAAAGAAAAAAATTGTTTAAAAACACTGGGCTATATCGCTAGAAGGCAGACTTCAGCAAGGAAAACACAGGGATGGATCATGTGTCCTGCCCTTACTGTGAGGTGAGGAGAAGGGCCTTCTGCTCTGGAGACCAATGCATAAAGCACAAGCTGCTAAATCCGTGTGCTTCCTGGGAAAGGTGTTGTTTAACCTAGCAACAGTTTGAAGTTTGTATACATTTGCATGCCGAGATGTGCTACCGCACTGCACCATTTACAAACACTGCCATGAGCCCAGCCTTTAGCTTGGGGTGGGTATTCATGTTTACTTAGCTAGCTGGGTTTTTTTTTTTCTTTTCTTTCTTTCTTTTTTTTTTTTTTTTTTTTTTTTGGTTACTAAATTATACATGTAAATCGATATGTATCTTGAATTTACATATCAAATGCAAATGGTGCGACTGTCACTTTTTCTCTTGTTCCATATTTGTTCTCTGCAGAATGAATACCATATGCACCTTCAATGAATCACTCTGGGCCTTTGCCCTTCTTGCTTCTCAGAAAATCATTATGGATGAAGTAGGGAGAAGAGTTCTCCAGAGCATTGCAAAGAGCCAAACATTGCACATGGCCAAACAGAAATGAAGAAGTCAAGAATCAGATAGTTTATGTAAATCAGGGAATTGTGTCCGATATCAGACAATATAGGGTGATGATAGCTGCTACAGACTGAGGAACGGATGCCCCACTTAAATATATTAAGTTTAAAGAGAAAATTAAATCTGTTGGCAGGTGGGAAACAGAATTAGGGCAAAGGACTCAAGAGCTATGCCTTGGTTGCCATCATTCTACACCATACATATATGCCCACAGTAGAGATGTAGGACTCAGGCTATAATCATAAAAGGAATCTGTTCCCTGTGCCCAGTGCCCTCATCAAGGATAAACCCTCCCATCCCTGGGAGGTCACCAACCTTCATCCGTATCCTTAGGCTCCTTATACAGTAACTCACTTCTCCTTGGCTGATTTATCAGTCTTACGCACGTCTATGGCCCCAGCTGGTCTCTCTGGGCAGGATCCAGGGCCCTTCCTTCTATCTTCCAAACTATCCACATTGACTTTCAGATGGCATGGCTCCTCTGGCCTTCTGATTACTCAATTCAATGGTTACAAGCCAAGCTCCATCCCAATATCCTTCCTAAGGAATCCTATTCCACCTTTAATAAAAAAAATGAAATGGATCTTAAGACCTGATTGCTGGGAACATTTTGGAGCAGAAAAGCAAATTAGCTCCCCCTTTTCCCTCTTCTAATTCTACCTCTAAAATTCCACTCAGCTGGGGCGCCTGGGTGGCGCAGTCGGTTAAGCGTCCGACTTCAGCCAGGTCACGATCTCGCGGTCCGTGAGTTCGAGCCCCGCGTCAGGCTCTGGGCTGACAGCTCGGAGCCTGGAGCCTCTTTCCGATTCTGTGTCTCCTTCTCTCTCTGCCCCTCCCCCGTTCATGCTCTGTCTCTCTCTGTCCCAAAAATAAATAAAAAAACGTTGAAAAAAAAAATTAAAAAAAAAAATAAAAATAAAATTCCACTCAGCTATTTCTGACACCGTCTTTCCTCATGTAAAATAATTTCTACTATTAACTGAATAAAACAGGCAAGATTAATTCTGAGGTTTTTTTTTAAAAAACTAAATTTGAGGTTGATCCTTTTCACCATATCCATTGCATTTTTTTTTTTTGCCAGTTCAGTACAGTTTCCCATTAAGAGCTATCAAATTCAATCAAGGTACTCAATTCTTATGGTTCAACTTTCTGAAATTCAGTGTTCTTCTCTCCTTCTCAATGAACTTTGCTAACTACATGCATAGAGTTGTCATTCAACGTTAGTTACATCAAACTGATGCATTTCAAATCTTTCATATGCAAGACAGGAGCAATAAGACCCTAATCATTTCCAAATGGAAACAAAGTTTTCCAATCTTTGACAGCCATGCTGTCCCAGCATCATTGATTCTCCTGTCCTCCCATCCAAATGGTGAAAAGAACTCCACTACGTTTTGTTCTGACCCTTCCCCACCCTTCACCTACTGAAGGGATACTTTGAGAATCCAATCACGTTCCCAGCGCGGTGGCTAATTTCAAAGACAAAAACATTTCGTAATTCTTGTTAGTACCTTCAAGGATGAGAGTTAATGCTCAGTGAAATAACTAAAATAACTTGAGCTCTCTTTATTTAATTTACTTCCTCCATACCCACATGCACATATATCACTTATTTATTTATTTTTATTTATTTGGTGCTAAAAGAGAAAGCAAACCAACGTACACCGTATTGGAACCACTAATGAGCTGATGTTATCTGCCGGCCTCTCTAAAATGCTGTTCCCTTCCTGTTTTGCATTTGTTGGGCTATAATTTTAAATTACACACTCATCCCCAACTCTCCTCCTCACCCCGCTAGAGCTTTCTTTTCTCCATTTCTCTGTGTCATCCAAGAATCATTTCTTTGGGGATTGATAGGGATCACACTTTTACATGCATGTAAAACACACACACACGTACAACATAATGTAAGTCCATGAGATTGAAAAAGAATACATGGGTGCACAAACTCTCCTTCTTGCATATGTATACACACATTCATCCTGTATCATCTTTCTTCAAAATAACTTTTTGAGTTTCTTCAGCATTTTTGTTTCCTAGGGACTTTTTGTTCCCCCAAAAGGTAGGTTTTTCTGTTTGCTTCATTGTTTGTTTAAAAAACTCCTCAGTGTCTAGTGAGGGACCCTGGATGAAGCTTCCTAATTTAGAAAGAGGAAGAATTGACGTTTGTTGGGGGGAAAGAGTGGTTTCTTATGGATAAGGTTATTACACTTCCAGCTTCCCCAAGACAAGCTTGATTTTCACCTGCTAACCTATGTAATTATGGGTAGCACCTATCTCACTTTCAATAGTAACCTGGTTTGGGCCATAAATTATATGGTCATTGTTATGCCTAGCTTCAGTGCAGTGTAATTACATTTGCTGATGAAATAGGTTTGCTAAAAAAATGGAGTGCACAAGATGAAGAAACTCTGCATTTTCTTAAGAGTGGAAAAAACATTTCAGAAAGGCCAACTTTAGTACAAATTGTGGAGTAAACCAATAATGTCTAAGCTCAACATCCAGAAACGATCTTTGGCCTGTGCCAATTATTCCCTGTGCACCCAGGATCTTCATGCTAGCCCCTGACTTGTTTACTCCCTCTCTAACTTTGCTATTTGTCACCACAACCTACTAGAATATAGTGAAACATTCTCAGGTCTAACACCAAACTCAAATAGCGTTAAGAGACTTTTTCAAATTCAACGTTCTAGTAAAAGACAGAAAGAGGATTTGGATCCAAAACTTGACCACAGGTTTAATGGTTAATCTACCACCTTATGAATGCTTAATCTCAGGTGAGTTCTCCAGGCTGTAACACACTAAAATGCTGGCTTCTGGATTTGAACCCCTCACATCTCTCGTCTCCATTGTCTCAACTAATCAACAGAGGTTCATGAAGTGCCCTGGTTTGTCAGAGCTTTGGACTTCCTCAGCGTGTGTGTACAGTTGTTTACCTATCACCCAGCAGGAATCAGGATGCAGTTTGGATTTTCTCTCCAAGACCGAGCTCACACCTCTTCCTCATCATTCAGCCCAACAGAAAGCTAATGCTCTACTAAACTCAGAGCACCCTCAGTCTATAGCTCTAATTTGTCAATGAAACACAAGAACCTACTGGCATCTTTTATCTTCTACCATTTTTCTTGTGTTTATGCGACTCCCTGACTAACTGCAAACAGCTCGAGAGCAAAGACAAGAGCATCCTTTAGTACTTAGCAAAGGGCTGGACACATAGCAGTTATTGAGTGCATTTTGGCTGATGACCACTGTTCACCATGGGAACACCATGGGGACCCTAAAGATGCACGCATTAGCAAACTCATAGTAGCTTCACGGATATGGAAAGACACCTAAGTCAGCTTTTTACCCACTATATAAGTGTGCAGGGCACTCTTTAGACACTCTACATCATGTAGCGCATTGGCTATCAGATGTGGAAAGAGCTTTACAGATTATCTAACTCAAATGCCCTTTTTTTTACTGGTGAAAACCAGGTTGACAGCTTGTTCAAGGACACACCACAAGTGGGTGGCACAATTGGATCCTAAAGTGCACACTGATGCCACCTCCCCTCTTCTGCCATCTCCCCTGTAAGCCATGCCCAACCTTCAGCAAAGAGACTTTGAGGCAGAATATCAATTTCCTAGTCAGGGAGTTTTTGATTTGGCCGTGAAATAGAGGCTTGTGCTCCCTCAATATCATTTCTTGGCTTTTTTTCTTGTAATTTTAGGATTTTTTTCCCCCTAAGTCATCTCTAGACCTGTAATCTCCCAAACTGCTTGTCCACAATCACTCCAGCTCTCCACAGGAGGGAATCATCTGTGGAGCGGCTGCCAAAAATCAAGAATATTCTTCACAACATGCCTCCGCCAGGATAGATCTCCAGACCCCACTCTCCCTGCTTTACCTTCTCCTTTGGATTCCTGTTGCGTTTTTCTCTCCACACCCTAGTGTTGTGTAGCAGCATATTTGTGTGCAGTTAGCTTCTTCCTCACTACTTCTGCTTCCATTTCCCCTGTAAGTAGACATTCTTGCTCAGAGGCACCTCTCCTTCTCTGGCTCCAGGCTTTTTCACAGAAAATTCTTCCTCCCCAGCCCTCAACTTTCAGCACCCACCCCTCTCCCTGCTCAAGAGTTCCTTGGCTATTTCCTCTAAGATACAACATCCTTCATTACTGACTAGGAAGCTCCTCTCTAGAGAATCTTATTTAACAATCAGATTAAAAATTGTGTTTGACCTTTTTTTTTTTTTTTTGCTTTCTTGCTTTATGTAACATCGGCAAATACTATACTATTTTTATTTATAATTTAGAGACATTTCTTAGAGTGTATGTGGTAAACTTTTACAAAAAACATTTGGACTATTGATCTAGTGGTGCATGTCACAATCCTGTATTACAAGGTGGAATCAGATTAAATTCTGACTCACAAAGCCTCAGGAATATGGTTTACATACCACTCTTATATTCTGTAAAAGATGCTATTACAACACAAAAATTCTGACATAAGCTAGCACTCCTGACATGGTTAGGTATGAAATTTAAAAGTTAAAAAAAATGGGAGCTTATTAAAAAGGAAGAGAAAGGAGGTAAGGAGAACGGCCATTTTTGCCAATTTGCCATTCATTCTCACAAAGGAAAATAGAAACATAAATTATTTTTTACAAGGTGCGCAGCCTGTCTTCACACAGTCCTCAGTAGCCTCCCTCAACACTCTGGGGTCTCCAGACATGCATGTGGTTCCCACCCTCTATCCCTTATTAGCTATGACCCACTCCACACCCTAGCTCTGCCTTCTAATTTACTCAAGGCAGATCATATTAATTGCTTCTCTCGTCTCCTGAGCTTACTCTCTAAATCTTAGCTTTCACTATCCCCCAGTTCAAAGCTATAGGTTTTCTGAACAACTGAGTCAAAAGCCCTTTCTTCTCTCTTCCAACCAGGCTGGCAAAGTCCTAACTCCTCCTCCCTGCCAGACCTCAGGAGCTTCTCAGCAGTAGTTGCCAGCTTGCTGGGGGCAAGACAATCGGTATGTGTGGCCTGTTTGAAACAACACCCTTCCCCTTTGTCCAGTCAGTCATCGGAGGCGGACAGATTATCTGCTTCTTATTCCAGGGAATGCCTATGAGCCTGTCCTTTGTACTGTCTTATTTTAGGAATTAGGAGGTTATAATACATGGGAAACCCTGCCCTCAAGCAGCTTACAGTCTAGGTAGAGAAGTCACACACACAAGAAAGGAAATGAAGCATACACAGGGGAGAAGCGCCATCTAGGGTGCATGATGGTATAGGCAGTCTACGCGGGAGGAGCATGGCAACAAGGAAATGATCCACATGGAGGAAGGCCAGGAAAGGCTGAATGGAGATAGGGTTTCAGGACTGTTGGCTCTCCTAACAGGAGACAGGCTAACTCGTCTAGAAAGTGAGGAACATGTGGCGCCTGGGTGGCTCAGTTAAGCATTGGTTAAGCCTCCGACTTTGGTTCAGGTCATGATCTCTCAATCTGTGAGTTCAAGCCCTGTGACCGGCTCTGTGCTGACAGCTCAAGGCCTGGAGCCTGCTTCAGATTCTGTGTCTCCCTATCTCTTCCCCTCCCCCACTCATGCTCGCTCTCTCTCTCTCTCTCTCTCTCTCAAAAATAAATAAACATTACAAAATTTTTTTTAATTAAAAAAGAAAAGTGAGGGAGAGCCTGATGCCCTGGCCCCCTCTGCAGCCTTCCTCTCTGCACCACCTGGCAGTCTTAAGAAAGCACCAAAGCTATACACTGCAGTGCGAAGGAGGTTTGGGGGTTAATGAGTTTTGTTAGCGTGTTACTTTAATTGCTGTCGTTATTTCTGAGCATACGCCTAGAGGCTTGCAGTGAATGCATTTTATTATTAATATTAAGCATTTTGTACAGTACTTTCTGTTTGCAAAGTGCTTTACAATCATTAATTAGTTATCCCTCCTGACACCCTTTCGAGGTGATCCAGGGCTCACTCACTCCCCTGTTCAGTTAAAAACAGCAGCCCCAGCATGTTGAGGTTAAATGACTTGGCCAAGGTCATCAGGCCCATCAGGGAAAGGCTAGGATTAGAAATCCCCCATCTCCCTTCAGGCTGGGGTTGATGCCGCTGGACCCAGCAGTTTCCCTGGACAGAGCTCATAAATGTTACAATAAATAAATAAATGGAGCCGGAGGCAGGAAAAAATGGTTCCAAGGCCTCATGACTAAGGCCTGGGGACACCTCTGTCACAATGGCATAGAACTAGAAATTGCTGAGAGAAGAGCAAAACTGAGCTCAGTCATAACCTAACCTTCGCATTCTCACTGCCAGTTTTAACAGGTCCTCCTGGAGATCCTCGCTGTCCTTGTTGCTGGCTCCTTTGAGTTTCCTCTGCACATTCCTTTTTAACTCGGAAGGCATTTACTGCCCAAAAGGGCTCCGAGATGTATAATAAGCGGTGATGCCTGGAAGAGCACCGTGTCAATTTAATTTGAACCAATTTGACAAGTCTGATACACTTTCAGGACAGCAGCCCACCGTGCAACAACACAAGGCTTCTCTTGTTAGGTCCTTACCCTCGCTATTTCTCCTGCAGGTAATTACCTCAGATCAAGAGACCGATTGTAAACGCGTTATATTTTGCTGACAACACAAAGCTGGGGAGAAGCAGGAACTCCAGTTTGAGAGGCAAGGAAAATGCAACACGATGTGCTACCCTCTCTAAGCCGCTATGTGGCAAATGAAATTCAGTATTGACAAATGCACATTAATGCCATTGGCCAGGGAGAGGGGTGGACAGGAAAGTGCTGACCTACAGAAGGAACATTATCTAAAGGTGTCCCTAGACCATGCTGTTGGAAAAATCACAGAGGGTATCATTATAGCCAAGAGCCTCTGGGAGTGGTCATTTATTTTAAAATAATACATCAGCGTGGGAAAGAGGGTTTTGCCCGCCCCCCCCCCCAACTCCTTTCCCCACACCTGCCCGCGCCTACTCTCTGGTACCACTTCTGCCAATTGGAGTAGCTCTTAAAGACATTTTCCAGGGATTAGTGATCAAAGCCGACATCCTGTAAGGAAATAGAGATCTTCTAAAAACAGGAGTACCCGATTTAAATCTCCTTATGGCAGATGTTTTTTTAAAGGAAAACCTGTTTTGCCTCAGTGCAGCAGGACAAGCCCAGCCTTGATTTATGCTCATTACTCTCGCAATCTTCCTTTCGGATGTGAGGGGGGATCATGACTGTTCAGTTTGTAGCACATTTCTCACTTTCATTTTGATGGTATTTCCAGAAAAATGTCATAGAACCAGATGGGCCACCTTCCCCCGCAACTCCCAAAGTTAGCTTTACCTTCAAGGAGAAGAAAACACCATCGATGGTTTAGCACATATTTTGCAAGGTTTCCTTTTTGGGTTTGTTTTCCTGTTTTAATCACTCTTTCTATTTTCTGAAATGGGTACATCCTAAGGACCTTTCGCCTTGCTGGGTATGTTGGATGCAATGGGGCTGGCCACAGTGAGTAGACATGTGAAGAAAAGATTCCAGGCTATGTCCTCAGAGGACTTACCATTTAGGTGAGTGAAAAATATGGATTTTAAATTTTTCTTAACGTTTATCTTTGAGATAGAGAGAGAGAGAGAGTGCAAGCAAGTGGGGGAGGGGGAGAGAGAGAGGGAGACACAGAATCTGAAACAGGCTCCAGGCTCTGAGCTGTCAGCACAGAGCCCATCGCGGGGCTTGAGCTCACAAACCGTCAAACCGTGAGATCATGACCTGCGCTGAAGTTGGAGGCTTAACCAACTGAGACACCCAGGTGCCCCAAGAACATGGACTTTAAAGTAACAACTCTGCTCAGTTCCAGTAGAGATGGTCAGACTGCCAGCAGACAATCCATGTTACAGAGATTTGTGGGTCAGGCATAAGAATAATCTATTGGGAACTCATGGAGAAGAAGGCTTGTGCAAACCTCGAGAAATAAATATACCTACCTACACACACAGACCACACACACACATGATTTTTTGTTCTAACCTAAAAGTAGAATTGCTGACCTGTGACCTTTGAATTCTATTTGACTGCCCTCAAAGTTCTAGAAGCTGGAGAGGAACTGTATTTGGAGTTTACTCGGCTCACACTGAAGACATCTCAGGCCTGGCATTATATTTGTGGTTTCCTCAGCACAGCACCTCATTCCTGGACACAGACAATTTGTTTCTCTACGGTGTGGCTTTGTTTCTCTGGTGAGGTTCTAACCTCCTGACCTGACTCCCCAAAGTTCCCTCACCTACCCTCATAAAGCCCTCACATGGCCCTGCCGCTCCCAAAGGAAGAGAACTTGTCATTGCTCCTGGAGATTGCTCATCGTCACAGCAGGTGGCCCCCTTTCTGGTGGCTTTTCTCCTTCCTCTGACACCCTGGGCAGCAGGGATCACTCATCAGGTCCTTTCAGACTGGCAATGCCTCATTGTACAAATTCTTTGTGTGTGCCTGTTAGGTGCCAAAGGGTCACTTGTTTGAGTAATCCTTAGGAATAATATAGAAATAATAGTGAGTATTAATTAAGCACCTATTGTTATTTTGCATAATAGATGCAGTACACTAAATGCACCACAGCATTACTTCATACAATCCCCATAACAGCCCTATGAGGTAGGTATATCCATTGTCCTCATGTTTAATAGGAATAGCCTCAGGCTTAGAGAGGTCGCTAAGAATTTCAAGATTATGTAGCCAGCAGGTGACTAAGGCAAGGCTTCAAGCAATTCTGCTCTACTCAAAACTTTCTGCTCTTAGTCTCTGCCTTCCTATATGAACACAAAGGAGATGATAATATGGAACGTGTACAGAATTGTTGTTCTTCCACCAAACTGTTTGGAACCCAGGTTAAACTCGGGGTTAAGAAAAAAGATATATGAACAACCAAAATAGATACCAAAAAATTCCACGCACTGATGCACTTACCTCTGATTCATAGGAGAATCATTCAATCTCTCTTCAGTGACCGGTGATTCTTCTTTTGTGAATAATCATCGTCTGCTGTTCCTATTACTTACCAAAAGGCAAAGAGAAATCACTCCCTTCCTTTCATCTATAAGGAAAATGAAGTTGGCCGATATTATAGTTCTATTCCCAAGGAAATAAGACTGGTAAATGGAGGGGTTGGGATATCAATCTGTTTGTCTGAGTCCTAACCATGATTTTTAAGAGGGTTTTTTTTTTAAAAACAAATTCTCTTAAATAAAATTCAAATGTTCAATTAATCTTTGGCACTGTAAGGGGGTCCTTGTACAAAGGGGGTCATAAATTGTGGCTTGTTAGAACTGCAAAAACGCTCCTCTAATCCAAACCCTCATTGCATGTTTGAGATCTAAGTCTTTACTGATTGTGAGAAACGTGGTTCTTAAAGGATCCTGGACTTCTAAGTGCAGTTTTACCAACCTAGACTGGAGTTAGTTATTAATCTGGAATATGACTATCCCATGAGTTAACTAGAACTAACCCTCAATATAAAAATGTATAATCTCCAAAAGGTTCATGCCTTTACAGACCATGCCATAACTGGCACAGAATTTTAAATCAAGAGACTGGTTTTAAGGTTCTTTATCTGGTTAATACCAGCATAGTACTCTTATAAATATTCATAAATGTTTCTTTCTTTCTTTCTTTCTTTCTTTCTTTCTTTCTTTCTTTCTTTCCTTCCTTCCTCCCTCCCTCCCTCCCTCCCTCCCTCCCTCCTAAGAAAGAGAGAGTTCACATGAGTGGGAAAGAGGAAGAGAGAAAGAATCTTAAGCAGGCTCCATGCTCAGCATGGAGCCCATTATGGGGCTGGATCCCACGACCCTGGGGTCATGATCTGAGCTGAAATCAAGAGTTGGATGCTCAACCAACTGAGCCACCCAGGCGCCCCACTTAAACATTTCAATAATTGTGTCTTGATAGGCATAAAATAAAATATTCTTAGAATAATATGGGTAAGAAAAGTTCTACGAAGTTTTGCAAATCCAGATTAGTGTCTATGTTAAACATACATGAAGCCTTATTAAAAAATACTTTGCAGTGTGCAACCTCACAGCTCTCGTTGGCAGAGGCCCCGTATACTTGTTCCGGTGAATAAGTAGCAAACATGTGTAGTTACTGTAGGCCTTTTAGGTGAGCCTCTTGAATAAGCTAAATAGCCCTCCATCTCTGCTTTCAAATGTGTTTGCTCTGTAACTCTGCCTCAAACCCACCTTCTTTGAGAATTAATTCTTTCAGTGCAAATTTTATGTGTCTTCATCTGAGGACTTCAAAAATTATATCAAAAGGAATTTCCATTCTATGAGGTCCACATTAATGACATGTTTATGACAAAACTCATGAAGATTTAGTCTCGGTGCAGGAATCTGTTGAACTTACCTCATCCTCTGTGGATGTTATGGATTTAAAACATCCCCACAGGACATTTGTATAGCAGGTATGACTTTGAAATCCCCACACCTAATTTAATTTAACACAACATGTGTTTACTGAACATCTGCAGTGTGTTTAACACAGTTCTGGTTACTGGGAGATGCAAGAGAAAGTACAGCATCTTCTCTGGGTAAATGTAAGCTTAGCTGAGAATAAAGGATTTGTACACATGAAATAAATAAATAGATGAAGGAGAATATGAAGTTCAAAAACATGATAAAATGTATTGTAGCTGGAGTACATACTGGAGTATCAGAGGAGAGATCAATATTGAAATTAGTATTGTCCTAAGATATTGAGTGGCTGAAGTCCTGGACCTCTGATGTGGAGAGGAGATCCCATCAAGAGATGGATGAAAAGTTTTTCACCAGAAGGAGAGTCCAGACCATGGCTAGCATTTGGGTAAGACATAGTGAGATGTGAAACAAACTGATGTGAGAGTCACATTACAGAGGAGGGCAGATGAGATTGGAAAAGAAGTTTGGTGCAGTAGAGAAATGGTTTCCCTCATGCATCCCAATACAAACCTATAGAATGTTCCTCCCATATTCACAGAAGAAACAACAGCCCCAACTGCAAGTTGGAAGGACTGGCCAAAGCTCCCTGCAGATTCTCATTGAAATATTTCTCATCAAGAGGACATTTAAGAGGATAGAAAGGGGTGCAAATGGCCAACAGGAGGACTCACTGAAATGAAAGCAGCAAAATAATTTCCCAGATTACCACCGACTATTAAAATAGGCCATGAGGGTCCATGGTTATTACTTTAACAATTAGTTAATTTTAGCAGCAGGGAGGCCATTAGCTGACCAGCTCACTCCTCTGCCCAGCATATCCTAGCCAATGAGCTGTGATTGGGGCAATAAAAATGAGGTTGTGCCTAGGCAATAAAATATTTAGACTTTTAATATGTTGGTGGAAATGGACTACATTTTAAAGTGACAGAGCATCATATTTTCCTTCTCTTTATTTATTTGTCCAAGGCCAATGTGCCTAATCGTTGCCTCAGCAAACTGAGAGGAGATATAATAAAAGCAGAAAGACTGTGAAAAGAAACAAATATTAGTGAAATTAAAAAGAAAGTATGCAAATACATTCTGTATGCTGAGTAGAAATACTTCAGTTTCATTTCTAAAAAGGAAAACAGTACATGTGTAAAATTGAAGTATAAAAACCAGATTGGCATAATTTATAAAGACTGTGGGAATCAATGATGTACACACAACTTCATCCGTGAGTAGTGTCTATGGCTAATGTCTTTATCCATAAATGTCACCCAAATGTAAGTAAATTGCCAATTTTAAATTAATTTGCAGAACACATACAAATAACTTACACATTCTATATGCAAGTTAATGTAAATATTGCAAAACTCCTGAAAACAGAAATGAGTATGCATAACTTTCTGCACCAGTAAAGCCAACATTCATATTGCTATTTTCTTTCAAGTGAGGTTTGTTTTTCTACACCAAATGGTAAGTGTAATGTAAACTTGAGATTTATCCTGAGGTGAGCATCCTGAGCTTTATCTTTCTTAAAAACCTCCCCATTGCATATATGTAATAACGGCCCTCCAGTCAGAATTCGTCTCTCTTCATCCATGGTCTACAGTTAAGCATCTTTTCTCTTATCTTCTTGGGAATGTGATTTCCCATTTTCTCTCCCCACCCAAATACTGCCCAAACATTAAAATGTATTTTGTCCATCCTGAGAAACTGAGCTTCCTGCTTATAATGCACCCATTTCTTACAATATATTAAAAATTAGCAATATTCTAAATAGATTTGGTTGTGATTTGAAGCAGAGAAGGCTTCACAATGAAGCTGAAACCTGAGCGACTCCTTAAAGACAACTCTTGTTTGGAGAAGGAAGAAGAGAGAGCCAAGCCCTATGGATAAAAGATAAGGTCCAGATGCAGGAAGGTTTAAGGAACACACTTGCTATTTTTTCAAGGGCAAAGGCTATCTGGCATGAGGGGGACATAAATGCAAAGCAGTAGCAGAGCAATACACATCTTACCAATGGGGGTCCTCCAAGCTAGCCAGTTCGACACAAGCTACAACTCTTTCCAGATCAGGTTATACATCCCCTGGACAAGAGCTCTCTTTGCTTCAGGCTCTAAGATGGGCAGCCCTTCCATTGCTTTCATGGCATTACATCATCGTTGAATTCTTGGCACATCAGTTAGCTTCAAATTTACTAGTATTCATTATTTGTTTAAAAAAAAAGAAAAAGGAAAGAAAGAAAGAGGATAATTTACATTTCCTGATTCAAAGCCAAGGCCTATTCATCATCGCATGCACATCGCTTATAAAGATGATAAATGAATGTATAGTAACTGAACCCTAAAACAAAATAATGTGTTTTTCTTAAAGCTTCGCAGGGCTGCATTTCCGTTGTAATTAGTTGACTTTTTTTAATCAAATTCTGTTAAGCGGCAGTCAAAATGAAAGCTGATTTTCAGACTGCTAAAAGCAGCCCAAAAAAAAGAAGAGGAGAAAAAATAAGGATATTTTTTCACATTTAATGCTACAAAAATATCAAGGTAATTGCATAACTTTTAGAAACAGCAAGAATATAATCATGTCTTGCTGAGTGTATGATATTCAAATATAGGATTCTATAAGAGAATTTACCATTTGATAAAGAACTAGTTATATTGCTATTCCATCTTTGAAAATTCATATAGAAAAGACATCTTTACATTTCTATGGCTCTACCTTGCCTGTAGGGTAAATTTGAAAACACCACATATTACCATTTAACTTTTCATCTTCAACCTAAACTTAGTCCCTGTTCTCTCAAAAGTATTTAATCATTCCATCTTGTGATTCCTTGTTTTGGTGCCTAATATTCTGTCTTTCTTCAATGGTATCACTCTACTCTTCACCTACCTGGTTCCTATAATTTCATTTTGCATCCCTGTTCTGGGAGGCTTTTCTGGTGTCTCATTTCACAATGTTAGCCCATTCTATAGCTGCTTACATTTCACTTAGCACACTTGTGACACTGTCTGTATTTTGTTCTTAGATTTTAAATGGTTATTAACTCCTCAGATATGTTTCTCTGTGCATGTCTCCCTGTCTAAATTTCATAATCCCTAAGGGGGTAGGGGGTCATATCTAATAAATGTTTCTATTGTTCACTGACTGACCACATTGTGGGGGAAAAGGTAAGTCCTCATCAGACTACAGCAGAGATACTAGCTAAGCAATGTGACCTCTCATCTGTTGAATCTCAGCCTGGGTGGACCTGAGAATCCAGGTTAGCCTCATTGTCTTCCTTTTACCAAAAAATCAAGAGGGGAGGAACGTGCATATCCACTGTCATATTTGATATGTGTTAGATACTTTTTCTACACAGGACCAGCACCTGGAATACATATGAAGTATTTGAAAACCATCTTGAGTAACCTTGTCCCTTTGTTTTACATTCTTTCTTGTTCCACAGCCCCCATCTCCCAAAAACATATTCATTCACACAAAATGTCCAAGGACCATTATGATCTTAACCTTCCTCTTCATTTAGTATTAGGATCTGTTCCCAGATCATGCCTTCTTTCTCCAGGGTAAACATTTGTTAATGGCCTGTACTCTGGCCCCTAAAGAGTGACACCTTCCAGGTGTGAGTCAGACAGTCACTATTCGTGTGCTTGGTGCTACGATAATGCATAAGGGCTAGTATTCAGTGAGCATAAACCACGTGCCAGAAAATCCATTAGGTGATTTACAAATTTTTAATCTCATTTAAATTTCCAAATTTGCATGTAACATTGCACCCTTACTGATAGCCTTGGGGGAAGTGGTGTCCATCTTTTTACGTAAACCTAATTTTTCAACTCCAGATCTGACCCTTCTGCAAGTATTTCTAATCTTAACGACTCTGTGTTTCTCCTTCTTTCTTTCTTGATGTTTATGTTTGTTCTTTCTAAGATAATTTATTTTCTTCCAGAATTAATTAGCTGTGAGTCTTCTTGTTGACTTTGCCTGTATTGCAGAAAGTCCTTGCAATCCACATACACAGGCCATCCTGCACTGTATGAAGTTTTTCTTCTATTTTATTTGTATTCATATATTTCACTCGACATTCCCTTGATGCTCTTCTTTGGGAAAATCAATTATATGTGTATCTATGCCCCTTTATCTCATTTGGGGGTAGGGAATTTGAGGTGCACATGATTCCCTGCCACCCCACAAACTTTTCTAGACTTTGTGTGTCTTTGAAGCAGCATCAGATAAGCGATAGCTAAGGTGGTCAGGAAAGCTGCCTGGGGACACTCTCATCACAGTAAGGATACAGGTGTTCTCTTAAACCAGTCATTCACATTTTTGAACTGCATTAGCATCACCTATAAGGCTGGTTAAAACCCCAACTGCTTGGCCCCACTCCCCAAGTTTCTCATTCAAATATGTTGAGGTTGGGCTTGAGAAGGTACAACCCTAACAAGTTCTTGGGTGACGTAGATACTGCATCCAGGGATCACACTTTGAGAATCACCGTCCTAAATTTAAGTGATCTCCATTATAACAAGGATGTTGAAAATTGGTTCATTTGTTTTCAGAAATTATAAGCAAATGTATCTATCCACACCATCCAGTAGGGTGTTTATTTCTTTGATTTTAAATTGGTTTCCACGATGGCTAGCCAATGTTCTTTTAACCAAAAATCAGAGTAAGCTTTCTAATATACATTTTAACATTTCTTTTCCATAGTAAAAAAAAAAAAAAAAAACAAAAACAAAACAAAAAAACCTTCAATAACTCCCAGTAACTGATAGGATAAATATTAAAATCCCTTAGCATGGGACTCAAAGCTTTCACATTCTGTTCTGGGCCCATCTGTCCAGACTCCTCCACCACCACCCTCACTCAGTGTTACAGACTGAGTTGTGTCCCCCTGAAATTTCATATGCTGATGCCCTAAGCCCTGGTATGTCTGTGTATGGAGATAGAACCTCTAAGGAATTAAGACTAAATGATGTCATGAGCATGAGGCTCAATCCAATGGGATTAGTATCCTTATAAGAGACACCAGAGAGCTTATTCTCCCTCACTTGGTCACTCTCACACACCCTCTCTTTCCATGTCTACCCAGTGAGGAAAGGCTGTGTGAGAACATAGTGAGATGGCAGCCATCTGAAAGCCAAAGAAGAGAATCACCACCAGAAACTGAACTTGTTGGCATCTTGATCTTGGCCTTTCTAGTCTCCATAACTGTGAGAAAATATATTTCTGTTGTTAAAACCACCTAGCCTTTGGTATTTTGTTATAGCATCTCAAGAAGACAATGACACCCAGTGTCCTTGTATTACTCAGAGTTCTCCAGAGAAACAGAGCCATTAGGAGATATACACACACACACACACACACACACACACACACGGTCCCTGACTTAGGATGGAACAATGGTCCAACTTACAATTTTTGACTTTACAATGGTGAAAAATCAATATGCATTCAGTGGAAAATCAAACTTCAAATTTTAAATTTAAATTTGAATTTGATCCCTTCTCATGACACTGGGCAGTGGCAACAAACCATGGCTCACAGTCTGTCACATGATCAGAAGGGTAAACAACCAAAACACAACCACTTACAAGGTACTTTGTATCATACATCCATGCTGTTTTTCACATTCAATACAGTATTCAGTAAACTAAATAAGATATTGAACCCTTTATTATAAAATAGGCTTTGTATTAGATGATTTTGCCCAACTGTAGGCTAATGTATGTGTTAAGGTAGACTAGGCTAAGCTATGATGTTAGGTACATGTTAGGTGCCTTAAATGCATTTTTGACTTATGATATTTTCTATTTATAATGGGTTTATTAGGATATCACCCCACTGTAAGTTGAAAAAGATCTGTATAAAAAGATGTATTATAAAGAACTAATTCAGGGGCACCTGGGTGGCTCAGTCAGTTAAGCATCCGACTTCAGCTCAGGTCATGATCTCACCGTCCGCGAGTTCGAGCCCCACGTCGAGCTCTGGGCTGATGGCTCAGAGCCTGGAGCCTGCTTCCGATTCTGTGTCTCCCTCTCTCTCTGCCCCTCCCCCGTTCGTGCTGTGTCTCTCTCTGTCTCAAAAATAAATAAACGTTAAAAAAAATTAAAAAAAAAAAGAACTAATTCTTAGGGTGGAATCCTGAGGTTGCAGAGACTGAAAAGTCCCAAGATCTGTAGTCAGAAGCTGGAGACCCAGGAAAGCTAATGATATAGTTCCAGTGCAAGTCCAAGACCAAGTCTGAAGGGAGTAAAGACTGATGTCCCAGCCTTAGCTGGGAAGAGAGAGAGAATTCTCCTTTACTCAGCCTTTTGGTTATATTCAGATATTCAATGGATTGGATGAGGCCACCCATACTGGGGAGGGCAATCTTTATTCAGTCTGCTAATTCAAGTATTATCTCATCCATAAATACCCTCACAGAAATATCCAGAATAAATGTCAACTAAATATCTGAGCATGATGCAGCCCATTCAGGTTAACACATACAATTAACCATCACAATCCTCTTTGGGAACTATTACACTAGTTACCAAAAACACCATGGACTATGTGCCATTCTAAGTCAGCAGGATGTCTCTTGTCTTGTCATCCTGCTACATGCTGTTTGTTCCTTCTGCCCTGAATGGCTTCCCTCTGCATCCTGCCACTGTTGGTGTTCACCTAGAAAATTCCTACCCACTCTTTAAGTCTTAACTCAAGGGCTAATTCCTTTGAAGCCTCTCTTGTTTTCCTCAAGTAGAATTAATGTTCTCTTCCACTGCCTTTTTAAGCAACTGATGAAAAAACCTGTATCATGTTATATTGTAATTTCTTATTTATAAATATAAAAAGACATATTCCTTAATGAACTATGATTTCATCTAGCTCAAAATGTGCATCTTAAAAAATTTTTTTTGCATTTACTACAGACCATTGTGTTTAAAAATACTTCATTAAATCTCTGACAATTGAAGTAATGCATATATGAAAAAGAGCAGGGTTAGAAATCAAATGACAAGATATGAAGCTGTGACAGTACCATCTCAGGAATTAGCCAGGGGCATATTTCCAGGACTCCTGATGGCAGACCATAAGGTAGCTTCCTTCTTCATGCAAGTGTGAGCACTCTATTCAGTCTTTGCAGCATTATCCCATCTTCCTCTGTTACCATTCCTTCTATTTTGTCAGGTAATGGGTAGGCTCCCCTCAGAGAGCTCTGTGGGAACTTGCAACAATCTTAGCACCAGACACCTGAAGAGTATAATTTTCCTGAATATCTCCATATAGAAGGAGATAGGATGCAAAGGAGAGCCAGGCTGAGTACTCTAAGTACCTAAAATATCATTACTCAGGCCAGATCAGACACAAAGCACCCTGGAACCAGATGAGAAAGACTGGTGGATGATGGGGAATGACCCAGCATGAGGGAAGACAAAGCCTGGGGAGCAGACATAAAGGGAGCCTTTCTATCTGAGGCATGGTGTTCCTATTGCCTGACAGTCAGGAACGCTGGTGCTAGGCACCAGGGCACCTGAGTAGTCTCACTCACAGTGCTAGGGAAGCTTCTGAAGTTCTGATCCATAAAAACTCTCTCAAGAAGCATAATATTTGTTTGGAGCTCTAAGACAAAGTTAGGCAAGTAGAGTGGGAGCCTGGGTGGGACCCAAACAATGCCTTTGGAGCAACTTCTGCTAAGTGAAATATATGGGCCTCCAGCCAATAGATAGAAAGTACTGAGAAGAAATATAGGCACTCGGTGGGGAACTTTCAATGTAATCTCCTATCTCTATGTCCAGCTGACATGATATTGTGGGTCACACAAATCCCCAGTCCCCACACTTGCATGCCTTAATCACATAAGAGGATACATAAAGAGGTGGTGTACTAGATTTGAATATGGTCTCTTAGCTTTCCACTACAGAGAGTGGTTGTTAGCTCCCAAACAACCACATTTGGGTCTTGAGAAGCGAATACCTGTTTTCTTCAATTTGTAAGGAAACTGAGAACTTGACTTTCTTCTGTAAGTGGATAATTTACGGCCAGTTCTCCTATGGCATTTTTGTGGCAGTTATATGCAAACTGGCTTACCTGACCAAAATAAGCATGCCTATCCTGACTGGTGGCAATACCATACTTCAGATACCAAAGGACTGCAGGCAGAGACATAAGTTACCTTCTGCCTGCTCTCAATCCAGATATGTGTGTTGTGGAGAATAGAGGAAGAAATGTTCAATGGAAGCTTCAAGAAGAATTGAATTGACAACTAAATCCCCAAGCCCATATTCACACACAACGCAGACACACACACACTCATAACACAGACTTCTCCTCCAAGGTCTGAGAACTGAAGCCCTTAGTTATATTGACCAGTTCATCCTGAAGATTTTTGCTCAGTCCATTTTTTTTTGAAGATTTTTTTCAGTCCATTTTTTTTCACATTTTTAAAGTTTATTTATTTTGAGAGAGAGAGAAAATGAGCAGGAGAGGGGCAGAGATAGAGGGAGAGAGAGAATCTCAAGCAGGTTCCACGCTGTTAGCACAGAGCACGATGCAGGGCTAGAATGCATGAATCACGAGATCATGACCTGAGCTAAAACTAAGAATTCAACGCTTAACTGACTGAGCCACCCAGGTGTCGCTGTGTCAGTCCATTCTAAGTACTGTTTAAAGTGGTGGAATCTGGTGGTGCTGACCCTACCATCCATTGGGTTTTTGAGGTGAGACCTCTAGTAGGACTGTGGAAAACCCTCATAAACCTAGTGTAAATGGTCTTATGGTTGATACAGCAGATCATGTCACCAATGGATTTTAATCAACTGATAATAAGTAAACACTGTGAACACTCATGTTTTCTTGTGAATTGGGACCTCTGCAGAGCCAGAGAATACGTTTCATCCTCAGCTAGATGATATGCAGGCAGCTTTCTGCCCTGTCTCTATCCTGACGCAGGAATATCTGGGGTGTGCGAGAAGTTATGTCTAAGGAAACCAGTGAGGACAGCACAAGCACTACCTTGAATGCAATCATTTGGGAGTATGAAGGTTTCCCCTGCCCCCACCTTCTGCTGGCTTCCATATCTGCAAATTCTACTAATTCCCATTTAACAATCTTTTGAGCCCCCATCATACTTGAGTTCACCATGAAGTCCAATATTACACTGGATATTCATCCCCAAGGAATTCTGATAATTCCCAAGGAATGCTTACTACATCTGTCACCTCAGGAAATCAGCTATTATAGAGGACAATACTGCTTTCTCCCATCACTTTTCACCAAACCATAACTGAATGTCACATGTGACCACTGCTGTGCCATGACTCCATCACTTGACCAGCAGTGGAACCTACACTAAAAGATGGATGAGACCAGACTGTAAGAGTTTAAATTTTTATCTTCTATAAAGATAATAGAAAAGATTTACAACAGAGAAAAGCCTTTGAAAATGTTGACAAAATGTAAACATTTCTAGACTGGATAGGCTGTATTTCCCATATAGCCATCCCGTCAATAGGAATGCTTCTGACATTGTCCCCCTGTCTGAAGTAATGACACTTTCCCAGTACTTCAAAGTCCTTGGTTAGGGTGAGGAGGTTCTTCCCAATCTCAACCTCATATCCACATCTTGGTCTATATAAGAATCTATAGACAGGGGCGCCTGGGTGGCTCAGTGGTTAAGCGTCCGACTTCAGCTCAGGTCACGATCTCGCGGTCCGTGAGTTCGAGCCCCGCGTCGGGCTCTGGGCTGATGGCTCAGAGCCTGGAGCCTGCTTCCGATTCTGTGTCTCCCTCTCTCTCTGCCCACCCCCCGTTCATGCTGTGTCTCTCTCTGTCTCAAAAATAAATAAACGTTAAAAAAAAAATTAAAAAAAAAAAAAGAATCTATAGACATAAAACTTTGTCCACAATGACACAGATTTACATCATGATGCTGAACAGATTGTCTGCTCTTTGTTATCCACATATAATCAATGAGTTTACTAAACTATTCCCAACAGTGAAAAATAATATTAGGTAACAGTGGCTACATTTAATTGAGATATACTAGGCCCCAGGATTACTATCCTAATAATATTACATGTTTTAATCCATTTACTGTTCACAACAATCTTCTGAGATAGGTATTATTATTATTATTATTATTATTATTATTATTATTATTTCTATTTAACTGTTTAGGAAAATTAGATGCAGAGAAGTTAAATACTTTTCCAAAGCAAGAAAATAAAGTAACAACTAAACTTCACATGTAAATATTCAGTGAAACAGGAATAAAAACTGCTGTAATTTTGGACAGTAGCATCCCTATCTCCCATCATTCCTGCATCCTGCCCTGCCCCCAGCTCTGCCTCCAGCCATGAAATATATACGTATTTATAAATCTGTGATCCAGACCTCACTATATATACTGCATTATCTTTTTAAAATCCAAAAATTCACTCACATATCTGGCCCTAAGATTTTCAGATAAAAGATTGTGAGTCTGTGGGGCGCCTGGGTGGCTCAGTCGGTTAAGCGGCCGACTTCAGCTCAGGTCATGATCTCGCGGTCCGTGAGTTCGAGCCCCGCGTCGGGCTCCGTGCTGACAGCTCAGAGCCTGGAGCCTGCTTCAGATTCTGTGTCTCCCTCTCTCTGACCCTCCCCCGTTCATGCTCTGTCTCTCTCTGTCTCAAAAATAAATAAAACGTTAAAAAAATAAAAATAAATAAAAAAAAAAAGATTGTGAGTCTGTATCATATTATAGAAATTTAATTAGCTTCAAAGGCTGTAGTAGAGCTTCCCTGACCAACACTGATGAGTAACTGGGAGTGTGACTTGTGCATTCATTCCCTTACAACTTGGTATGAGCACGCACACACACTTTTTGACCTATAAATCCTAAAGAAGTGCAAGGGCACTGGATTAGTGAGTTTTGATAGAGAAGGGTAAAGGGAAAATGAAAGTAACTAAAAAAAAAAAAAAAAAAAGAGGCAATGGATGGAATGAGATGACACAGTGATACAGAGATAACAGATAAAGGCTGACCTTCTCATGAACAATTGACATAATTCAGACCTAATTTAGTCCTTCTAAAAAAAAGTGTCTTGGGCTTCTAAATTCCCTAAAGAAAATGGCATCAGTTTAGAGAAAGAAGACACATTTTGACCAATCAGAATTATGACTTAATGTATGTCCATTCTGGCATCATTCATACATATCAGCTTTGGACATTCTTATTTTCTATACGGTTCCTATTGTAGATTATGACTCCACAGTAATAAATGGAATCTAGCACATACAACCACCATGAAAAAAGAGGTCCTCAATGCTGTTCTCTGTCACTTTAAGGAAACAGATCAGATTGGATCATGATAAATGTAACTGAAGAGTATAACAAGCAAGACAGTATGGCAAAGAAGGAAGTATATATAAATATAAACCCCATCCAAAGAACTCCCTCTATTCAATTATAACACATGTAACTTATTTGGAAATTCATGCTATTATTGTGAGGCTGAAACTAAATAAAGAATGTAAAAGTGTTCAGAGTATGTTTGCATATCAATTAACATACACCTACATCATCATTTTTAAGGACTGCATTATATGGGTATACCAAACTTACTGAAACAATTCACTATTGTTAATCATGGACATTGTTTCTAGGTTTACCTTTCACATGAATAATGGGATTGATACAGTTTTATATTTATCTTTATGTTCTTATATAATTATTTTTGAGGAGGAAATATGAAAATAGGATTGAGATGTCAAAAACTTTTTATTTGTTATTTAAATTAACTTTATTGAGGTAAAATTACATAATATAAAAGTGCTGTTTGTATTTAGTAAAATGAGTTTTGACAAATGTGTGCATCATGCAACCACCATGACAATTAAGATAGAGAATATTTTTTTAACTCTGAAAGTTATCTTGAACCCCTTGCCAGTTTATTCTAATCCCATACTCCTGGCCCCAAACAATCACTGATCTGTTTTCTATCACTGAAGTTTATATTTATATTTATAAATGGAAAGCATACAGTACAGTAATACTATTTTGTGTTTGGCTTCTTTTATCCAGCACAGTATTTTTGAGATTTATCCATGTTGTTACATTTACTATGAATATGTTCCTTTTACTACAGAGTACATATCTACTGAATGGATATACCACAATTTATTTATCCATTTAGCTTGCTTTTTTAGATCGTTTGTTTGTTTTTGTTTTTGTTTTTTTAGAGAGAGAGAGAGAGAGAGAGAAAGCAAGTTACCTGGGGAGAGGGGCAGAGGGAAAGAGAGAAAGAATCTTAAGCAGACTCTACACTCAGCGTGGAGCCCAACATGGGGCTCAATCCCATGACCCTGGGATCATGATCTGAGCTCAAATCAAGAGTCGATGCTTAACCAACTTAGCCACCCAGACTCCCCTATCTATTCACTTACCTCTTAATGAGCTCACAATAGTAAAACCGGTGAGAATATTCACATACAAGTCTTTGGATAGGCATGTGTTTTCATTCTGGAGGGGGGGAATACCAAGAAGTAAAATTGTGGAGTCAGATAACAAATGTATACCGTTATAAGACACTGCTTAATTATTTTCCAGAATAGTTACACCATTTGACATTTGTCACCAGAAGTGTATAAGAAGTCCCATTTGCTCTTCATCTTCAATAATATTTGAAGACTTTTTTTTCCTCAATATTAGCCATTCTAATGTGCTGGTAGTGCTATCTCACTGTGGTGTAAACTTTCACTTCCCTGATGACTAGGGATGTTGAGCATCATTTCATATGCTTATTGGCCATTTATGTCTTCTTTTTTGAAGTGTCTTTTCAAATCCTTTTCACATATTTAACTGGGTTATTTATCATCTTGGATTATTTGAATTCTATATATATTCAGGATACAAGTACCTTTCTCATATAATAATTATGAATCTCCTAGTCAGCAGCTTGCAGTTTCATATACTTAAAGGTATCTTTACAAAAACATAATTTATATTGATAGATAGATACATAGATAGATACATAGGTACATAGATAGACAAAATCCATTTTTATTAAATTAATCTTTTCAAGTTTTATGCCTTTTGTGCCTTAATAAGTCTTTTCTTATCCTGAGTTAGCAATAACCTCTCTGTTTTCTTTAAGAAGTTTCATGATTTACGTTTTAGTTTATAACTCATTTCACATTAACATTTCTGTATGCCAACCTCTTCCTGCCATAAAAGCCAGAAGTTCCAAGTAAGAAAATAATTTTAAACCTAGAATATCTATTCACCCAAATTACCATTTAAATATAAGAGCTGTAAAAATATTATTAGGCATATAAGGCCTAGGAAACTTTGCTACACAAAGTGCTATAGGGAAATAGTTTGGAATAAAGAATTGAAATAACAGCGAAAACTAATCCAGGTGACATTACATATACAAACGCACACACTCACATATATGCATATATGATACATATCATATATATAACTATCTTATGTGATATATCATATATAATGTGATGCATGTTATATAACAGTATTTTGATATTAACAGTTGCCACTTTAAAAGTAACTATGGAAAAAGCAGTATATTACAAAATCTTAAAACCAGTTTGAGTCAGCTCATCTCATGACTGAATGGAGCTAATGTGCTCTCACTATTACTGCCTGCCGAAGAAAAAGAGTCATCCTCTGCAGAGGAAGATAACACTATCCAGATACCCTGTATTTTTGAAATTAAAGAAAGTCCATAATTCAATCGAACTTATCATGTATTTCAAGAAACTGGACCAAGAGGAAAAACAGACAATAGTAACAGACCCACAGTTATTCCAGATATTACAAGTATCAGACATAGATATTTAAAAAACCGTGATGAATATGTTCAGAACAATAAATGACAAGACAGAGCATTTTGACGTAGAACTGGAAACTATAGAAAAGAATCAGATGGGCATTCTAGAATTAAACATGACAATATCTGAAGTTAAGAACTCAATAGATGAGGTTAACAGCCACTAATCTACAACCGATGAGAGGATTAACTACGTGAAAGACAGAATCGTGGAAAATAATTACAGCAGAGAGAGAACCAAATGGAAAGTATTACAGAGAGACAGAGAGAGAGAGAGAGAGAGAGCGCAATGGGTCACACTGAGAAGTTGCAACATATGTGTAAATATAACCCCTACAGAGAAATGAAAGAGAATGAGGTAAAGGAAATAGAAAGAGATCACATCCAAGAATTTCCCAAAAATTATGAAAATTTGAAGCCACAGATTCAAAAAGCTCTACAAAACTCTAAACAATAAAATTACAAAGAAAATACACCTACATATGTTACAGTGACACCTGTGAAAACCAAACACCAAACAATAAAACCTAAAAAGCAACCAGAAAAAAGAAGACCTTCCCTTCAAATGAGAAACAGTGAGTCAACCCTATCTTCCCATCAGAAGATACAGAAGCCAAATAAGATAATAATACCCTTGGAGTTCCAAGAGAAAACACTTGTCAGCATAAAATTCAAAACCAAATGGGTGTGCCTGGGTGGCTCATTCGGTTAAGCATTCAACTTCAGCTCAGGGCATAATCTCACGGTTCATTGAGTTCCTTCCCCCCAGTGGGCTCTCTGCTCTCAGCACAGAACCTGCTTTGGATCCTCTGTCTCCTTCTCTCTCTGCCCTCCCCCCACCCCCGACACTCTCTCTCAAAAATAAATAAGCACTAAAAAAAAATCTAAACCAAATAAAAATGTGCTCCAGAAGTGAAAGCAAACAAAATGAGATATCTAATGAAACAAAACTGAGAGACTCATTAATGAATACCCACACTAAAGGAAGCATTAAAAAGAGTTCTGGAGAAGAAAAATTATTAAAGATGGACTAAAAAAAAAAAAAGTAGGTGGGAATGAACTGCAACAGAAAGGGTGAATATGTAGATAAATATTAATGAACCCATCTTTCCCTAACTAAATATCTTACATTATACACAAGTTTCACTTCACAAATATAATCTTTGTTTAAATGAGCTCTATTTTAAGCCACAGCATCCTGGTGGGCCCTAGTGGGTAGGCAATCACCTAAAGCACACATCTTTTAAGGAAGTGATACCAATGCATGAATCCTCATGCTGCCCAAAAGCCCCTCCCTGAGTGCCCACATTTATATTGGTATGTGTCTCATCTTAATCATCTCAGGGTGACTAAATGTTATCAACACCAATATACTTCAGCTTGACATGGCCCTAACCTCCTGAGTTTGAGAAAAATACAAAGTTGCTCAGACTTGCATTATAGATTTTCCCTTCATCATAGCCTCTGAGGCACATTTCCTTACGTTTACCATCCTCTTTGTCTTTGTATGGTATACTGTAAGGAAAAGCAGAGATGCCAGTAAGTTACATAACAATCTCATAAGGTCTGTGCCAAATACCCATATATTATGCGAAAAGTGACTATGCCAGTTATTTATCCAGTATCTTACAGACTTACATTGACACTTCTCCACTCTACAATGCCGAAGCTGTGTGTCCCTAAATTAAATTTTCCAGTTTCCTTTGCCAAGCAGTCTCCTGTTAGTTTTCCCCAAAAGAGGCATTAGTTAGAGATCAGAAGTTGGAAGGAGGAGACAAGAAATTCTACTTACTTCTTTTCTTGCTGCTCTGGCAGCATCTTTGGAAGTACACATGTCTTCTTGATGATCTCGATTGGACCTTAATTGATACAATATTTAGTACCAAGAGACTTGATATTTGCAAAAGTGGTGAGTTCTATCATATCATATCACCCATTTAACTATTTAACCACTAATTTTTTGGCAGTGCAAAAGACGTCTAGATCTTGAAAAATGACTGTGGATTACAACAAAATAAATCAGGTGGTAGGTCAGATTGCAACTAATGTTCCAGATGTATTATCTTTCCTCAAACAAAACAAAATCCCCTGGAACTGAGCATGTAGCTCTTTATATATAAAATGTCTTGGGGTGTTTTACTATATATACCAACTTCTAAACACCACTAAAAGCAGGAAGCTTTCACCTGACAGGTTAGCAATATTCTTCAACTGACTTGCTCCAAAGCTGTGAGAATCTTCCTGACCTCTGTCAGAAACTAACTTGCAGGGATTTGAGTACACCCAACAGGACATCGTTCTGATCCTCTATTTTGATGACATCATGCAGAGTGAACTTGATGAAGTTAGTAGCAACTACTGTAGATGCCTTGATAACATTTAAATATGTCAGAGGGTAGGGGATAAACCCCATAAAAATATGTAAACCCGGCATCATTGTGACATTTCTAGGAGTCCAGCAGAGTTTCTCCTTATACAGCCTATCACCAAGAAATTACAGAAGTGCATGTTTGGCTTCTTTGAACTTTAGAGACAACTTATGCCTCATTCCAACCCATTTACTGACCAGCTAACAGATTCAGTTGCAAGTGGATTTTGAAGCTGATACAGGTTGTCATGGGTGCTGCTCTGCTGCTTTGGCCATGGTGACCAGCCTTTCCCATCAAACCCAGAATAACTGTGGCAAGCAGATATGCTGAGTGGGGTCCATGCGATTCACCAACAGACAAATCATAGTGCTGTTACCTTAGGATTTTGGAGCAAAATAATGCACCCTTCTGAAGATACTATTAGCTTTACAGGAAAAAAAAAGTATTGGGCTCTGATAGAGACTTAATATCTGATCATGGGACAAAACTGGCCCAGGAAGTTACGTCATGAGTTGAGTGTTTCTCATCCATTAATATAAATTTAGGGATGCGCAGCAGCTCTCCATTATCAACTGGAGGTGTCATATCGAGAAAGAGGTCTCAGAGACACCTAAACACACAAGTAAATTGCACAAGCAGGAGGCTCAGAATCTTCTGGCACTTTCACAAAATGTACCTTCTGTCATCACTCCAATAGCCAACTCCTATGACCTTATGGGAGAATCTCAATGACCAGTTTACAGAGAAAGAAATAATTCAGGATTAGTTCCACAGATATTTCTATGTGACATGCTGTCATCAGTCCTAAGTGGTTGCTATTGTTCTTCAGTCTTAATCAGGAATGTCCCTGAAAGACATCAGTGGAAGGAAATCTTCTCATTGGCCTAACTTTGAGAAGTTATTTACTTTGCCTGGATAGATATATAGCCAACGCTGTGAATCCATGCTGATTTACAAGCAACAGATAACAGTTTGGCTTAAAGACCAGATAACTGGAAATAAAAAAAGATTCAAAGATCTAAGGAGTCCACAGGAAGGAGCATGGAATGACTCTCCCAGGATGGGCATAGCAAGAGAGGAATATTTGTTCTGTGTTATTGATTACTAAAGGGTATCCAGAGCAGAGGAAGTTCTCAAATATTACATAGACAAAGTTACCCTCTTGGTGGATGTTAGCCAACCTCTACCCAGCCACCCTTGTGCTTATTCACACTCACATAGCCTCAAATAGGACTTACACTCAAATAGCCATGGCAGCAGGAATAGAAAGTCATATATGGGTCAAGAGCATGAACTCTTACCTCACTAAAAACAATCCTGCTTCTATCATTGCTGAGTGTCCAAACCTTCCAACAGGTCCTAATGGGTTATCATGTCTCAAGAGGATCATCTCAGCCACCTGATGGCAGTCTGATTATATTAGATTCTTTTCTATAACATTGGGAACTGTGATATGCTCTAAAAAAATAGTTATTTTGATAAGAATTTTTCTTCCCTGCTCAAAACTTTTCTGCCAGTACCACTACCCATGGATTTACAAGATATCACGTTCACCATCACAGTATACCACCCAACAGTGGTTCCAAGCAAACAACTCATTTTAACATATAAGTGCAGCTGTGGGCTAATTCCATGACATTCAGTGTTCTGTTTTGCTTTGTTTTGGGTGTTTTTTTTTTTTTTTTTTTTTTTGCCATATATTCCTTCGTCCAGATGGACTTAGCCAACACAAAATGATGAAATGGCAAACCCACTTTCAAAATGTGATTTGTGCTCTGAACTTGTAACCAATACAGGGTACAATTTCTTCCATAGCACAAATGCATGAGTTTGGAAATGAAGAGGTAGAAATGGGACTGCTCCTTTCACTATTATATCTAAGGAACCACCCAAAGAATTTTGCTTCTCATCCCAGCAACTTTAGGCTATGATGTTTTGTTGGAATTTTTAGTTATCAGAGGAATAATGCTTCCATCAAAAGGAATAACAATAATCCTTCTGAAGTAGAAGTTGAGATTGTCACCTGGCCATTTGGGGCTTCCCATGGCATTAACTCAAGAGGTACCTACTGAATGATTATGATTCTGAAAAGAAAGTAGGGTCATTGTCATGCAATGGAGCCAGGGAAGACTATGTCTTGGACCCAGGAAGATTCTATGGATACCTCTAAGAATTCAAGCAAAAAAAAGTGTCATAAAACACTAGAAGAACCCAAAGGAACCTTACTAAAGGTAAGACCACTACTTTCTGGCTAATTTCTGACCACTAATTCCTACTGCAGGAATGAGTGTTTGAATTATCCCCAAAAGTGAAGTACTCTAACCAACTGATATACTGACCAGGGGCAAAGGGAACCTGGAATGAAATTTTTCTTTCCCTACTTGTTTCTTACCCATATACCCCAAAATACACATATAGAATTTTGTCCTCTTTTTTCCTCCTATTATTTTATGTAGAACATTGGGAGATAGTTTAACTTTTGCTTAATGTTACATAATATCCATATGGCCTTTGCATCTGAAATGAAGAGGAACTAATACCACTCAGGGACAGAGGCGGGAACTGATTGATGAAACTTGGTGTCATCCCTTTGGAAGAGACTATGTGCATCCTCCTATGTACCAAAGAGAATTAGACTTTATTAAGCAGAAGCATTACATTACCTTTGCTATGGTACAGGAATTGTAAATATGAGTAGAAGGGCATGGATGGATGATGAATATGCCAATAAATGGACTCGGCCAGTTACTGAGGCATTTCAGTCTCATGCCTGCCCTTCTCAGTTCTGCTTAAGAATGCCAGTACTGGAAGCCTTTTTCCCAGAAGGCTTACAGGTATGTTTAACCAGTAGGAGGTATTGGTGGGGTCAGACACAGGAGTAGGGAAGAAGCAGCATTTCTTCCTTGCTCTCCCTGTACCTCTAAGGGCATCTCAGGAAGTGGCTGCAACCCTGGTTCCAGCCATGAGGCCCTCTTCATGGTTCCAGTACTGATCATGTGGTTTTTGCTTGGTACTCTTAGACTCTAATACCCCCACTCCCTTCCTTTCCTTCCATGAGCCCTAGGAGTGGTGACTGTTCCCTACAATTATTAATTTCAATAATTTCTACAATTATGGTTAGCTCACCACCCCCATTCATTCTCTCTTTGAAACATATAGAGTGTTTTTATTTTACCCTGCCTGACATAGCCTTCCTTTAACCATTCCATACATCTCTCCTAGACATTTAAATATCTCACTTCATCTGAATCAGTACTTTTCACACAGTTTCTTAGAGTCTGAGAGATTTCCAGAAACCCCCTCAGAGCTACTACTGAAAAAACAGGGGGACAGAAAGTGTTTGGAAAACAACCCCCTCACTTCAACATATTATTTCTGTTTCATATGTTTTACTTATTTACATTTCTCAGAGGAATTTCATCACAACAAAAGCTTTCACTTGTAATAAAATGTTTGAAATCATGGATCTTTGCCACCAATAAACATGTTGAATAGAATTTGGTCAAGGATAAAAATCTGGCTGTTGCCTCAGTAGACATTACTTTGCTCTCGCCAGAAGGTGGGGGGACACAACGCTGGAAAGTTTATTCCCTTCCCTCTCTCTCACTCCACCTCATCAACCATAATCTTATTCCAATAGCCTTGACCCCCTACCCCTTGTTTCTAGAATATTCTCACTCTCAGGAGTCTGACTGAAAAGTTTCCTGAATGCATTGTGTATCAAAAGAGTGAATTCATCCATAAAGCCTGCAATAAAAATAACCCAAACAAATGACTATCACGTCACATGTCCTATTAGCGAAGTACTTGTGTGGGAACAAAATGTTGTTGTTGGTTTTGTTTTCATTTTTTTTAATACAGTCAGGGCCCCAGTGGGGCATGAATGTGGAATATCATCCCACTTTATAATATATGCACCATAATCTTCTTAAAATGAGTTTTCACTTCAAGAAACATAAGGACTTAAATATGAGCAGCCTGTTTTGTGCGTTTGTGTGTTTGGCATCTCATTACACTTCAGACCATTTTGTCTTCTTAGAACAATTGAATATCATTAGTGGAGGCATATTTTGTTGCCAGAACTTGCTTGGTTGCGATTGTGCTTGTTAAAATGTGTCCATTTGCCAGCTGATGGATGGGAATTCTGAAGGGTGCCTGGTGAGTGAGCATTTGAATATCAGAACTTTCATCTCTTTCTTCCAGAGAGAAAAATAGCTTTGTTACCAACCAACACAAAGCATGAATTGTCCTTGACTTCCCCTCCCTCTTTTGTCTTTTTTTGTGTAACACTCTGTTTAGCTCACTGAGTTTCTATCAAGGACCCAGAACTGTGCAAGGCATAAAAGCTTCCGAGCCAGGCAAATCTTGGAATACATCCAGACTCCTCGGCTTTATTTGCACCGTGACTTTGGGCAAATCTCACAACCTCTCAGGCCTCAGAGTTTTAATTTGCAAAGTGGGCCTCCTAATGCTTACTTCTCAGGGCCATTACAACGAAAATCCCACACCCATTTTGGACCCATAGTAGATGCTCATTGATCGGGAGCTAGCCAAAGTGATAGATCAGAAAAAATGCATAAAACAATTGGAGAAGACCTTAAAAGCAAACATAGTGCAGCATTAATCAGAATATAAGCAGCCCCTAAAATACAAGCTACCCCAAAATAAATAGTTTCAGAGGCAAGATCTAGAAGTTATAGTTCATTCTTAATATTTGTGGCAGTTAATGTTCTGTAAAGTCACCAGGAACACTGAATTTGCAAATACTGACCCATTGCTCCTAGGGTAAAAACAGGGTTAGGTTCCTATGAGCCTCTGATAACATTGTCACCAACTAATCAGTGAATAACTTTGTGTCTTATATGTTTCTATTTGAAAACACCTTATTTAATATATATTATCAATTCATTAACATCGTCATGTCTAACAGCACTATAACGCATGCCAGAATAAAGCTTACCTAGCATATGTATTTTCTCCATGAGGCATACCCAAGCTTTTTTGCTTTGGGAACAGTAAACAGTAACTCAGCACTCTGCTTGGGGGCCATTGTAAATAGATAAATCAACAACAAAAACAGAAAATATTAAAACTGTCATACTAAATAGAACATGACAAGGACACTTGTTTACAGAATGTGAGCTAAAACAAGAAAGCAGAGCATCTCCTTGTTCAACCTCAGCTGGGAATGTGTACACAGGGTGACTAAAATTTTTGCCACTCTGTGCACGCACATGTCCACAAATGAGCATGAAAATGCCATGGGTATTGATTTGGGGATTATAAATAATGTTAGCAAGTAGGTGAACAGGCAAATAACAAAATCTACAAATAATGAGGATCAACTATAAATACGAGGAGGAAACCTTGGACAGAGGAGGGGATGGCTTAAAATGAGTGATGAGAGGAAACAGTCCAGGCAGGAAGAGCCAAATCAGCACAGGAAAGATCATGAGAAAACAGGAACCATGTATGAGAACAGATCATATCTGCCAGGATCTTCTAGATCCCATGGGATGCCCCTGTCATTTCCTTCAAATCTGATCAAATGCCCCCTGCTCAGAGGGGCTTTTCCTGGCCTCCTATTAGAACAGCATCTAATTACATTTTCTCTAGTCCTTTCTTCTGCATTATTCTTCTCTGGAACATACTTCCACGAGTGACATATGTAAGTTTTTATTTGTAAACTGTCCTCCTGTCCCAGTCAGAAAGCAGACACCATAAGGTCGAGACTTTTTGTACTTTGTTCACTGCCCCAGGTACCTAGAGAGCACCTGCAACAATGTGGTCATCCATAACTGTGGGATCAATATGTTAACCTTAAAAATAAAACTGTCAGTTAGTTTGCCAACAAAATGGGTTTACTTGGGGGAATAGCAGAGAATTTCAATGCAGGATGTGCAAGCTACAGTAAAGCCATAGGCAAGTCAGCAGAACAAAGGAGAGGAATGATCTTTTATACAGGTAAGGGGAAAGTTGGGAGAGGCCGACAGAAACAAAAAGTCCCTTGGTATAAACCGGAAGTTCAAAGTATAGTAGCTTTCCATTGGCTGAGTTGTGATGGTCTCTTGTTGGCTGGACTATTACCGGGCAAGGAGAAAAATCTTTCTTCCTCCTGCTAGAGCAGTAAAGTAGACTTCTTCCTACCGGGAGTGCAAAGTACCTCTCTTCCTGTTGGTTCTACAGTTGACAGTGGTAGAACTCGAGAGCTCCCCCTGCTGTCCTCCTGACTCCATTTTAAATGAGATTTCCTTTTATTAATTTTCACAAGAACAAGAATTACAATGAATCTGAATCACACATTAAGAATTATACTTTTCATCAGAGAGGAAATAAACAACCATTTAAGTGACTAGTCCTATTAAATATGGAAGATTTACAGTGCTTCTGATACTAGAGGTAAAATTTAAAAAGACACATGCTTGATTATTCTATGTTGGTTCAAGATCCTTTTCTACTCCAAATCTTCACAGAAATCATAGCAAGCATCTATCCTTAACAAAAAACAACTTTCTGGCCATTTTTCTGCCTGTTGCAATTGCAACTGTAGCCTACTGGTATGATTTGAAGGAAACTGGAAAACTCTCTACAGTGTTAACAGTGTCCAAAATGAGAATACTGCAGACACTTTGGAGTCAAAAAGCCTTCAAAATTTCTGCTGTACCTGGATAACTAACTAATTAAACTACTGTCAGTCATTAATACTTTAGTGTAAATTAGCTTATCCTGGTGTTTTAAGCAGTAATCATGTAATTCCAAACTATAATTTTAGAGAATGAGAAAACTGAGATGCATAATGGGAACATAGTTTTCTAACTAATCTAGTAATTTGAGACATAACAAAAATGCTGGTCTCCTGGCATTCAATTAACTATAGCATTCTGATTCAAAACCTTTCCAGCAGAGGTGTTTGAGACCATCCCCTAATGAAATTTCCAATTAGTAAATCCTTATGAGGAAAGGGTATAAACCCCCAATAAAATGCAAATATCTTAACTGAAAAAATGCAAATAACTTGAAAAGTTATTATCTTCAATTGGGTTATCAAATTAGCTGTTCCCAGAAGTCAAGTACCATCTTAGGACACAATATCCTATGACAGACAAACTGAGTTTAAGTTTTGGTGAAAAATAAGGGACTCAAGAAAAGGCTGGGAATTCTGGGAAGTCCTACGGCTATTGTGCAGACGACACAAAATGAAGAAAGCTCAAGAGAGGCATAGAGGGAAAGTCACAGGAAAGAGTTCTCCAAAGCAAGTATCAGCTTTGTCACTTTTCTACGTTTGACTGTGGCACATTCACAGGAGTCCAGGGTCCACAGAGGCTGGCAAGTGGCTGTGGGGTGCTAGCTCTTTCTGAAAGGATCTTGGTGAGTCCCTGAGAGTCATGTAGAAGCAACTTGCAATCCTTATGACTGCAAATGCTAATCAAGAAACTGATTATACCCACTGGGAGGTGAAAAATGAGCTGATTCCTTAATGGAGGAGCTGGGTTTTGACTAAGATGTCTTTGGAAATGTCTCATTCCAGTGCTGCCCATTTCTTTAATACATCCCACCACTGCCTTCTCAACTACATCTTATAATACACACACACACACACACACACACACACACACACACACACACACGCAGAGAAAGAATTTTATAAACATTTACACTTAGCTGTTAATACTTGATGCTAGCTCAAAATAATCTCCATAGTTCTGGCTTCAACCCACTTTTCCTGTAGGTAAGTACTGCTTACCTTCTCAGGAGTATTTATGTTGTCAAAAGGAAATTTGCTTTTTTGCGCCTTGAGGGTAGGAACAATTATTCTCTTCTTTCATTTGCATACAGCATCAGGAAATATCAATGCTGTGAATTGAATTGATCTACTAAAGGTGGAATTTCTCACATGAGAGCAGGAAAGTGAGTAAATTACTTGGGGAAATGAGATCCCTTTCTTGTAGCTTCCAAAAGAAGCCATATTTGTTGCCAGTGTTTTCTACATCCATATCTCAGCAACCTTGATACACAGAGATGTTGAACACCAACAATAACATCTGCAAAACTGTAGGTGATTAAAAGAAACATCTGGCTTTCTATTTTGGAGGCCTATGTTTTGCTAATTTTCTTTTCAAGATGCATTAGGCCACTACGTTGGGGGAAGGAATAACATTGCTCTAAACCAGGGGTCAGGAAAATCACAGTCCACAAGCCAAATCTGTCATGCCACCTGTTTTGTAAAAAAAAGAAAGAAAAAGAAAAGATATTGGGACACAGCCACATTCATTTATTTACATATTGTGTATGGCTGTTCTCAAGCTAGAACAGCAGAGATGAGTAATTATGACAAAGACCATATGGCCCACAGAGCCTAAAATATTTACTATTGGCCCTTTAAACAAAAAGGCTCTACACCAGTAGATTTTTTTCCCCTAACCACTAGATCAGGTTTTGGACAAAGCCATTTATGTGTTTAACAAGGCTTCCATGAAAGCCTGCTATCTACCGATGTTTGAAAAATTCCACGTGGAACTCTATTTGAACCAGGCTCAAGGAGGCCTATGGCATGAATGGACAAGGGACAAGTAAGACCGTTGCCCACTAGTCAGGCTCCAAGGAAATCGTACGTGATAGCTTCCTCTTAACTTCTTGAGTCTCATATTCCCTCTAGCTTTCTGATTTAGCCTCCTATTTCCTAATGCTGATTTTGGTACATTTCCACTTAGTTCTTGGCATCCCCTTTCTAGACAGCCAGTATTTATCCTTGGCATCACTCTGGTTCTACTCTTGCCACTGCTATTGTGTATGATGTTTATCTGCTCCTGCTCCACTGCTGACTTCAGACATCTTTCTGGTGTTGGTCTTCTAATTTGCATCTCAGTTTCAGTACAAACAACAACACCAAACATTCTTCTTAGTTGTGTGATTTATCTCTCAGGAGGTCTCTAATTCTTAATTTTTGATCCCAAGACAAACATAAGATTGAGACACCCAGACAGACATCTGTTTTTATCCAATACCCCAGTGTCAACCAGTGCTCAAGGAGTTGTTAAGTGGGATGGCCCAAGGGCATATGATTCAATAGTCTCAGGAAAAAAACTGTCACCAAGCCATAGTATGGGATTACCTGGCATGCTGTTCAATTCATAATCAGCATCATTTTCAGATTCAGGAAAGTGGACTTCTTCCCTAGCTATACCTATTTTCAAGTCTAGGAGGAGACTCTGCATTTGGACTTGACATTGACAGTGAAATTGTGGGTGATAGCAGCTTCTCTGTGAACACCCAACCCTCCCTCTAGGTAATTGAATGGCCTGAACTTCTAATATCTTATTTTCACTATGTAAACTTATGAAAATTATAAAACTAAAATCATCGACCTTTGAAGATTTAAAGACTCTCAAATCGGGGACACATCTATTTTTACAAACTGAAAAAAAGTACTTAAAGTGTGTATATGTCACTATATATTATATATACTCATACACACATAAAGATCTATGTGACATTATTATGATATATGTATATATATATGACAGTAAAACAATAAAAAATAGTTTGTAACAAGGCAAGAATCACTATAATTTGGAGTCATTTATAGTAGATTTGGATAGTCCTACTTACATTAAAAATTCCCAATAATACCACGGTTAAAAATGTAACATTACATTAAGTACATTGTTATAATGACCGACAAATCAATAAAAATTTGAATTATTTTCAGTAACCCTTCTTAAAAAGGTAAAACATACATTTAAAAAATTGCAAATTTATTATCTAAAATATTTAAATCAGACCTTTCTTGGCAATAGAACACAACTGTACTTTTGTGCATTCTTTTCCAAAAGGTTTAAAAAAAACCAGGATTCTTGCAGATAGCTATTTATGTAAAGACTGATCATAACCCTCTGAGAACCCCATGAGACTTGATCTGTGTCATATTCATCATTGTACCATCAATATCTTGTGTAAGAACTGAAACCCAACTCCTTCCAGGAAATTTCTATAGCTTTGTCCTCTTGGATAGAGTACCCCTCGACTCAAACTTCATATTTGGTCAGGTAGAATTACTCACTTTTGAGCAATGGCCTTCAAGATGCCATTCTGTTCCCACTTGGGACCCTAGAGTAGACTTAACTTCTCCCAGCCACGGTCCATCCCAGCACTGGCTTCCTTCTCAACAGGAGTATCAAGAGTGCCTCACAGCTGTGTTCCTTCAAGATCTAGCAATTCTCTCTTCTGTAAAATTTGCATCACCCAATTGCTACCACCTCTGGGAAACTGTATGAGGCACTTTCAGCAGTTCATCTAGGCCCCTGGAGTTCCTCTCAGGGAGATAATGAAGATATGTGTCAAAGTTAAATGAGAGTAAAACTCCAAGGGGTGAGAGTACATGCAGCCATTCAGAGTGATAGAAATGACAAAGACTGTAATATAGGGACACATTGCCGAGGGCACTGGATGATGTAGATGTAAAGAGGATCTGGGAGGGAAAAAAAACTGGGACAGGACAAGACTTTGGTCAAAAGAAAAATAACAGAAAATGGAACACAACAACAGATGGTTACTGCCAAAAGTGGTAAAGATGCCCTCCCATCGCTGATGATGGGAATACTCAGAACCTTTTATTCTTCTGAAGGAATGCCTTGAGTAAGGAGTGACAAATCAGAACTTTCTTGTTATTGCTAGTAACCTTCAACAAAATTATGTGGAAGGGAGTACAGACAGCAGTTGGCTAAACCAGAAGCAAAGAGGAAAAGACTGAGGTTGGAATGAGATGGAACATGTGTGAGGATCTATTTAGAAGACTAAATTTTAATTGTTTCCATTGAGTAAATCTCATTTGCTCATCTAGACTGCTAGATCCTACAGGGAAGGAACAACATTTTCTAAGTGTTTGAAAATACAGCACATACAAAATCTTGTCCAGATTGTCTAAACAAGAAGAAACAAACACGTCTAAAGTCACAGAGGGAGTAAATGTCAGAACACCTTGACACTAGAGTTCTGTTGACCTACCTAGATTAAATGTAGGCTATTTTGTATGATATGCATTTTATACATACTTCATTCTCAGCTTCATTTTAAATTTCTTCTGTTGTTTATTCTTCTTTCTTATCCATTTCTAATGTCTTATGTTGTTATAGTCTATGAATCTCTATAAGCCATCCTATGTCCTTCCAAGTACAAAGCAGTTAAATGAATCAAGAAAGAATGTTATTCATGTGAAACACCCAATCTCTCCCTCCCCCCCCCCCCCCCGTCACACACACACACACACACACACACACACACATTTCCCCTCAGGTGGAATGATTTGCACTTGGTTTACCTGCTCTTTAATCTCTGGGAATTCTGAAAGACAACATTCTATCTTTATACATCACTTAATAAATAAATTACTTAGGAACCCAAGTAAATGCAGACCCCTATTAAAGTCAGGAGTCTCTCTAATATCCTTCCTTTTCATATCATACTTTCTTGATTGACCAATTTCTGTGGGTCTGTCCTTTTCCCACCAAGTCTCCACTCCCTCACACCAAGTTCAAGGACTCAGAATGAATACAGAGGCACCCCCTTGGGTTTTAAGTCAAGCAGTTCTGTTATTTACTGCACTTTCATTACTTTTGATCATTGGGAGGCATGTTGGCATATGGGAATGGAAATTTAGATTGAGTAACTTTCAGCAATGTCAAATGAGCTATTAACAGAACCAAATTCTATGGTGTCCTAGTTGCTTTTGGAATATGGCTTTCAGTGTCTCAGCACAAGATGACCTCTGAGTTTGATGGAAGTCTACCAATAAAAAAATAGATAGGAAATAATAAAAATGACATATTGAAGAATTTTAAATCATAAATGCATGCAAATTCATCTCAAAGAGGATTACTCAATCATTAAATAATTAATGAAGACTTAATGTTTTGTCAGAACTGTCCTATGCACAGATGTGAATGAAGGAACAGAGAAACTTGAAGTCTTAATTGTCAAAAACATGGAAGACATATGAAATATTGCATAAAAAAGGGGTGAAGTTGGGAGGAAAGTAAAAGTGCTAATGTATGAGGTAAAATTTACATATATACATAAATACGTATAAACATGTACATTTATATCTATGGGTCTCATTACTCATTAGTTTGGAATGGAACACTGGGACAATCACGATACGGGGATACAGGAGTCCAGGGTCCTCCTCTGGCTTGGCCACAGACGAGCTTTGTGATTGGGAAGTTTGTATCTAGGTCTAGCTCTTCAGCTGTGAAATAGGGGAAACTGGATTATTTTTAGGCTGAAATAAATGTGTTATGTTATGGAATATATAATTTTTTTGATGTTAAACACTGACTTATTTATCAAAAGAAATTAGAAATATTTGAGTTGCTCCTACGTTACGAGGGTGGTATTAACAGAGGCAAAGGTGGTCTCCCTAAAGTGTCCTATGATAAACTGAGAGAAAGCCCAGGGCAGCAGGGCAATGGAACCAAGTTCAAGAGGGATATTTTAAAGTGCTTATTATTTTTTTAAGCTTATTATTTATTTTGAGAGAGAGAGTGTGTGTGTATACCCCCAAGAGCAGGGGAGGGGCAGAGAGAAAGGGAGAGAGAAAATCCCAAGCAGGCTCTGCACTGTCAGTGTAGAGCTTGATGCAAGACTGTCTCATGAACCTTGAGATCATGACCTGAGCCCATATCAAGAGTTGGCCACTTAACCGACTGAGCCACCCAGGCTCCCCAAAAGGGTTTATATCTTGAAAAAATATATTAACAATAGTAAAAGTGAAAAACCACACTAGTAGATTACATTTTTATAACATTTCTCCGCTGCCTTTTACAGGGACAATGCATAATAGATCGACTAAGTCTCCAGGATTTGATGTTGGACCAAAACTCAGCTATAGCATTTATTAGCTACTTCACTTTGAACAAGCCAACCTCTCTAGGAATCAATGATCTTAACAGAGAAGCAAAGGTAAGATTATCATCTAAATCATTCTTGTGAGGGGCAAGTTAGATAAAATAAGCATTCGATACACTGTAAACATTCTGATATTCATACTTACTCATATCTGGCAGAATAAATAGAATCCTTATTACTGAATTGGAAAAGCCATCACCACAACTGGGAAAACTTCGTTGTTATAACTATCTTTAAAATGCTAGCATACTCATACCAGCTGATCACCATTTAAATGCAATCTAAACTTTCTTCCTAAAATTAACATTACCCAAAACCTGGTCATTAAGAAGGACAGTGAGTTTAGCCTTTGCTTTAATCCATCTTTCTAGGAGGAGAAATCTCCATGGTTGGTCCTATCCACATTCATTGTATGGCCTATGGAATGTGCCTTACTGTCTTCCTTAATGCACAACTACAGGTGATTTCTTCATCTAAGAGTCTGCAAGTTGTTTTTTTTTTTTCTTTTCCTGTCAAATTCTTTGAGGGCATTGGGCTGACAGTTCTGGGTCGGACTGAGTTTAATCTTTTCCTTTCAAATCAAATTATGGGGAAAATGCCAGGGAAATGGCTCCCTAACAGCTGGCATTGTTCAGAAATCACGGAGCTTGGTGAATTTGTAAGATAAGTGTCTAAATTGTGGAGAAAGGCAGACAGCTTCCCCTCTTGGGCTGATATCTGAGCAACTAATGACTTAAATGACTCCATTTTGCTCTCCACACAATGGCCTATCCTGGAAGACTTGAGAGGCTCTTGGGGTTCAGCGGCCTCTCCAAAAATCAGCCTGCCTAAAAGCTGGTCTTTGGGGTCTTCCCCACTGCCTTTGCTCCCTATTTAGTAATTTTATAACTTTCTAAACTTGTGAAGAGAGGACAGGGTGGATTCCTTCCTTGAGTAGTGTCAAATCCACTGGAACCTCCCTACCAAGACACAAAGAAAAATGGCTAAGAAAATAGAAAGTATTAGTAGAACAAAAGCCAAAAAGGGAGAAACAACTTTTAAAATATTATTGGAGAGGCACCACATTCACATTAAATACTAAAATATTAAAATTGATTGAGGTTGTGAAATAAGTGAATTACTTAGTCTCCCATGCATTAAAATTAATTTTTCATCTCCTTCTCCAGGCCACTTCCCACTGGCTTTCGTTGAGCCCTCTTAATATTTTATTTGCTGAAGGGAAAAGGTTTCCTTTTGACATATTGGTGTTCCTGGGGTTGGTTGACTATCTCACTGCCAACTGCATGAGATTTCTCAGTCCTAGTGAAGCAATAATAAAGAATAAAGGAGGGGTGCCTGGGTGGCTCTGTCAGTTAAGCGTCTGACTTCAGCTTCGGTCATGATCTCACGGTTCATGGGTTCAAGCCCTGAGGCAGGCTTTGAGCTGACAGTGCAGAGCCTGCTTGAGATATGATCTCTCCCTCTCTCTCTGCCCTTCCCCCACTTTCTCTCTCTCAAAATAAATAAATAACCTTTAAAAAAAGAATAAAGGATTTGCTATACCTCCTAACTTGGCACATATTTTAAAGCAGACTCTCCTCTAAAGACTGTTATTCATGAAGCTATTCTCTTTGCATGTTACATTCCCACCTTCCTGTCTTCCCACCTCCCCAACCATTAGCCTGTTGGTAATTCATCTAGACAAAAACTGAAAGATAAGTTGAAGTCACTACATCTGAGCTGCCAAAACCAGCTTTTATGTTTATTTGGAACTCTGGAAGGGAGTTGCCTCTTTGGGGATTTAGAGCAGGCAAGGCATGGTGTTCCCTGATTTCTGGAGCTCAGGAATTAACATGGCAGATCCTCTTTAGTTAGGAGGTGAATTCAAAGGTGGCACACAGGTACCAAAAGCAGAGTGGATAAATGGTCCAGAGAAGGCATACAGGTGCTCAAATCACTGGAGATGGGCTTTGGAGACTTACCAGGATATTAATCATAAAAGCCTCTAAGTTTCTGGTCTTATACTCACAGCTAAATGTGGACCCTTTCCTGTAATGAAAGTTTACACATGTGAGGAAGGAGGTAAGATCAGAAATACTCAAAGTCTCTTCAGAATGAAGTGGGATTCCAAACTCTCCATCACTCCCTAAAGTTCCCTCCTTCAAGGCCATGAGAGTAAAGCAATGCTTTTGTGTACTGTAGTCATACAGTGTTAGATCCAGAGACAACTTTGGCCCTGGTATAGTCTAAAATCTGCTTTCCAAACGTCATGTAGCTGCAGCAAACAGAACAGGCCTGACTTGCCCCAGTCAATACAGAGTTAATCCCTGAGGCCTCACTGTTTCCCAGGTGTTCAATTCAGGACCTTTGCACAAACCATTTTTGGGGCAACTGGTGATAGGAATATGTCTTCTTATTGTTAAGGTTCATTCTTCTTTTCTTAGATCACTCAAGATTAGGGGCTAAGGCAGAACCCAAGCTATTTCAGGTTACTTGAGTACAAAGAAAATGGTACTGATATATTATCTGTTCATAACCGTAACACACTCTTGACTTGTTTCAGGACTCAGATTGAAAGTTTAGTTATGAAACCCATACCTATTCTTGTACATATAAAACTATCAGTATGTTAGTTAAATCCTGTGGTGCTCATAGAAGATCAGAAGTCATAAGCCCCACCCAGCCTTTAAGGAAATGTTGATCTAACTCTATTATTCATACAAAGTCACATTACAGGTCAGTCACAGTATTGGGTAACAGAGCTCAGCTTCCTCATTGCTAGTTGTGTGCTCTGTTTACTATCCTAGAAGAGATAATTTATATTATAGCATTTATTTAATGAAGGACACCAATTAAATGGAAGATTCCCAAAGCTTCAACAGAAGGGTACACTAACATATGTGATAATAATAGTGGTTACAAGAATCAAGAGAAATTCCATAACAATAACCTTGGAAAACTATACTAAATAGAGCTAAACATGTTTTTATGCAGCAGAAATTTTCAAAGCCTTTAATATCTTGTTGAGCTTTACAAACATTTAAAAGGGATATATGCTAGACCTGTCACAAACAAAGGTGACCCTGGGAATCATCAACTGAGGAGCATTTCAAGTCAATGTTAAGACCCAGAATGTACCTTAGAAAACCAAGTTAGTTAGTGCCCATAGCATCTCACTATTCTCCCTCAGTGTTGCCAGGTTATCAGGTAGGAACAGGGAGCTGAAGAACAGTCCTCTTACCCACCAATCCCTTTGTGAAGTCTATAATGAGGATCCCTCCAATTCTCAAGGCTTCAACCATCAACTCACTGTGAATGTACTAAAATCACAATATATAATTTCTCAGATCAGACCTTCACCTCATGTCTAAATCTCTTAACCTGTCCACAACCCAGCTGTGATCTATTTTTTTTTACATTAATTGCAATCATAGTTCTTGCTCTTATCACACTTGTGCATTTTTGTTCCCATAATGACCATGGCTCTTTTAAGATCTTGTCTTTGCTTATACTGTTCTTCTTATCTGTAATGAATTGTTTTCTTCTTCCTCTGAGTTGAGCACAGTCCTTATTGAGGTGACCTTATACCCCGACTCTTCTCTAAGTCAACAGTGTTCCCAAGTTCAGAAGTAAGTTTCTTTTGCTATAAATGTTCACAGTATCACTTACTTTCTGCCTTGTTTTGTTAGTTATATTTTCACAGGTTTGTGTTCCATCTGCCTATTTAGGTTATAAATTCTTTTCTTCATCTTTTTTTTTCTCTATCAGCGTGGAGCTTGATGTTTGGCATACAAGTCACTTCAAATAATTGTTAAAGTTAAATGAGACATAGGAGTTAATGTTCTATCAATAGGTCTAGATCATATTAAAGAGTGCCTTTAAAACCATATAGAGGGCTTTGGACTTAATCTCATGGATGGAGGCATTCTGGATTTCTTCTTAAAGAGAAGGGGTATGAAAAAAAGATAACATCGTCTCTAGTTGGATAAGCAATGTAGCTTGGTGGTCATGGGTAAGCATTCTAAATCATACTTCCTAGGTCTGAATCTCAGCTCTATTATTACTACCAATATGAAAGTTACTAAACTCTCTGGCTTTCAGTTTCCACATCTGTAAAATTACAATATATTACCCCTGCAGTCATTTTGAAGTTTGGATGAAGTAATCCATGAAAAGTCCTAAGAGCAATGCCTAGAACCTAGTAAGCCCTCAAGAAACAGTAGTTAGTGTTATAATTAACCACATGGGGAAGGAAAAAGAGCATTGGTCTGGGCATCAGGAGACCTGGGCTCTGCTGCAGTTTGAAGAAAAGGTGCAAATGAGGTCAAGTATTGCTGGTAGAGGAACTTGATTGGAACTCAAGAAAAAAGAGCATGTGTTTGATGAATTTACCATTCTCTGCACCCTAGGCTTACAGACTTGAAATCAGACTCATAGCACAACAAATGCATTAATCAAGCTTACAGAGACAATCTATAAACACAGAAGCCCAATTCATTAATTTACAATGAGAAATATAACTATTAAGTAGATGGGATGTCAGTGTTTACGGATAAGCATGTTCTCTCCTGTGGACTAGTATATACCAGAAGCCAAATCATAATCCAAGAATTGTCTGATGAAAGGGAAAACAGAAAGGAGAGAAAGGGGGTGACCTCGCCACATAACCAAGTTCATAGCCAGATGTATCCCGTCTGCTACAGACACATACCTATCACTCCAGAGATGCCGAAACACATTCCCCATCTCATCCTTCCAGGGATGGAGAACACTACATTTCCTTAGCTTCTAATGGGTACCTTTATAGATGCCATACATACCATTATTTCCCTGGTACAATGCAATCATTTGGATGGATGTTTTCTAAGTGCAATCAACATTTATCTGAAGTTCTGCCTGAATGCTATGATTGAATTCCTGATGTTCATAGATCATTTCTTAGGACAGTTTTCAGATAGTTATCATTTCCTTAAACTTTTTTGGTGAGCCTCTCACAGCCCTAAGAGACTCAGCAGAAGGGATTTCTGTGTATCCCTTCCACTTCAGGTCTTCCTAAATTTATCCTTTGGTGCAAATCAGTTAGCTGGTGTTGCATAATACACTATCTCAAAAAGTATTCATTTAAATGTTTATTTTGAGCCCATTTTTTTTTTTTTTGCAAAAGACCCTCTGGGTTAGCACTTGTGCCTGGGCTCAGCTGAGTCCATTTCTCTCCATGTGGTGTCAGCTGCATTTGCACACATGCCTGGGCTCAGATAGGGTAGAGACGACTGGGATAGTTAGGGTCTCTCTCCACATGTCTCTCGCCCTCCTTGTTCTGTCAGGGGAAAGAGACTTCACCACTCGGTGGAAGAAACTGCAAAGGATCTGTAGCCAGATTTCCTGAAACCTACCAGTGATAGGAATAAATTTGGACTGACTGACTGAATGAATGAAAGAATGAATGACTGTGTCTTCAGGGAGAGAGGTCATACCTGTCAAGTACTCAAGGCAGCTGAGTCAGCAGCTCTCTAACCCATGAGTCCAGCAAACCTACTTGTATTGGCCATAGTGAATGAAAGATGTTCCAGTCCCAGAAAGAAGTTTGGAGCGGGCAGCATGCACTATTCCCTCCCGACACTCAAACTTTATGATCCTAAGAAAGTAATCAGCAGGGGAGGCGAAAGCCCCTGAAAGGAGGCTGACATCGAGTGACCCTTGCCGAGGAAGCTGACGTTGACCGCTCCTGCCCAGTGATCGAATTTGATGGGTTTCATCATCTTCCTCCTGTGCCCGCTCCGGCTCCATCGATTGCATCGCCTTCAATATCTCTTTTGTGGTTAAAGGCTGCTCCCGAGACTGCCCTCTCTGAGTTGCCTAGTTTTGTCAATTCCAATTCAGCCAGACATCCTTTTACCCTTTCCTAGACAACAAAGCTTTCTGGTCGATGTTTTTAAAGAAAAAAAAAAGGAAAGAAAACTCATAGAAGCCTCAGAAGCCTCAGAAAGTCTTACTAAACCCTTCTTTCCTTAGGACGCATTCTCCCCTGCCTGGGTTAAGGAGAGCAATTCTCCTCCAATGCCGATAGCTCATATTTATCTTCTCTCCCAGCCTTTTACTTCTGCCTTGGGATCTCAGACAGAAGCCTCCTTGTTATTTTCCCCCTTTCTTCTCCCTGAAAATTAAAAATGCTTTATTGAACATAAAGATAGCCTGTACATTTTAACCCTGTACATCACTTTGACCTTATTTTCTAGATCAGAAAAAAATACGTCTTTTGAGAATTCTCATTAGGCCTAAATTATGGAACAAGGACTTTCCATTTTATGCTTCAAATATTGCATGTTTCTTTAAGATGCTACAGAAAGACCTACTCAAAACAGGGGACAGATATTAATGCCATGAGAAGAATGCTATGGTTACCAAGTGTCTCTTCATTGCATCATGTCTGTAACTCCATGATAGACATGAATCAGAGTTTCCAAAATCAATGCCAGACAGAAGTCCCCAAACTATAAGGTAAAACACAATCTCCTTATCATAAGAATAAAAATTATAAAATAAGATACTGTTCCTGCCAACTTGTCCAGCTTCAGCCTGTCCAGCTTCAGCCTCGCCCCCCTCCCCAAGTACTCTGCTCAGAAACCACATCAAACTACTAGTCAAAACTCTGCATTTTCCACCTCCATTAAGTTGAACCTGTTATTTCTCTGCCCAGAATTTCCTTCCCATTAGTTTGTCTAGAAATCCCTTTTCATATTTTAGTCCACATTCCAATACTTTCCCTAACTAGTAAGCCTTTCTTGATCCACCTAAATAGTTGTTATTCCTTCCTTTTTATCATCACTGTATGTATATTACAACCACTAACCTTACTGCATTAGAAATGTTCCTATCTGTCTATCTACCTATCTATCCATATATCCATCCACCGCCTGTCTATCTACATTTCTCTTCTTAGAAAGGCTTAGAAAGAATCTTGTCTTGGTGTTTTTATACATCCCTGCTTTTGTCTTAGGGCTTCTCCTGCTTTTCTAACATGCTGATATCTGAATTATCTGCCTTTGTTTTATAGCACATTTTCTCTATTCCACTCTATTCTATTTCTTCTTCATCTTACAATATCCCTCTCCATCGCCATGCTACTTTCAGCTATAAACATGATCTTAACTTCTTTATGTCAGAAAAATCAGTCTTGATCTCTCCTTGTTCCTCCACTGAACTCCCTATCATTCTTTACCTGGGTGTCTAACTCCTTAGAAGCATGATTTGCACCTGCTAGCTCTACTGCCGTGCCATTTAGATACTCCTTAATTCTTCATAATCCTGTCTCTAACTTCACCACTTTGCTTGCAGTTGATTTAACAAAGATTAGAAATCATTTTCTTTTCCTTAATGTTTTATTTATTTTTGTGAGAGAAAGAGTGCACGAGCAAGCAGGGGAGGGGCAGAGAGCAAGACAGAAGATCCAAAGAGGACTCTGCACTGACAGCAGAGAGCCTGATGAGATGCGGGGCTCCAGCTCATGGAACTGTGAGATTAGGACCCGAGCCAAAGTGTGATGCTCAACAGATTGAGCCACCCTGGCGCTCCCAGAAGTTATTTTCTTAGCAATACACACACACACACACACACGCACACACACACACATGCACACACACACACATTCATATGCACACCTGTAGGCATATATAATTATATGTTTATAAGCAATTCTTACCATCTTTAATCTTTCAGCCACTTTCCCTCCTTGAGCTCTCAATCCCTCACCCTTCAAGACTTCATACTCCTTATTTTGGCTGAGAGTCAGCAGAGGGAGGGACAGTAGGTGACATTTACCTCACACTTAGGATTCGTTGGTGTTCGCTCTTCCACCCAGAGCCTACTAAAAACATGTGAGTGGGAGGCGAGGCTCTGGTTTGCCTGCACACTTCTCTTCCCACCTGTGAATTCCATAATTACCAAGAGTCAAGTTGTGTTTATAACCAACATACCTTTGGCACTGCGGGCTTCTTATCGTAATGTCACATTTTAATGAAATAATATGTAAACCAATAAAATATGAATGCAAAACAAATATAATTCTTTCTTTCTTGAATGGAAACTAAAGTAAAAAGGTTTAATGAAAGCAATTTGCAAGAAAAAAAGTACACAACAAACCCTGTTGAATTAGACTGAGACTTTAGTAGTGGGGGAAAAACAATGCAACTCCTCAGTACTCTAGACTTGGTTGTGCTCTCTGAACACCCTCACACTCCCTGCCCGCCTCCCTATAAGCCCCCACTCTGCTTGCTCAGTCTCAATGACTGTACCTGGGCTCAGGTTTCCAGTATTTCATTGTCCTGGGCCCTGACCTGAAAGCTCACCTGCCTGTCCAGAATATTCACACACTGTATGGTGTCATGCTCCTGCTCTGACTGACCTTTGGATGCCTCATCCCACCATCTATTCCTCTGCTGGTAGATGGGTCCCATGTGAAATGTCTCTAAGAGCCACTACTATTTTGATTTTCTTAAAATGTCACCACTGCATGAAATTCCCTACTAATCATTTTTTTTTTTTTTACCATACTGGACCTTTTACATGTGAGTTCTGGCCCAAATGTGGAATGGAGTCACTACAGCCCTCTGGATAACAGGTGGAGGACTGTCCTTCCTTCCATCATCTAGCTTGTTTGCTACCCTCCCCTACCATCACCCTTGCTTCTTCTCATTCCCCATCTCTCTGGCTGTGGAGGACTCTGCATGACTTGCCTTTGTTAACCCATGTGGTGGTAGTTAGTAGCTGTTAAATTATTTATGATTAATTGGTTGATCCCATTTAAGAAGCCCCACAGGCAGGTAATACACAGGACAGCCACACTGAATGTCGGGAGGACAGTGAAAACAGGGGTGAGCTGCAGCTTGAGAATGAGTCAGAGAGAAAGCCTGAGACAGGTCATATCCTGGGGAAGCTCATGGTGATCTTGAGGGACGAGAGATGGAGAAGTATGGGGTCTATAGTTGTTAGTGGCTATAAAAGAGAAAACCGGAACCATTAAAATCAACCATTCCTACAACTCTAGTGTACGTGAGTGTTAACACTCCCTGCTAATAAGGAGACAAAGAAAAAGAAGAAAGGAGGAACATATGGAAAAAACAGCAGGGAAAACACAGTGATTCTTTCCTCATAAGGAGCTGAAAAATTAATGGTAGGAGGTGGGTGTATTGTTAATGAAGAAAATAGCAAAAGAACTTTATGGAAAGTGTCAGTGAGGTCAGTGATAGGAGATGAAGGGACTTTATAATCACCCTAGATCCTCATGGACATTGAAGTCAGGAATAAGAGTTTAGGAACCATACAGAGTGCAATTATGTGTGATACTAATGGAAAAGGAAAAAGCAATCTTTTGGGGGTGATTCACACAGTGAGTAATTGACTCTGGGTTTGGATTGTAATTGCAGCAATGGCACCTCTGGACAAAATGATGAGGCTTTAGGGGCTGCAATCAGGCAGGTCCCGGATCCAGCAGCTTCCTGGGGGATCCAGTGGAGTTTTAAAGGGTGGAGCCTCTCCCTGTCCTTATGTGTCCCCCTGAACCAGGAGCCTGAAAGCTGAACTCCCTGACACATAGCCCCACAAGAATGAGCAGAGGCAAATTCCCCTAAATAGTCTCTCTGTGTATGATGGGGATGGGGCATTATTCACAGCAGTTCAAGAACTCGTGCATCCTATGCATAACCATAATCTCTGCTTTAAAATGGCTGCATTCCTTGCTACCCTCTGAAAGCCCAATTTCCCTACTTAGGACCCTGGTTTACACTCCCTAGCCTAAAATTCACTATCTTCCTTCAACATCCTGCTTCCAAGGTTAAGTGCAACTACTTCTCCTTCAGTAGGCCTCTCCCAGCTACTCCAAACTACAGAGTCCCTCTCTTCCCTGGTTGTCCACAGTCCTTGGGGTCTAGTAAACAGCAGCATTGTCATTGATTACAGTTTGAGTCTTATCACCCTAAAAGATCATATAAGCTTCTTAAAAGCCAGAGCCATATCCCCAACAATATCCAGCACAGACTAGAGGCATTAATTGCCTAGTGAATGCATATTGATCAATTGATTATTTAACTCACTTAACATTTTCACATTACTTGGCTTAGGCATTTGATGGCTAGGAAAAATTCGGTGGAAGTCAAACCAATTTAACTCTAATTAATGAGGAATAGAAATGAAACAAATGGCTTCTTTGGAGCAATAAAAATAGACCTGAAAAAGTAGAAAGACAAATCACATAAAAAAGATATTAAACCTCACTAGTTACTGGGACAATGTATTTTCAAACAATAACGAAATGCCATTTTTCACACATCAATTTTACAAGCAGGAAAAAAAATAACACTAATGTGAGGGAAATGGGCATTAACACATATTATATACTTTGGTCGAAATGTAAACAGAACATTTTGAAACTCAATCCAATGGCTTTTTACCAAAATTAGCAATCCTACTTTTATGTACCCATCCTACAGAGAAACACGTACTTGTTCCAAAATTATAGGTATCGAGATGCTTTTTGCCACAAGGAAAAATTGAAAATGACCTAAGTGTCCATCAGTAACATATTGCTTAAATAAACACTGAGTTGTCCATATTTTAGAACACTATGCAACTGAAAGGAACGAAGGCAACTGACAAGGAAGGATCATCAAGGTACATGTGTAAGTAATAAGTTAAACAACTCATTAGAAGAGTATAAAATATATATATATATATATATATGTATATATATATATATATACATATATATATATATATGTATATGTATATGTATGTGTGTGTGTGTGTATATATATATATATACACATATATATATGATCCCATTTAGGTTGAGAATTTCTATGGATGTGTGTATATACATGAATATGTATCTGTATCTACATATGTAAATGTGTAAAAAGAGAGCTAGAAAAATACATGACAATGCGTTGATAGCAGTGAGCACCCTCCAGAGGAATGGAATTAGATAGAAGGGAAACGAAGAAGTTCTCTATATACTTCCATACAACACAAAGATTTGAATACACAATAGAGGACTAGACCTAGAGGACCTCAGCACAACCCTCAAGAAAGGTTTTCTCCACATGCACTGTGTCAAGGACAGCTTGCCTAAATGTGGTTTATCTTCTGCTTCAGCCAGGCATCTGTGCAGCATCAGGGAAGTGTGAGTTCAGGCCACCCAGGGGACACCATTGCCTTCCCTCTGTCAAGACACTGTTCCTCCAGCTCCATACTTCAATCCTATTCTTCTTTCAGGGTCCTTCATACTGTAGCCTCAGTCCACACTGATCTCACCACCTCAGAAGCTCTATGGCATACAACAGCATCAATCAGCTGACAATTAATTATGAATGATTTTGTGACTTTGGAGGAGTAACTTTCAAATGAGCTACTGAGCCACTCCATTTTGTAATGTTTACAGATTTTTGTCTGAGTCTGTAGCAGTAGCAAGTAGATAAGTACAGACATTCATTCTATTTCCCCCACCACCACCACCCTTGTTCCCTTTTTTCTGAATTCCCTTTCCTCCATATTCTGGAAATGCTTCCCTCAAAATAAGAATGCAAAGTACTCATTAGGTGGGAAGCATGGATCTTTCTCTCTCTAGGCTTGCGGGGCACAGTTCCCCCCAAGGCACAAAGCAATGTGGCACTTTAATTAACAGGAAAGCCTTCTTCTCTGATGGATCTCATGGCAAAAGAAGAGGAACTAAATACCATACTGTGACAAACTGAACTTGGCAAATTAGTCTAGCAGCTCAGCTAGAAGTTATGGAACCATGTGAAAAAGAAACACCGTAATAACAGGAGTCCCATTTCAAGTGTTAATTTTGGGTATTGTGCCTCTGAGTTTAAAAAAACTGGGAAAATAGTTCCTGTGCACCAATCACTTTGAATCCATTATTCAGTCTCCACCTAGGGAAAGGTGAGACCATCCAGATTGAAGCTGGTCACAGGGAGGAGTGGCCCCTGCTCAACAGGTCAGTTCCCTGGGGCTTCTGATTGCTAGGCTCTTGGGAAGCAAGAAGGGCTGATAAAGATTCCCCAAGTGTACTGGATCTTCTCTGTTTTCCTGTTCTCTCTGTTTTTACTCAACTGTCTTCATTCCCAACCTCCCCCAACTCCTAGAATTTCATAATAGATGCACAATACATTTTTAATGAATTAAATTAACATTTTGGCAACATTACAGAAATAAAAGCTCTGCCTCTGGCTAAATGTGAAATAAAAAGAGTTAATGTCTAAAATTTAGGTGTTATAGGAGATAGAGGAGACAGAGACAGGAGAAGACAGAAGTGTTTGATTTGAATTGGAGAAGTCTACAGTCGAAAAGTAGAAGTAATAGAAAGGTGGGCTTGAGGAAGATCATAAGGTGTTATGTATCCACACTGAGATATCTGAATTTATCATTTGAAGAGCCAGTGAAGAATTTAAAATAAGGAAATGAAATGATCAAAGGTTTCTTTTAGAATACCACTCTATAGCAGTGTGGATACTAGATCAGAGGTTAATAACCTCAACAAAAGAACCAGCCAGTAGACAATTATAGTGCCTTCCCCCAGATGAGAGCCCATGCTAAGGTAACACACAAGGGTTGCATGGGGGGGCAATTTTGAAGATGTTAGCTAGACTTGCAAGGGTTGGAGACTGGAGGCTGCAGGGGAGGTAGGAAGACTCTTAAGATGGCGGCTTGGGGACCGGATGGATGGCGGTCATGTACAGGGACAGAATGTCCAAAGGGTTGTTTGAATGGGGGAAAAGGGGAAAAGGGGGATTCCATTTTGAACATGGTAATTGTGAGGTGCTATGTGGAAACTGCAAGGAGACATAAAGAAGGACACTGGAAGAATAAGCCTGGAGATCCACTGAGTAGGCTGTGCTGACACTCAGGGATGTGGGGTCATGGATTAACACCTAGAGCTGAACCCCAAAGAGTAATGAGGTCGTCCAACAGGTGAAACAAGTAAGAGAAGACTGACTATATAACCCCTAAGAACATTCAATTTTAAAAATCAGGCAGAAAAAAAAAACGTAGTCCCTTTTGATTTCATTCTAATTCCCTTATTTAATTTAATTAACGTCCTGGATTTCTTTACATCTAAGATGAGTCACCTCCCCTTTCAAGTGCCCCACCCCACCCCAACTTCATGCCTGAGTGTGTTTCCCAGTCTAATTCTTTTCATTTCCACCAATACCACACATTCTTCTTCTTTGTGGCTTCTCTGGTTTTGCAATAAGCCCCCATGAATATTTCCTGTTCCTCTAGAGTATTTTCATTTTGAGGGGAGGGGGTTGAGAACCTCTGAGTCTGGAGTGGACAAGACAAGAAGTCAGTCCCATTGCTTAGAAATTGGTATCAAATAAGAAAGGAAAGGCAATGGTGTTCCCTGGGTAACCTGAACTCACACTTCTCTGATGTTGCACAGATACCTGGCTGAAGCAGAAGATAAACCACATTTAGGCAAGCTGTCCTTGAGACAGTGCATGTTGAGAAAACCTTTCTTGAGGGTTGTGCCGAAGTGTCTACTTGGATCCCTCCTGGTGATATTTCAGAACATAGGCAATGCTTTCTGGATTGTAGAGGCACTACTATGTCTATAACACAAATTCCTCATCCCAAGGAGCCACAGCTCCCAGTGTTTCCAGTGTGATTAAGACTTTTGACATAATTTGAACACATTCTGCAGATAAATGGATGCCAATTCATCAGAATCTATAATACTAAGATTAAAAACACTAATGAAATAGAGCAATATAACATTTCAATATAAGATTTCCAGATGTTTCCCACACATTCAGAAGGCACCCAGATGTACATATCTCAGAGATCATTCTTCCTCCCAAATTGTACCTGAGGCAGAGCCAGGGCTGAAACACAGAAGATCCAACCTGCCCATGCTGACTTCAAGCAGAATAACCCGTAAACATCCTGTCCATCTCTCTGTTTCTCCAGCTGGGAGTGTTACATGTGCATCAGAAGGCAGCAGGTATCTCAACCTATAGGCTTGAAAGACTTTACCCTCAGGTGGGCCAAGGAGGTAGGAAGCCTTAACTGTAGGGACGGGGTCTGTGTTTCTTTGCTCAGTGAAGGAGAAGGAGCATTTCTAAAGAGCATAAATGTTGAGACCCAGAAGTGAAGAGCAAGGAGAGGACCTGGCTGGAAATCTAAACACACAGTGAAATGGGGGAAGGACAACAAGGGAAAATGAGAAGGGCAACTGTTTGAGAAAGCATATGGAAATTGAGTTTGCTTAATACTGGAAAAAAAAACAGTTTTTAGTAAAGAGATGGGACGAATTTTTGTAAAGGAGAATGGGAGGTGAAAAGACATCCAATATTGGCCAGGGTTAGAAAGTACCCAGCACTGTGGGAGGAAGAAGGAGAGAGGAGTCTGGTTCAGGGTGGAGCCCCACCGCGGCCTCCAGGCTCCAACCTTCCAGGTTTGCCCTTCACCAGTCACTAAATCCCCCTTTGGAGCTCTGTCAATCACTCCCCGGCGGAAGCCCCTCTGTGGGAGAACCGTCCTTCCCAAGGCGCTCCTTCCATTATCCCCGCTAAACCTGCCTCCGCCGTAGGGATGCACGCAGATTGCTCACATTAAGAAGCAAATTGATTATGAACTGAGTTTTGTCTACCAACAATTTTTAATATGTAATCTTGTCATGAGTGAACGAAAGTCATTAATAATACAGTAAGCAAAATGTGCTACAGTTAACCTTAAATTATAACTTACAAAGAGCATTCTTGCAGTTTCTTCTTTGATTTATGAGCTCAGTTTATTCTATGCAAATTCATGCACAGTTTCTAATAAGAGGGAGGAGGAAAGATAAAGGAGCTTTGAATATTTTATAAGCTTTTTCCACTTACCTTAATTTAGAATTATGAGGCTGAATATGTAAGTAGAGAATAATTACCTATTACTAGTCTCCCACATAGTTTATCTATTTCAGCTCTGAACATCCTGAGCAATGCAAAACATAACTGTTTTACTACCTGTACCACTGTGAATATGTTAATTAGGCCTCCTTCAGCGTTACTTGTTGCTGACACATGAGAAGATAGACATTGTAATATAACCAGACAGTCCTGCACTGTTGTTTAATATCCTTTTTTAAAATAATATCCCAGGTGTTCAATATTTCATTCATTGCTCCTAGTTAAAGTGAACTTTTTAGGAAGGTTTGTGCCCTGGAAAATTCCCTTGTCTTTCTTCTCCCATAGTTGCATTCTTTGAGCTCCTGGACTAAGGAATTAAGTGAAGGGAGTAGTATTGAAAGAGGGGAGATTGATGGCCTGGCAGGCAGAGAGCTCCCTGAAGGAGGAGCCTGCAGCCCTACCCCCACCCTCCTTAGCCCATCAGGTGACACCCTCTCTACACCAGCTCCATGCCTCGGACTCCCCACTCACCACCCACAGGTTCAGAGGTTTAGGTCACATTGATGTCGCGGTGAAGTGACGAAAGAAAGAGAAAGAAAATTCAGGGTTTAGTTGGCCTGGCAAATGAATGGATGAGGTTGATGATGCCTCTGGGTACAAAATTGGCTGCTCAATTGTTAACTGACTTCGAGGAAAAGAAAATTGCCTTCCAGGGCAATTCAGCAGACCTTGGCTAGGTCAATAGGAAGACTTGGTAACTAGTGGAACTCTAGGCATGAGGTGACTTCCAGGGAGAGGCAGTAGATTCTCTCAAGCCCTCCCCAGGTGTGGGCTTAGGAACAGCAGCCTGGACCAAGTAGCAATTGGCAGTTCCCAGACTTCAGGATCCATACACACTCTCCTAAGGAAGTCTGGCAATGGTGGCTTTATTTTTAAGAAATCTGGACCTGAAAGGAATATTTAAACTGACCAGCCCATTTAATTTAGGAAATAGGATGAAATGGATGGCCAGCTCTTCAGTGCCTATACTCCCAAATGGATTCAGAGCCTAGGAAGGAAGGAGGTACTGGCCTCCGCTGCTCATCATCTGAGTCAGCCGCAGTACCTGTGTGAGGGGATACGGGATCTCAGATTTGTTTTGTCTTCTTAGATTATCAACAGAAACTCTTAAGCACCCAGTGATGTGCTGAATTATCTGAAAAATAACATAGATTGAGAGTGAATTGTCCTTTGCATTAGTTAGGGCTCAAGGCAAATGTGGTGCTGTGGTTTCCTCTTCTATCACAGTAAATGCTGATCAAATTTAAGAGAAGGAGCAGGCAGCTTCCAATAAAGAAAAAAGGGTTTTTCTCTCCTGGTAAATTGTATCATTGGATTTTGTGATAATTAGCACTTCATATTGTATTACAGTGATGGTGTCAGACCAACAGCCAAACAGAATTAATGAGTTAAATATCTGTCAGCAGGAGGCTTCAGGTCTGATTAAGGGCACTGCAGGTGTGTGTGTGTGTGTGTGTGTGTGTGTGTGTGTGTGTGTGTGTCTATTTCTTTTCTTTTTTTTTTTCATGGTGGTCAGTGTATTGAATTGTCAGAGACCATCACACTACTAGCATCAATTATCAAAGAGTCAAGACAATTATAATCCTTTCTCTTGATCATAGGAGGAAAACTTCAGGGAATAATGATGGATAGAATAAGAAGAGAAGGCACACTGAAATAAAAATTTCAAACCTCCTCTTTAGAGCCTGATATGTGCATAAATGAATGAAGTAGGCCTCAAATCATTCATTCCTGTCCAACTGCTACTTCAAAAGAATAGCCAAGTGGTTTTGTGACATAAAAGTTTTCATTAATGAGTTAATTCTGGGGAATACAAAATGTACCAATATTTTCTAAGCATTAGGCCCTCTGCCTTGCACTTAATATACATCGTTCATTTAAACCTATTATCAGTATATTTTGTTATTCTCATATCAGGTGAAGAAATGCAACATCAAATAGGACTTCCCATCCTTTATTCTAACAACTAATATTTATTAAACATCTTCACTGAGCACAGATTAAGAAAGACTATAACAGAAAGGGGAAATACCACCCCTACCAAAAAGGAGGTTTGAGTGAAGTTACAGTTATAAAGAAAAATGTGAGGGGAAATGGATAAAAAAAAAAGAAGAGGGAAATAATGATATGGCACAATGTAATATCAGAGCTGTCACAATGCATTATATAGTTGATTGTCAAATGAGTGGCAGAGATAGAAACTGCTATTAGTTTAGAAAAGAAAGAGAAAATTGTGGGCTAAAGTGGTCTGAGAAGATTGTAGGAGAGAAGAGAGCTGACCTTGGTCAGGTGGGATGAGCAAGATTCAGATACAACCAGAAGGTCAGTAGGACACGACAGGGCATTTCAGACAGGGACCAGGAAAGAAACGTCTGTGGGGGGAGCAAGGACCAGTTCTGTTTGGGAAGCAAAGAGCCATCCAGTCAGGTTGAAGAGGAGGACTGATACAAATAGACACCGAATTATAAGGTGGCAGAAGCTAGTTGGGTTGTGCAGTAGGATCCTGTAAGGAAAGAGAAGAATCTGGAGTATATTCTTTTAGGAAAACTGAACCATCCCCATTTTAATCAAATCTATTGTTGGCACCTGCTTGCAGTTAATTGCCCTAACTGATCATCCATCTTGTGGACCAATAGCCTTGTACTTTGCTTCTCAAATAGCTTTCTCTATCACTAATATTATGGGCATATAGAATACTTTCAAAAGCATTTTATGTACCTCGAACCTAGTGGTATCAAATAGTTAATGGCCATATACACCTATCAGGAAAAAATGGGGGCTTGCTGTCCCCATATACATAAATAGACATACATACATATATACATACATATACTATAAATTAATATGTTGCATTCATTATAAAACTTACATTAAAATATAAATTAAAAATGAGAAATGAATGAAATGAACATTTGCATTTTTATTTTATCTAATCACAGGTTAATGTTAACCTTTTGCTGAAATTGAAAACATTATTCATAGTAATATTTTCAGAGAAAGCCTTGAGCCTGAATATGCTTCGCCTTTCAGAAAGTCTTGGTTTAATACATTTTGATAGAACAATTGTAAGGTCCAGCACTGATTTCTGTTTACTTTGATCCTTGGTTTTCATGGCTGGTCTAACTGTTAAAGGTACCCCATGAAGACACACAAAGCCCATGGATGAAGGTGCAATTTGTTCTGCTGACTAGTCATGAATTCACTTTCAATCCCATGTACCCAAAGAGCAAAACTATTTGTTGGAATTTTGCTAGTCAATTTCTAGCTTATCTAAAGTCAAACAGGTTAGAAAAATTTTCCTGACATTTTCAGTGTGCCCTCACGTATGAGAACTTTAATCATCATTTTTGGCAACAATATCACACAGAGACGGAAACGTTTCTAAACACCCATTTTCAGATGGTATTTACTTTCCTGCTCATTGAATGACCTTTCTTTCAATCTGATCAGATCACCCTTATTTTTACTGGCAATGGGGCTAAGGAAGAATGAGGAAGAGAAGTGTGGCACCACCACACCCTAACAAGGCAAATCGTGAAGGCTTGTAGGGTTAGCATTATCTTCAGTCTGCAGTTTTCTCACAGGATTGTTATAAGTCACTTCTCTATACTAGGAAGGGCAGTTTTGTTAAAAGAAGATAATATAATCCACAAATCTCCTTACCTGGGTATATGCAAACTAAAAGAATAAAGCAGCAATGACACACTGCCAAACCCTCTGTGCTACAGAATCCTTGCCCTCCTTTCTGGACACCTCAAGGCCACTGTGAGTCATGTGACTCTGGCTTCAGAACTGAAGAGGGCTTCCAATCCAAATTAAAAATTAAATGTTAGAAATGTAATCCTTTTACTAATACAGGTTCTGATAGTCTCTTCCTACACCTTAGTGGATTATCTTATTCATCCTCTAATTACAGATGTCACTCTGGAAATAATTGTTCTTTACCTGTTTTAGGTGTATGGCATCTAAAAGTAAAGGAGTTTGTGATTTGACCTAAGAACTGTGCCCACAACAGAAACAGGTCTCTGCACGCACAGCCCCTGGGCCCACTAGGGGATAGTTATGTGTCAAGAATTCACAAGTATACACAGATAAGTCAAAATCTCAAATGAGATTTCTGATACATTTCCAGGTTTTTATCTCCATTCCCTGACTACCTCTCCTCTATCCACAAACTTAGCCCGAAATCTTACCATTAGTATGCATTCAATTTATATTTCAGAATTAAATGTAATCCAAAGTGCTTTCCTAGAGTAAGGAACAGTAAACTCAAACAAATGCCAGACACAAACACAAGCCAATGGGCAGATGAGACTTGCTCTTGAGACAGAAATGTCATCAAAGGGAATCTTAGCCCAAATATCATCCCTAAAGACCCAGTACAATATCAGAAATGTCCACCTTCCACTTATTCTTAACAGGCTCTTCTTATCATGTGCTTCTAGTTATGATATGAGCTTTGTGTACTTGAAGTAATAGGGCATAACATGTTATGTTAAAATCGTATTATTAATATCAATAGAATGGTCTATATTTTCGAATTTAATTATGAAGCTTAAGCTCTACATGCTCTAGGAATTAGAAGAGATGAGAACAGGCTGGAGAAGGAAGGGATGCTTTCCTAGAGGAAAGCAAACTACTCTGGACTTTGAGGAATGAGTAGGACTTCCTAACATAGGGACAGAGGTTACAGGCAGGTACAGTAGCAGCTGTGGCATGAACCAGGCATGAGCAAGGCTGGTGAGAGGTCCACTGAGTCAGGATCAGACTCATGAGTCCAGTGTGCTATATGTTCACATGGGCCTTTACTCCTAAAGGTATCTTCAGTGCCTGTTTCAGATGAAAATACCTTCATGGGAGTGACAGCTCTGTCAATTCAATTTTCATATCTCCCCATTAAACAATAAGAATGTGATTGGAATGTTACATTTATGAGGCAGTTTTTGAAACCTCTTTGAAGATAATTGTCACTTACCGCAGTAAAAATGTGCCCTTCGTGCAACTTTCCCCCAAAAGTTCCCCAATCTGGTGGGTTTGCAATTCTTGGCTCTATTACCATGTCCCATTAAGACTAAAATATGGAGTGATTTTAAGGGGCCCAAGGGGCAGGGCAGAAAGTAAATAAATGCATGATGTTCTAATTGCTATTTAACATCATGGAATTGGAAGGAATGAGGTTAATAGACCACCCCAATGCATAAGGCAACCTTCCTCATTTTGAATGGTTCTCTGGCACCTTTGATTACCCACTGAAGGAATGCAGCCTCCTCTGGAGGCTGACAGCATCCTCAGAGGTCTCTTTTTTTGCCCTGTGATGAAGCCATAATTTTTGCACATGTAGAACTCACCCCCGCTCTCTTCTCAGCTTCAAAAATGGTCTAGACAGATTCTGTCTTGCCCCCAGCATGTCTGTAGGCATGTCATGTTTTCCAAGGTAGTCTATGTCCTGTAACCTATGCCATCATAAAACCAGGTACAACATATATAAGTTGAGAAAATATGGCCAATGCACTTAAGGGAAACTGCCTGCAATGTGCTCAAAGAAATAAGTTTCATTTTACCACTAACATAAACCCACATCTAGACCTCCACATCCCCAGTCCTAACAGGTCCCTCTGCTTGTCACTTCTGTCCACACATCATGCATGGGCTCAGAATCACTCCATACTGTCTTCCTTTATAAAATTCCTCAAGAATCAACTCAGGACTTCTTGGACAGACCAAGACATCCAAGTTTCCCCCTTTGCTCTTTCCCTTGTGTCCTTACTGTCTGACCCATTCACCTTCACTCTTAACTAAGATCTATACTTTATTATTCTTTATGCATGTGTTTCTGCTTCTACTGCATGCATTCTGAAGGCATATGCAAATTTTAGTCTATTTAGTTCACAGTTCTCTGGATCAAGGCTACTCCTGAGATGATGGAAAAGAAGGTATGGAGGGGTTAAGTACTTGCTCAAGATCCCACAGCTAATAAGTGTCAGAGTCAGATTCCAACCAAGCTGCTGACTCTGGAGTTCAAGCCTTTTACCGCTATTCTATATGTCTCTAAATTAATTTATGGTCTAGTTAGAGAAACAAAAACATTCTTAAAACAGAAAATGTTTAAGTGTTATGGTATGCAGTTTAATTATAATTACATAAAAATTCAAAAGTGCGTCAAAAGTGGAAAGGCCAAAAGAAGTTTCCTGGAGAAGGCAGGGCTTGGTCAACCCCAAAGTGCCAGGTTGAGAGAGGCCACCCCTCTAGATGGAGAATTGAACTTCAGTGATTCTGCAGTGCAAAGGAACTCAAGAGGTGAAGAAAAGAATGTTGATGACCAGCAGGGATCTAATGGACTGACCTTACATGTGGTATTAGAGGAATCACAAGCTTCATGAGACCTTTGTTGAAAGATTGAGAAGAATATGTCCTAAATGGAGGAGTGATGATGAAAACTTCATCTTCTGATTATTAACCTATTCATTCTCTGAAATGAGTGCTTTCTGAGTACCTACAGGGTTCAAAGGATCTTGCTAGGTACCATGGGAAGTGTGAAGCTATGTGAAACATGGTCCTCAACTTTGAGAAAGTACATCCTAGTAAGAGAGTTAAAGCCTGAAGGCAAAGATCCATGGTAGAAAGCAGATGTGTTGAGCATCCTTAGGTTATCGGCCAGGCTGCAGAATTTCAGAGAAAGCAGGATCTCTTCCTGCTGAGGTTGGGAAGGACAGTCTGTAACAATAGTGCCAGGCTTGAGCTTTACAGGGCAAGTAGACTTCTTATACACTGAGTTGAGTGATGCTGGCATTCCAGGTGGAAGAAGTGTGGTAGCTACATTCACCTGTGCCTTTTATAGAGGTGGGAAATGGGTTTGAAGAATGAGCAGATTGGGTTTAAAAACAAAAGAGGCATTTCCTCAAAATATATTCCCAGAAAACACTAGACTCTCAAGATGTTGAATGAAAAGAGGGTTATTTTTATTGTTTGTATGTGTGTGTGCACATGCATGTGTACATCTGTAAGCATGTGTTCATGCTTGGATATGTGTGTGCCCATGCACGTATGCATGTGTATTGGGAAAATGTTAAACACGTTGGAGAACGAGAGGCTTTGAGTAATGCAGGTAATGGTTACAAGGGTAAGTTGAGAACAGACTGTAGAGGTCCTTGGAAAGACCATGAACAGAGTGTGACATGAAAATAACAGCATATAAAAACCCACCTGGATGAGAGACTAAAGGGAGAAAGAGCTGCTGGTTAAAACACTTGTAGAGTGTTCTAGATAGGACACAACAAAATGTTTGTTTGAATAAGTAAGTCTTATCAGGAGGGGATGATGCAAAGTTGTTTACGTATGTTTTAATTCACTTTTCAAAACCCATCTTCACTCTTCTTTCCCTTCTAACTTAAATGTATTATGTGGAAGAGAGTTGCATTTTGTCATTTCCTAGAATACCGATATTCTGAGAATTCAGATCTCTCTAAAACTGGAGCTAGTAAAAGATGCCCTCTAGAGATAATGGAAGCAAGGTGAGAGATCACTGGTTTCTGCTCTGGTGGTGCAGGGTCCCCACTCTTGAGTAGCTCAAACTATGTGCATTGCCAGGACCCAAATCTAAGAGAACACCTTGCTCTTTGGACTTCTCATTCTCAGCTGGTTCTCAAGATTATCTCATTTTCCTCTCCCAGAGCCATTAATGCTATCACCCTGAATGCCGGTTAAAGGGCATCCCTTGCATGACTTGGCATGGTTCCCAGATATGTATTTCATCCAAAATATAGAGACCAAATTACCAATAAAGAAATTATGAGTGACTGCCGCTGCTCTGTCTCTGTCATCCTCCTCCACAGTTGAATACTCTTCATTGTTAGAGACTCGTTTTTTCCTGCAATTCAGCTTAAATTTTCCCTCACTTGGCTTCCTCCCATCACTCCTAATTACAGACTAATAAAGCCTTTGGATTACTGTGAGCAATTTTCATCCCTCCCTTCTCCCACCTCAACTTTCCTCCAGAAGTTTCCTGAACGTATCACTGAATTGTACTGAATGAGTGGTGACTGAAACCCACAAGTTTATTCCATGGAATGCAAATCCGGGGTTTGAGGTTGTTTGCTCAAGACTTGTTCTCTGTTCTTAGTCATATTCCTTACTCCTGGCTTTCAGAAAGTATCTACTATAAAGGATGTCTGAGCTGAAAACTGCCTGGAATAAAGTGGAAGTCACAGATATGGATCTGTGGAAGGTGCTTGCAGGTTAAATTTCAATGAAACGGAATATTCTTCCGAATTAGTGAACCCAGTCATTCAGCTTCAACCCAGCCTGTCTGCCCACACTGGCTGGAAGACCATTGCTTGACACCTACTGGAGGGCCTTGCTTTTTCTAGCCCCCCAAAGAATACAGTTCAGGTTATATTCCCTAGCCACTCCCTAGCCTACTCCAACTCATATCCTTAATGAAGTTTCTTCCCCCTCAAGATCAGACTACCCCACGCCATCAAACATTTGTGGTGGGGGGTTGCTGCTTAGGAACAGCACAAGTTACTAATTGTGTGATCCTGGGCAAGTTACTGGATCTCTCCACATATTTCTTTTGTAGTTTCAGGGAAATAGTTCATAAAAAAGATTTATCAAAGTGCAATGTGGTGAAGAATATGATAATTGTCAAATCAAGTGCTATTAATATTCATTGGGATAAGAATTCAAAAGAAGGATAGCAAAGGACTGGGATATTAAAAGAGGACTTCTTAAGATGAGAGAGGGCTTAAGATAGACCTCCAAGGATGAGTAGAATTTAGTAACTGGAGATCCTGCGATACAGCATTCCAAGTGAGCATAAACAAAGACTGTTTTTTCTTAATGAAAAAGGCCTTAATTAGCATTGCCCTTTTCCCCTCATTTTATGTGTATGCCTGCAATTATCAGGATGTAAAACCCAATCCAAAACCTTATGAAGTTTTGTGGGTCACACAAGTAATTTCAGAATAAGGGTCTACTGTTACCTGCCCTATCTATACTTTAGGATTTCAGAGTATAACAATCCCAACATCCTATCCCTGCCACTACCACCACCATTATCTGCCACCCCACCTGCCTTATCCCACTCACTTCTAAATCATAAAGACCTGCTTAAATTGTATTTTGTAGAAAGGATAAGTAGAGAGAAATGGAGTTGGTTTTATTAATGACCCCAGATTGGGGGCAATGACATGGGCCTCCCAGTGCCATGAAAATCAATCAGTATGGCCTGACTCTGGGGACATTCCGACTGGCTCACGGACACCTCAGGATGACAGGGAAGGCGAGGTGAAAGCCCTTCCATTGGCTACCTCTGGCCTGGAAATCAAACATGATTTATCTACATTAGTGGGCTTCATCTTTGTCTTATTATCCCAGCCACAGCTTGCGACCCAGGCCGACTCTCCTGCCTTTTAATAAACAGATTTAATAGGACTGATAGTTTGGCAATTTGTAGAGTAAATTAGATTTAATTTGGCCTGAATGCCACTGATTTCTCATATTGTTCAAAACAATCTTATCCAGGGCTGTATGTCATATCAACACGTTCTCAACTGATGTAGCTGAAAACAGTCAACTGACAGACCTAAATGAGTGGATATGCTCTCATGAGGCTATGGCCTCTCTCTTGCTTCTTGTGACTTACTTCACTCAGAAATAAAGGCCAGTATGGATATAATGACTCTAATGATAACAAAACCAGTGACAATTCCATGTCCCCTATTAAGTGTCTTTGCAGAATTAGATAAACACAGTGTCCCTTTACATACAAAATATTGATATATTAGGTATTTTGCATAAAAATAATTCTAGGGATGCCTGGGTGGCTCAGTAGGTTAGGCATCTGACTTCAGCTCAGGTCATGATCTCACAGTTCATGAGTTCAAGCCCTGCACTGGGCTTTCTGCTGTCAGTGTAGAGCCCATTTCAATTTCTCTGTCTCCCTCTCTCTCTTTGCCTCTCCCTCTCTCACTCTCTGTCTCTATCTCTTCCTCAAAAATAAATAAGCATTAAAAATAATGTGTTAGAAATAATTCTAAAGTGTAATATCAATGTTGAAGCCCTCTTAAGCAGAATGCACATAACACAATTTTACTTTTCCTTTATGACTGGGAGCTGATATGAAAATCATTTGTTATACTATGCTGGAGAGCAGTGCATAACTCAGGCCTATGTAGCTGACCATCTGCCTCTAAACTAAATAGCCCCAGTCTTGCATCTTGATTTATAGTCTTCCCTTTGTCTCTTCCCTCACAAACAACTGTCATTCTTCAGTGTTGTGAGGGACCCTGCCAGTTATAGCCTTCCCTCACCTCTAGCCTTCCCTCACCTCATTCGTTCTGGTCACCAAAAAGTGTTGGCTCTGGTGGCATTGAACTTTATGGCTTATTTGGGGTTGAGGGTTGTGGACCGGGCCTGTCAATTTCATCACCAGTATAAGACCCCCACGATATTTTCTCTCTGCCATCATGACTGGAAGAAGTTGGCCTCTTTGTCAATCTGGGTTCTGAAGCAAAGAGCCAAGCCAACCTTATGATGAGAGCAGAAAGAAAGAATGGTGTGTTAAGCCATAAGGAGTTTGAGTTTGTATGTTGGTGCAGCATTATCTAGCCTCCCTTAGGGGATTTATTTCCCCACTTTCTAATTTGACCATTCTAAAGTGGTATGGATGTGGACATAAGATAACCAACCTTTTTTTAATTGCACCAAAAAATCACCATAAATAACCTTCCAGTGGGCTGTCATTTATAGGCAAGAATGTATCAAAATACATCAGATTTATGGTTTTATTGATGTTTGGAATTCCTATTTTTTAAACTATATATCATTTGGGGCAAAACCATATAGAAAGCAAGTGTCTTTTTCACTAAGAATAATATTCTATGCCTTTCATGATGGAAGCAAGCCAATGTAATCAACCTGCCTCCAGGTAGCTGGCTGGTCACCCTGGGGAATGGTGCCATGTCAACGTTGGTTTTTGCTGCTGGCAGATTGGGCACTCAGCAGTTACTGTAACCAGTTCAACCTCAGTGAGTGGCAGTACATGTTGCTGAGCCCGCATATACCTTCCATCCCAGCCATCATGGCCACTTTGCTGATAAACATATTAAGAAATGACAGGAGTGCCTGGGGAAGGAAGCTGACTGGTTTCCACAGAACAAGCTATTCTATAATCTAGCAGTATGATTTTTACAGTCCTACTCTCTTGGGATCATCCTTTGGTGAACATTCACACAGGACACAAATAGTTCTACCCTATGTGCTCATTCTGATTCATCTATCTACATGTTTCTTCCCCAGACCCTCTTGTCACCAATTTTCCACTCTTGTTCTTTTCAAGTCATCGACCAACCACCAAAACCATTCATAGTCTATGAGCTTGTATAGATATGCAATTCTTTTCATCTTTACTGGCCACTGTCCAATGTCCTGCTACTGGGAGGATTTCCCTTTGCTATTGTCTTTACCGCCATCCAGAATGGGGCTATAGTGCAGCAGCCATGGACTTTTTAATGGTGAGTGCACATCATGCAGAACCATCTGTAAAACACAGGTCCAATATTTTCTTCAGTTAAGTGATCATAGGGTGCTACTTAGGAGCCACAGATTAAGAGAGAGAAGACAGTGTAACAACAGTAGGGGCCATAGGCATCTGGTCCACCTCCTAGTCCAACATACTTGTGCCTTCAGGGCTTTCTTAAGCCCAGTCTCCTATATATCACTTCATTTGATAATGGAGAGCACCTGTCCATGTTCAACTTCATGGGTTGATGGATCACACAACACCAATTTGTGACGGGCAGTTCAGGTCACACAGTAACTCAGCAGTCCATGGTCAAGTATTCATTCTCTACTAAGGCCCAGTAGCAGCCAAAGCTGTATCTCAACAAAAGAATAATTGCATGAAGAGATAATGTGGTTTTACTCTAAAATCTGAGTTTGTTCTGTGATTCAGCTGCAGGGGCTGCCAGAGCCTGCATCTCTGTCTGCCATTGACACTTCAAGCACCACAGGATCTGCTGGATCATACGACGCAAATACCAGAACAGCTTGCATGGTAGTCTGAACCTGTTGCGAAGCCATCTCTTATTCTGAGCCTCACTCCAAATTAGCATATTTTCATGTCACTTGGAGAGTGGGTTAGAGAAGCACACCTAAATGAGATATTTATTGCCTCAAAAATCCAGAGAGACCTCCTAGACATTGTGCCCCTTTTTCAGTGGCATAAGGGATCAGATGCAGCAACTTGCCCCTCACTGTGGAGTGGCTATCTTAACATGCTCCAGACCACTAGACACAGAAATTTTAACATGGCAGGAGACCCTTGAATTTTTGTAGGATTTATTTCCCACCCCCTAGCATGTAAGTGTCTTACCAAGGTCTATAGACCAGTTGTTACATCCTGAATGCTCGATTCAATCAGCACAACACTATCCATGTGATGGATCCAAGTGGTGTCTTGTGGAAACGAAAGGCAATCAAGGTCCCTGCAGGTTATATTGATACAGCAATGGAAAGCAAGAACAAGCTGGAATGCACTAGCATGGGCTGGAGCCTAGGAAGATGTTCTGAAATTTGTGTGAGTTCTTACTGGCTTTGACCTTGAGGGTATCTTGCAGAGGCCCAGGACACTGTGTCTCAGAGATGAACCAGGTGTGTACCTGGCTCAGGACTCAGGGGAAGATGAGGAAGTTGCAAGCCCAGCTATTGTTCACAACCACAGGTGGGTCAGCCGAAAGTGACAATGTGTATGAAATACTAAATGACTGCTATTTCCCTGTGGCCCATCACATATCCTATAAGAATCTCCTTCATGGCCCACCCTAACCAGAAACACGCATGAAATGGAATTCAGCCTAGCTAGGTTGAAACATTATAAATCCTCCACAGCCTATAATTACACACTCTGAGTATATGCTTTCTTTGCCCATGAGTTTGACAAAAAGGGAAACATGGCACATAGCTGATCCATCCTTTCTAAGAAAGACACCATCATTTCAGGATGTAAACTTTGCTTCCTTTCCAATCTTGAGAGGCCACTTCTCTGTTGCACTTCAGGCTGAGCCTGGTTCTTGGACCATGAGGTGGCAACCATTCTCCCTCATGGATGGTATATACTAATACTGCCAGCAAAGGACTATGGGAAAGTAAATTGTCTCTGGAATTCTGGACTGCAGAGAATAGCATAAGAGCAGCATCACAGTTGAATATATACCAAGTATAAGCTTCATGCTATTAGAGTCTCTACAACAAGGAAGAAAGGAAGAGAGAGGGAGGAGGAGGAAGAGAGAAGAAAGAGGGGGTTGAGAAAGAGGAGGAACTAGGGAAGAAGTGAAGAAAGGGAGAAAGAGAGAAACAGAGAAAGAGAGATGGAGAGAGGAAGGAAGTGAAGGAGAGAAAGCAGAAAAAAAAAGAAAAAGATAAAACTGCTTATATATGATTTTGGCTAGTTATCTTCCAGTTGCTATAATAGGTGATTGTTGTTGTTGCTGTTGTTGTTTTTCATTTATTTGACCCCACCAAACAATCTCTCTAGACTTAAAAATTTGAAAATATGATATACAGTGGGTTTTATGATCAGGTAATCTTCAATAGCAACAATATTAATCAACTCCATGAGGATCCAGCATGAAACTTGAATTGAATTGCTTAAGACCCCCTGAACAGGAAATAAGGAATTGCAAATTAGGCAAGCTGGCATCTGGAGTCCTCTAGACTGGCTCACAAGCAAAAGACACCTTATTCTCCTCCAGAAATGCCACTGGCCAGCTCTTTAACTTTGAGGAAATCTCTGTCCTGCTCTGAGGCTTGGACATATGAAAATTGTGTCCCTTCTCATTCCTGCCCTGTGGCAACATTGGAGACTAAAGGGAGTGAGGAGGTCAGTGGGGAGAAATTCAAACCCATGGCAGAGCTCAGAAGCTCCAGAGGGTATCCCTTCACTAGCAGCATTCATGATCAGAATGATGTTCCAAAGTCACCCAGAGAAGTGCAAGAGATTATTCCCCCTTCTCTTTCCTGAAGGCAAAATATAATTAGAACAAAATATTAAATATAATGAAAAAAAGTCAAAAAATATGTTTAACTTTTTTTACATTTAGAACAAAATTCAGTTTGGATGTTTAAAAGTAGAGTTCAGATACTGGGAAGATGCAGTTCTGCAGAATCTCTTAGTTCCCAGGATTCTAGAATGTGGAGGCACTGTGGGGAATAAATCAGAACAATCTTCTTTTGTCATCACTTTGAGATGAGTCACTGTCATTATTTTAAATACCAACTGCTATCTTGTGCAAGGAAGCAGTGATGTCTTTAAGGGCTGTGACAAGCTACCTAATGTTAGAGCTGGAGGGGACCCTAGACAATTACCTTTTCCAGATGAAGTGTTGAGGCCACGGTGACAAGGCCGCTTGCCCAGGGCAGTCCAGGTAGATCTGTAGCCTCCTGAGCCAGGGCCAGTGCGTGGGTGCCACGCCAGTGCTCTTGCTGGTGCCTGAGACCCAGTTGGTGGTGCTTCTCAGATCCTCCCGTAACTCCAGACACGCTCATCACTTTGACAAACCCAACCTTTCAGTGTGTCCTCTGCTTGTTTCCCATCTCTGGGAGAAATCTCAAGAAGACATGGTGTCCAAGGGAAAACAGTGACTCCATCTTAGGAACATGGTCAAGGTGCAGTCTTACATTCTCCATTCCTGGAAAAGCAGATGAGAGCCCCCCTGCCTCCCAAGGACTAAGGGGTTTCTGCTTTACCACCATTACTTTGGTCACTTCACAAAATTGGGCCTTTTTCTACTCGTGAATGACTTTCTGCTGAGTTTATGCTATTAGGTATAGCTCCCAGAGCCTGCTTTGTCTAAGGAGGAGGAAGTGTGGGCAGGAAACTAACACTGGAGATGATTATAACAAAGGCCACACTTCATTCATTTCTCCTTTGTCCTTCCCCTCCCTTCCTTCGTGTGTGTGTGTGTGTGTGTGTGTGTGTGTGTGTGTTTCTACAGAAAATTAAGATCTGAAACAGACTCCCCCCAGGAGGAACTCACAGACTCAGATCCATGAAATAGAGAAAAATAAATGCATGACCCTAACAAGGTGAATGCCAAAAGGACTAGTCCAGTTAATACGTGGCAGAACGTAAGGAGAATCAGTGTGTACTAGAACACTGAGAGGTGGCACTTGAGCTTCAGTGATGAACAAGGAACAAAAGGAGAGAGAGAGGGGAGCAGCAGGATGGCGTGCATCCCAGCAGTGATTATAGCTAAGGCTCTCTAAGGGGAACATCTCACCTAATCTGCACTGTGACTCAGGAGTGGATTACTGCCATGGTCCCCTCCTATGGATAAGAGAATTGAGGCTCCTGTCCACAGCAGTCTGCCCAAGGTCACATAGTACACACAGAGCCAGCAGAGCTCGTACAAACTGGCAGTTTTACTCTGGCTCTTAACCACCACCCTGCACAACGTCCGTGCTGAGAGGTGGGTGAGGGTAGAATGGAGCAAGGTGCAAGAAAGTGGGGTCAGGAGTAGCCAGGGTCAAGTTGCCATGGCTCTCCAGAAGCCTAGCTCTCTCCACACTGGCTGGTTTGCCTTAGCCTGATCCACCCCCTCTGTTTATGGCTCAGTCCCACCCAACAGTCAGCATCGGGGAGCAGATGCTCACTTAATCCTCGGGATTAGCTCCAGATCATGGAGAATAATCAGCAGTCAGCCAAGGTGTGATGCAGGTGGCACCTTGCATGCACACACTTCTATATCCAGTTTCCTAAATGCAATGCGGATACCCAGTTCTATCCCTAGATTTTTCTATGCAATACATAGAAGAAGCAGAAATCTGAGAAAAGCCTGCCAAAAGTTCCAGCCATCATAACTGACAAAGGAGATAATGTCTTATTTGAAAAATGCTTTGAAATCCATACATGAACAACGTAGTATAGATCTCAACCTCTCTCTCCCTCTGTGTGTGTGTGTGTGTGTGTGTGTGTGTGTGTGTGTGACAGAGACAGGCAGAGATAGATAGATAGATAGATAGATAGATAGATAGATATGAAAGAAGAGAGAGAAAAATGCACTAATAAACTTAACAATAAACTTTAGGTTATTATACTTAAAGTATTAATAACTCAATTTTTAATGTCTGGAATATATGTACCCATATACATATCCACTGTATCCTTGGATATGGAAAGAAATAATTAGCCTTCTAATGAACCAAATATGCAGTTGAGATAGAGCTAGAGACCATTAGATGCCCAGGGTCCTTAACAATCTGTGTGACCCAGGGCAAGGGAACAGCAGCCTCACTCCTAATGTCAAAGAAGGGTGGAGCAAAGCCTGCCCTTCGTGTCTTCTGGGCTCACGGTGAAGGGATCTATGTGCAAGTACTTTAGAAAGTAGAAAATGCCAAATATATAAAGGGATAATTACCAGTAATCATCATCATCATCATAATTTAATACTGAGGATGACAGGCATGGGTGGGGGAGAAGCAGGCTCCATTATAATTATCTGGGAGACACAGCCGAAAGCACATTTAAGCCATATTTCCCACCTACCACATTTCCTACTTCTGTACGTGCTGTTCTTAATCCAAGATTCATAAAGGAGCAGTGCTGTTTTGTTACTCTAAGACAATTACTGGCATAAAATCTACAAGTTCAAAAGCCCCCGTTCCCCCATATCTGTTGAACTACCTCTAGCCTGAGAAAGCTTGCATTGGCGTAAAAATTCAAATTTGCTTTATTCTTTATAAGAACACAGAAGTCTTCCATCCGCTCAGCATACACTCCCTTTCTCTGGACTCTGTGACCACCCAGCCCTCTCAACAAAGCACCCTTGGTCTGGGAATTGAGCCATGCTAACCAAATGTGGAAGCCACTAAAATCAAGCAAGCCTATTGGGGAAAAAAAATTTTTTTTATTTTAGAGAGAAAGAAAGCATGAGCAGGGGAGAGTGGCAGAGTGTGTGTGGGGAGAGAGAGAGGGAGAGGGAGAAGGAGAGAGAGAGAGAGAGGGAGGGAGAGAGAATATTAAGCAGGTTCCATGTTCAGTGCAGAGCCTGATGCAGGGTTCGATCCCATGACCCTGGAATCATGACCTGAGCTGAAATCAAGGGTCGAACATTCAACCGATTGAGCCACCCAGGCACCCCAAGCAAGCCTATTTTTTTAGTTATTTATATTTTAAAGTTTATTTATTTATTTTAAGAGAGAGAGAGAGAGGGAGCATGAGAGGGGGAGGGGCAGAGAGAGTGAAAGAGAGAATCCCAAGCAGACTCCGTGCTGTCAGCACAAAGCCTGATGAGGGGCTTGAACTCATAAACTGTGAGATCGTGACCTAAGCTGAAACCAGGAGTCAGACACTTAACCAACTGAGCCACTCAGGTGCCCCAAGCAAGCCCACTTTTAAGCTACCTTTGGGGCTGCATGCCCACCTGGCTAAGGTAAACTACTTAGCAAATTGTTTCTTCCTCCCAGGAACTGGTCTTGGCTCCTTTTACAGCCAAGCTCCTTGCCTGCAGTTCTTTCCTCCGTTTGCCTTCTACCCTCTTCACTCTGAAGCTCATCTTTACCTCAATTCTTTCTTCCCTTCCCATTCCTTTCCCTTCTCCTTTTTCTCAAGGGCTGGGACAGAATGTCACAAGTGAAGTCTTGGGGTTTTTTTTTTCCCTTTTCCTGTTCTCTTTCTCCCTTGGCTCTGCTACCCTCCCAGACTTCTTTTCTCAGATAGTTTTATATGTCCTCTGATTTTTTTAATGTAATTGTTATTTAAAAACATAAAATAAGAATTCTATGCACCGCGGTGCTTCCTTTCTCCCTTTCTCCTTTCCTTGTGGAATCACTGTGCCCTGCTCCGTTGTATTGGGAACTCCAGGGAAAAAGAAGGAAGTAGGCAGCAAAATCCTTGTGTTTCTAGACATAAGCGTCTAGGTAAGGGAAAAGGAGATGAACAGTGACCCAGCTCACCACTCAACTCCTCTCCCTTTTGCATATTCACCCTCTCCCCACCACTGACTCTATTCCACCAGGCCTTAAAGGGGCAAGCCTTCCCCAAGACCACAGCTCTCCCAGAGGGAAAAATTCTATTAAAGGAACAGCTGCCCTTGGCTTCTGAGATTGCAGGTAAACTTTGATTTCTTAGACACCACTTTTTCTTTATTTCCAAGTGTTCTACATTAAAACTGTTTTTCATGGGGAAAAAAACCTCCATAAAGTACATATTTTTAAACTTCCTTTGACAAATATCTCCAATATTTACTGTACCATTTCTTTCCTTCCCTTCATAGATAAGCTGAATTGAAAAGAAGATTCTAGCGGGCCAGTTGTCTCTGCTTCCTCACATTATGCTAATGCCTTTTAAAAAGTAATTTTTCACATCCGATAGACCTTTTTGACCATTAGTTCATGCTTTTTATTATAATGATACATAGACTGATATTAACATTTCTGAGACGAATTTTTTTGTGTAGTTCCCTGTTTTCTTTTTACCTGTGCTTTTGTTTCTAATTTTTCTTTCTTTGCCATCTTATTTAGGTGATTTTTTCTCTTAGATTTATAATTATCCCAACATGTAAGTCATCAATTTTAATATTGGTGTTAAGGCATTTATAATTATTGGTGTAACATGCATCTTACCCTATTCATTCCATCTTCTTATGAGCCTTCTTTTGTTTGGGCATTCTCTCTGCCGCCTTGGTTTTCTGTCTTGACTCCACAGATACAACCTATTTGTTTATATGTTCTGTGGTTATTTATATTAAAAATTATGGTTTTTACTTCTACTAGTTTCCCAGATATGCATTTATATTTCTCTCTAATTATCAAAGTTGAGATCAATTAATACATTTTGAGTTGATTCCAACCATTGCCACATTATCTCCTCTTCTTTTTTCAATACTTATATCCTGGTTCTTGCAACTTGAGTATCAGTGTCTTCTAATATTTTCTGATTTCAGTTAGCTCCTGAGCTCAAACCGTTTGCTCCCAATGTGTACATGCCAAGGTCTTTGATGTCTATAACAGATGTGTTTATTGATTTCAGAGTAAGCAGCAAATTGGAAGCATTCGTATTTAATGACCAAAGACATAGGCATTGTGAGGGGAAGGGATGAGAGAGGGGAGAGAGATAACTTCTGCAAATGATCTGACCCCAGGACCTGTCCTGGTTACCTGGCCATGGGAAGGGGCAGAGGTTGATGCAGCTTCTCCTTTGTGAAGAGTTCTGTGAGTCTCTGCTTCAAGCGCTGCTACTTTGGGATTTGTTTATCGCAGAGCTGAAGGGAGACCTTTCCCTCCTTCAAGTGAGGCCCTTTTCAGATCAGCCTCACCAAAGCCTGAAGCACAGGAACACCCAGATACTGCCACCTTGAAGCTAGTGCTGCCACAATGGGCAGGACGGTGGGCATGGATACATCCAAGGACATCAGAGCAGGGTAGGTGAAGGGGGTAGGAATAATGTGGTGCCCCTGAGGTGAAAGACAGTTCTGCTAGTGCATGAGTCACTCCCCAGGGATTCACAGAAATAACTAGTGGCCTTTGCAGGGATGTCTGAGAGTCTATACTACACACAGAAGGGGCGATTGAGCCAGAAGTTTTGGACTACACAGTTCATGATTAAACCAATCAGCTACATGTCTTCTAGACTTATTCATATTTTTCATGTTTAAAACATTCTCTACAGCTGTGCTTCTTCTTTAAGCATTCAATACACACACACACACACACACACACACACACACACACACACACAAACACACACAAACACACTCACTCACATACTCATATCCTCAGCAGATTGAATGGAGCATCTTCCCCTCTGAGGTTGCAGTGATCTAATCATGTCACCACTACGCACATACACCTGCATACACAACACAGTATCCATTAATGGCTCACATGTTGCTCTATATACTCTGGACTTGGCCCTCCCTTCCAAACTTTTTCTGGCCACCCGGTTTTTGGCTTATAGTTCCTAAGTACCCTCTGATCTCTACTCCTCTGGCTTTCCTCAGGTCATTGCTTCCAGTTGTAACGGCTTCTTGATACATGTGTCATAACAAGGTGGGGCCACTTCCTCTATGAAACTTTCTGGTTATTCTCCAGGCCTATTCCTGAGTGAAACTGGGTTCTGCCTTCTTTGTGCCCCTGCTCGGCTCTAAACAGACATCTATCTCACTGTCACAGACAGTGCTTCTTGTGGTTTTGACTTATATGTTTGTCTTCTTCTGAATTATTAGACCTTTGAGAACAAAGGACATTGTTGCTATTCTTATTTACATCCCAGAACCTAGGGCAGGTTCTGCAGCATAGAAGAGGTAGTGAATCCACGTTTATGGAATAAATGGAGAAATGAATGAAGGAATGAGACACAGTGGCCGAGAGAATATGTGCAAGCCACTTGCAGAAGAAATGGAAGACCCAGCAGAGGAGGGAGTTTTCAGTCTGTTGGCAGAAGGGAGCCACTGAAAGCATCTGACAGAGCAAATATTCTGAGTGCTCTGAATAAAACACCAATGAAGGAAGATCTACTGGGCCCCTGTGTGCCCTTACTGCAAGTGAACTTGACGCAGGGAAATGGCACCCTGCAAAACAAGTATTTAGGTAACATCCCTTCTCTACAGTGTCCAAAGAAATTATGCCAGTTAGAGGGATAGAAACAAAGTGGAAATCATAGGCTCATGGATGATGGGGGCCTTTTTCTGCTATAATCACAGAGGTCATGATCTCAGGAGTTGTGTCTAACTGAATAGGAAATTCAAAATATAATACTGGAACCAAAAAAAAAAAAAAAACCTTCAAAAAACCCCTTATTTCCACTCCATTTTTTTCCTATAATTACCAATAACCCGCTATTAGGCTTCAAGGACAAAAATAACTCTTAAAGCCCCAGATAGAGGTGCCAAACTAGTCTTTTTCACCCTGGAAACATTTAGGGAAGAATTTTCCTTCAGTCCTTGAGGGTCTGTAATTGCCAGCATCCCTGGAGCCCATGGGGCCATGCAGGTGGGGGGTCTCTATGCTATGATTATGCCTTGCCTTAGAGCTGTATTCTGACACCTCTGGGACTGTCAACTCAGGACAGTGTTTGCCCAGGGAGAAGGGAGTGGGAAGTTGAGTAATGCAGGGGCAGTCCAGGAGGGGAATGGGTTTAGTGTGGGGATAAGTACAGAGGAAACCTAGAGTGAATGATGGCTAATACCATAAAGCCTGAAGGGGTGAGGGAAAGGGAGGGCAGAAGTACAAGCTCTCCAAGAAGGAGTCCAACCTTTGTCTACCTCAAGAACCTAAGAACCAGTGTATATCTGCACACTGTTAAGGACTGGATCTCAGCCACTGCCTGAGAAGAGTAACTCTGCAAGCTTAGGACCACACCACCACTGCCCCTTTACAGAAGCCAAATCACTTACTTCTCTTTGCACTTCCCACACACACACTGAATTGCCGTTTCATCTTTTTCCCATGATGTGCAGTTTCTTTCCCCAGCCCAACAAGGACAAATTCTGTTCAGTAGAGATGTGTTAATTGTTTGATCAAAGGATTAAGTTGTATTAGGGTCATCTGAATTGAAGAGGTGGCAAGATAGGCAGGCAGTGACAAGAGGCCACATGGCAGGCAAGTACAAAAGTGATTCAGGAACAAGGGCACCTGTGGTCCTTTATTCTTGAACAAGCACTATGTCTTGAGTGATGGCAGAAATGCCCTCAATATCTGTGATGCTACTGCTTTCACAAACTCTGTGAAATGTTTGGCAGCCCAAGAACCATTTTTCCAGAACAGTTAGGAAGCAATGAGCACATAGATTTGGAATCCTCTGCTTAAAAACATAACTCAGTTTCCCTGTGAGATATGACTGCCAGAAGGAGAAAAGAGAGATCTCTACCCAGGCAGCTACCTGGGGAAACAGAATTCTCAGCACGAGGCAGGGTGGAGGACCCCAGACTCTGAAAATGGAGACTGAGAGTAGAAGTAGGGAAAGCAGATTACTTCTTGGGAGCCAGGTTGAAGTCTTCAGACTTTCTTTGAGAGAGTCCTAACTACCTTCAGACTCTGGCCTGCACTCCTTCTCCCTCATCTTGGCCACAAAAGAGCAGACAGAGGTGAGAAGACTTGGAGAGTGGTGGCTGGCAGCCAGGGCACCTTCAAGCTGGAGCCCTCCTCAGAATATCCAAGTCTGCTGGGTGAGTCATGAACAGCAGTATTAAGAGTTATAGTCAATAGGATGATTATATCATATTGATAGGATTTTTAATTAATGCACCATTGAAGAGATGAAAAGACAGCATTTGACTATAGCTTGCTGAATCTGGAGAATGCTGTTTTGTCAGGTCCATCATGGGGAAGTCTCTACTTACTGATGTTCTCCTTTGGGGTCTTGGGCTAAGACCCACAGGCTACATTTTGTTCACACAGAATGCCACCAGCATAGCCTCTCTGTCCTCATCCTACCCCCTAACCCCTTCCATAGGAAGTGGTAGAAGGATAGCCAGGGCAGAGTGCCCTGTTCAGATTCTTTTATCTAAAGAGCACAAATACAATCAGGTCCTGAGCTGTGAGTAGGCAGAAGAAAGAAGAAAGAGAAACAGTGGAACTCCCAGGTCATTGCCCAGAGCAAGATGGGGTCAGGGGACCATGGATACAAATAAGACTCAGTCCTAGTCCATTAAGAATTCACTATCTTGTGAGAAAGATATGCAAAGAATCAGTTCTTCAGAAGATGGTGCAAGGGCAAATTAACTGGGAAACTTCAGGGATATTCACTTAATTTTATATTAATTTTTTAAATTCTTTCTCTTAAAGAAGATTACTCAAATTATGTGAGCTTCAGATACCACAAAACCTAGATCCACCCATCATGTGCTGGGTAATATGATAGTAATATAATCATAAAGAATGTGCACATAACCCTGATTTGGGTTGAGAGAGGGCCAGAGAAGTTGTTCCAAGGAGTAAACACTCGGTCTAACTAAGACATTCTCAGATGGCTAATTAAGAAAAAGCCATACCAATATATGTGAAGTGATATCTCATTGTGTTTGAGTTACATTTCCCTGATGGTTAGCAACACTGAGCCTTTTTTTCATATCCTTTGGCCATTTGTATGTCTTCTTGAGAGAAATGTCTACCTTTAGCCCATTTCTAAATCAGGTTATATAAGTTTTTTGTGTTTTGTTGTTGTTGTTGTTTTGTTTTGTTTTGTTTTGGGGGGGTTGTTTTGTTTTGTTTTGAGTCATAGGAGCTCCTTATATATTTTGGAAATTAACCCCTTATCTGCTAAATGGTTTGTAAATATTTTCTCCCCTTCCACAGGTTGCCTTTTCCCTTTACTAACAGGTCTAATCTCATTCTTTTGCATGTGGATAACCTGTTTTCCCAATACTATTTGTTGAAGAGACCATACCCTTATTGCATATTCTTGGCACCATTGTTGAAGATCAGGTGACCATATATGTATGGATTTCTGGGCTGTCTATTCTATTCTATTCTATTCTATTCTATTCTATTCGTATATATGTCTGTCTTTATGTCAGTACCATGCTGTTTTAATTACTATAGCTTTGTAGTATATTTTGAAATCAAGAAGTGTGATGAATCCAGCTTTATTATTCTTTTTCAAGATTGTTTTGGCTCTTCAGTATTTTGTGGTTCTGTATGAACTTTATAGAATTATTTTTCCATTGCTGTAGGAAATGCTATTTGGATTTTGATAGGAAATACATTGAATCTATAGATCACTTTGGGTAGTATAGACATCTTAATATATGAAATATCACCTCCTACCTATTAGAATGGCTATTATCAAAAAGATGAAAGACAAGTGTTGGTGAGGAGGTGGAGAAATTGGAACACTGGTACACTCTTGGCGGGAATGCAAAATGGTACAGCCACTATGGAAAACAGTATGGAGGTTCTCTGAAAAATTAACTATAGTAGTACCAAATGACCCAGCAATACTGCTTCTGAGTATCCAAGAGAACTGAAATCAGGATCTTGAAGAGATATTAGCACATCCATGTTTATTGCAGCATTATTCACAATAGCCAGATGTAGAAACAACCTTAAATGTCCATCAACAGATAAATGAGTAAAGAAAATGTGGCATATATGTACAATGTAATACTAAGACTGGATGCAACCTTAAAAAAGAAGGAAATCCTGTAATATGGGATGATGTGGATAACCTGAGGACATTATGCTAAGTGAAATAAGCTAGTCACAAAAGGACAAATACTACATTACACTGGCATTCCCTAGCAACTGATTAGAAATTCAAGTTCTTACGTCCCTCACGAGGCCTACTGAATTGGAAATCTGGGAGTGATCTCAGGAATCTGTGTTCTAACAAGCCCTCCAGGATATTCTGATGCATCCTGAAGTTTGAGAACCACTGTTTTAGATTGAGGGGTAGGAAATAAGAATGATTTCCCTAAGAACTCTTCTTAGCTGTATCCCTGCCCAGGTGAGGAAGAAGAACCCAATCACCACAAAAAAGCTATTTCACATGGTAAGGAAGGAAGGGAGAAATCTACATTCAGGATTGTGGTACATTTTGCAGGGGTGGGGGGATGCATTAGTATATTCTGTCAGGACCAAACTTTTCACTGTTTGATCACACCTCATTTGCATTTTTAATAGTCCCCATTAGACAGCCTCTGAGCTAATTAGGCAGGCGTCTATAATAGAAGACTTCTGTTTCCTGTTTTCAGAACTCAGAAACTAATGGCTGAAGCACTGCTAAAACAATTAAGTAATAAGAAAAATACTGTGTAAGATTGGCAAAAGCACAGCTGCCATAAATCATTACAAATGACTCCCAGCTCAAAATGTTTAATTAGGGAAGAAAAGTAACCTATCACATGTTGGGATAGCAGGAGAAAACAGAGGGAGAGGGACCCTGGAACACAGTTTATTGCCCTCTGCCAAGTGGAGATGGGATGGGAAGTTGTAATTCCAGGGATTCTAGTACTGATGATGTATTCCTAGGCATTAATCATCTCTTGCTATATCTAAGTTCAATAGTAAATGAAAATTACAGCAACCCAATAAAATCAGGACTACCAAAGATAAAGACTTATGGAAGTAAAATATGGGTTAGCCGGCAGAGGAAGAAACTTAACAAACTGAGATGCTGGCTGAGGGCAAAGAATCACAGAATGAATGGATAGTAAGACAAGAAGTTATAAATATCAACTACAGACTCACATTCACTTACAGAAGTGAGATCAATAACAGCATACCTATTTCCTTTTTTTATGCATATATTTGTATATGTCAGCTTTCTACTCTCTCCTTCCTCTACAGTTTGATATAAGGAGTGTTGGTGATGGTAAACGTGGGAATTTAGTCTTCAAGTTATAGAATAGATGGAATTGTGACTAGTTTAACATGACCCAAACATAAACATAGAGAGCATTTTGTGTCTCCATTTTTAGGAGAGGGTGAGCATACCATCATTAGTATGAGGGTTAGTTGCAATCTCTTAGGTGGAAGCAAGATGATGTCATTACCATCATATAAAAATTTAACTACAGCAGAAGGGGATGTATGTGGATGCTGAGAAGTCACAGGGGGAAACTGTGCCATGAGTATCTCTTGTTCCTCAGTTCCACATTTGTTTTCATATACCCTCTTCCCTACTGTCATAGTAGAAAGTCTGCAAACTACATTTCCACATTGTTTTTCTCTATTTGGAATACATAGAATGGCTTGGGGTTTTGTTTGGTTTTTTGTTTTGTTTTGTTTTCCAACCAGGACATTGACTGATATATAGGATGTGATTAATTAGACTGTAATTTGAATGTAGATCTGTTTTATTTGCCAGTGTCACTATAAAATGAACTCACCTACATGCTAAATGCTGTTAATTTGTATCAAGTGTGAACTCCTATAATTTATATTGATTAACTTATAAGTTCAGTATAATTTTGGTACACTTTATATTCAACCATTAAGGAAGAATTAATTTTATGACATCAGAATGAACTCCAATTTTATTTATTCTTTCATGCATTAAGTTAAATAGTTATAGACCACGGGCCATGTATTCAGCACTGTGCAAGGCACTGTCAGGGAAATAAAAAGGGTAACACTTTGTCTGGGTCTCAATACTAAGATATGTCACAGGGCCATAACCACTAAATGAAAATACACACACACACACACACACACACACACACACACACAATTAGGACACATGTTGGGAGTTATTTGTTCCTTAGGAAAGATAACAGTGTATTGAAGAAAAGTAAACATTGAACTGATTAAAACTCATTCATAATAAAAACTCAGCAAATTAGGAATAGAAGGGAACTTTCTCAACTTGAAAAAGACTACAAAAACCCTACAGTTAACATGACATTTACTGATGAGAAACTTGAAACTTTCCAACCAAGATCAGGTATAAGGCAAGGATGTTCCCGATCGACACTCTTTTCAACACTGTCCTGGAAGTCCTTGCTAATGTGGTAAGTCAAGAAAAGAAAATAAACGGTATACAAATTGGGAAGGAAGATATAAAACTGTCTCTGTTCACAGATGACATTATGGTCCATGTAGAAAATCTGAAAGAATCAACAAAAAAAAACCTCCTGGAACTAATAATCAGTTATAAAAAATAACAATTATCCTTACAGGATATATAAGGCTAATATACAAAAGTCAATTACTTTCCTATATACCAATAAAGAACAGGTGGAATTTGAAATTAAAAACACAATGCAATTTACATTAGCACACTCAAAAAATGAAATATGTTATGTTAGACATAAATCTAACAAAATATATACAAAATCTATATGAGGAAAACTACATATTCTGATGAAACTACAAAACCCTGAAGAATGAAATCCAAAGAACTAAAGAGATCGAGAGATATTTTGTGTTCATGAACAGGAAGCCTCAAGGTTGTCCAGATATCATTTCTTCCCAACTTGATCCATAGATTCAATGCAATCTCAAAATCTCAGTAAGTTGTTCTATAGATATTAACAAATTTAAATTTAAATTTAAAGTTTATATGGAGGCAAAAGACTCAGAATAGCCAACACAATCTTGAAGAACAAAGTTGTTAGAATGACCCAACCCAACTTCAAGATTTCCTATAAAGCTACAGTAATCAAGACAGTATGGTATTGGTGAAAGAATAGACAAATAGATCAGTAGAACAGAATGAAGATCCCAGAAATATACGACCATAAATACAGTCAATTGATTTTGACAAAGGAATAAAGCCAGTACAATAGAATAAATACAGTCTTTTCAGTAAGTGGTGCTGGAATAACTGGATATCCACATGCAAAAACAAAAAAAAAATTAAATCTAGACACAGACTTTATATACTTCACAAAAATTAACTCAAAATGAACCATAAACCTAAATATAAAATGCAAAACTATAAATTCCTAGAAGTTAACACAGGAGAAAACCTAGATGACCTTGGGTATGGTGATGCTTTTTTAGATACAACACCAAAGATATGATCCATGAAAGACATAATTGATAAGCTGGGCCTCATTAAAATTAAAAACTTCTGCTCTGTGAAAGATGACATTAATATAATTAAAGAAAATCCAGAGACTTGGAGAAAATATTTGCAAAAGCACATCAGATGAAAGACTCTTATCCAAAATATGCAAAGAACTCTTAAAACTCAACAATAAGAAAACAAACAACCCAATTAAAAAATGAACAAGACTTTAGCAAACACTTCACCCAAGAAAATATATATAGATGGCAAATAGCATATGAAAAGTTGCTCTACATCCTATGCCATCAGGGAAATGTAAATTATAGCAACAATAGGATACAACTACACACCTATTAAAATGACCAAAACCTGGAATACTGACAACACTAAATTCTGGGAAGGATATGAAGGGAACTCTCATTCACTGTTGGTGAATGAGAATGCAAAATGGTACATCCATTTTGGAAAACAGTTTGGATTGGTAGTTTCTTTCAAAACCAAACTCTTACCATATGATCCAGCAATGGTGATTTCTTGTTTTTACCCATAGGAGTTGAAAGCTTAATAGTCCATACAAAAACCTGAACACAGATGGTTGTAGAAACTTTATTCACAATTGCCAAACTTGGAAGAAACCGAGATGTCCTTTGGTAGGTCAAAGGATAAGTAAACCGTGGGATATCCAGAAAATGGAATATTATTCAGCACTAAAAAGGAACGAGCTATCAAGCCATGAGAATACATGGAGGAACCTTAAATACATATTATTACATGTAATGAGCTATCAAGCCATGAGAAAACATAGAGGAAACTCAAATACATATTACTAAGTAAAAGCAGCCTATCAGAAAAGGCTACATACCATATGATTCCAACTATATGACATTCTTGAATAGGCAAAACTATGGAAATGATAAAAGATCAGTGATTGCCAAGGGTGGCAGGGTGATGCAGGAAAAGAGGTGAATAGAACAGAGGATTTTTAGGGCAATGAAAACACTCTGTATGGTATTACAGTGATGGATTTATGTCATTATACATTTATGCAAATCCATAGAATGTATACCAAGAGTGAATCCTAAGGTAAACAATGAACTTTGGCTGATTATGATACGTCAGTGTAGGTTCATCGCTGATTAAAAAAGGAAAAAAGTACCACTCTGGTGAATGATATTATCAATGGGGACAGGCAATGCATGTGTAGGAAGTTATATGGGAAAGTTCTATACCTCCTTCTCAATTTTTTTGTAAACCTAAAATTGCCCTAAAAAATTAAGCCAAAAAAATTGAGCTGAATCTTAAAGGAGAGTCTAGGAGTTAGAAAAATGGAGAAAAGAAGTTAGGGTAGATAAAATTTATATTTCAAACTGTACACTCAATTTCACTTACTTTATCATATGGCCACTTAACATAAGGTAGAAGAACTCTAGTCTATGAGCCAAGTCTGACCCCTCCTGCCTATTTTCACGCCTCCTGTGAGCTAAGTAGTTTTAACGATTTGGAAAAAAAATTAAAAGAAGAATAATATTTCATGATACACAAAAATTATTCCAATTTTAGTGTTTATCAATACAACTTTTTGGAACACAGCCATCCCATCTGTTTATATATTGTGTATGGCTGCTTGCACTTTACAAAGGCAGAGTTGAATAGTTACAACAGAGACTGTATGGCCTACAAAGGCCAGAATATTTACTATTGACTCTTTGCATAAAAAGTTTGCTGCTCTTGAATTAATATATTATCTTGCTATTAAACTTCACCATCTCAGTTCAGAGCTCAAAATATACCAGGCATTTTCAGATGCTTTGTACCTGACACCTAATATGGCTCCTCACCTGTGAGTTCCTGCTCTGCTTATCTCTCACTTGTCTCTTCATTTCCATTTTTCCCCACTCCAGGGTCCTCAACTTCAATTCAAATGGCTGGCTCAAAGACCCCTATAAACTGCTTTCCTTTTCTTCCTGCTGAAAATTCCTTCTCTCTACTTTTTTCATTTTGTTTTGTTTTGAGAGGATGATAGAATATTGAGTAGATACAAAAGAATGAAGTATGTATAAGTTATAAGGAATAATAATAAAACAAACATCTATATATCCTCCATCTAGCAAAAAAGACAAAACACTATCATTATTTCAAAAATTCCCTGGACATATACCTATACCTCATTCCTTTTATACCTTTGATACTCAAGTCTCACCTCCTTAATGACCCCCTCCCAAATATCTCAGCAGAGCAGTGATGGTGCAGGTAGCTTATTATCAGCACACAAACTTTAGTGATGGTTTGGAAATTTAGAAATTAGAAACTAGGTTTAGAAACTCCACGTATAAGTTCAAGTATATCTAAGCTACCTCTCAAAATATATGCAGTCTCATATGCAACTCTTTGCCGGTAATATTCTGCATCCCAAATACACTCATCCATAATCCTGGACTATTTTTCAACCAAGAAAGAAGAGAATTTCAGTTGCCTTGTATGAAGGAAGTTCTTTTTCCACACTTACTGATTCTTTTCAGACAGCTGGAAGAGGGGAGCTCCTGATTTTAACATGCTACCATCAGTGGTGATCAAAACCTATAAAAACACATACAAAGGGAATTAAATCAAGTTTACAATTTAAAATAAGACCAAAGATGACTCTGTATTAAACTATCTAAGGGGCACCTGGGTGGCTCAGTTAGTTGAGCATGCAACTTTGGCTTAGGTCATGATTTCACGGTTCATGAGTTCAAGTCCCGCATCAGGCTCTGTGCTGACAGCTCAGAGCCTAGAGCCTGCTTCAGATTCTGTGTCTCCCTGTCTCTGACCTCCCCTGCTCATACTCTGTCTGTCCCTCAAAAAATAAAAATAAGCATTAAAAAAATTTTTAATTGAGTTAGTGAAATGGGAATCTATACACTCCTTGCATCTTCCTTACACCAAAATGATATTTCAAGTGCTTTTTATAAACACTGGTGCTTGAGATTCAAAGAGACTATTGCAGAGGGAAAAGCCTTGGGCTAATAGCTAGGAGTAGTGAGGTCTTCTAATTTCATTGTGAATTCTCTCTGAAGAATCAAGAAGTAACTACCTTCCTGCCTTCAGTTTCTTCATCTGTAATTTCTGAGATGCCTTTGTCTCTATAATTCTGAATTCATGGGTCATTACCAACATCAAGAGATAACAACGTCAAGTCTTCTACTGCTGTGTTCATCCCCCTCTTTTAAATCTCTGTCTCACCTTTTACTCTAAGTGCTAAATATTATTAATCAAGGAAATGATTCCTGATGCTTGATAGGCATCAGAATTTAGGTATGAGTATGTCACAGGCCCTCACCATGATCCATCTGGTGCTCTGAAGCCCAGATATCAGGAAATGCTAAAACGAGGAAGAATAAAGCTGCTCCTAAGAATCACCATGCCAACAACTTCAGCGGTAAGGACCAATAGGGGGAGAGCAAGTCTGATTTTGATACTGCCAAGGAAGAATTGGCACCGCTGGTGCCAACTTCAGTGTTCATGTGGTCCAAAAAGGCTTACCTCAGAAGTTACCTGCCTCTCCAACAGAGCTCACACACCTTATTTTGATAAGCAACAGGTCTCTATAATTACTCTGCTCTTTTAGCCAAATATGTTTCTTCTTTTTCTCTCTGGTACATGCCCTTGGCTACTCCCAGGCCAGTCATGTCATAGTTCCACCTACACTTGCCCTACCCCAGATCAGTATCTGCTCTTCATGGACTTTTCTCACCTCTGTGAACTTACATCTGATACATCCTTCAGGACATCCTTGTATGAAAACACATACAAAGGGAATGAGATCAATTTCACAATTTAAAAACTTGTTCCATCAAAACTTTGACTAACTACTGTAATTCATTCTCCAACTTCTGAAATACAGTAACAAATATGAATCTCCTCACATATCTTCAGAATAAAATCACTCTTTCTCTCTGTCTTCCTATCTTTTCTTTCTTTGATCAATGCTGGGCCCAATCCCCCAAAACCCTGAAATCTAATATGGGGCTGATGAGCACCTGGAAATAGGTGTTTTCCAAAATCTCTCCCAGTGATCCTAAAGATGAAGGCAATGTGAGGAAATAGTAGTCTTGAACATATATGAGAATCTAGGAAGAGACTAAAATAACCCCAATAGCAAAAATAAATTTCAAACTGTTTAGCCACAATGTACCTTCTCATGGAAGGTGATCTTTTTTCATTTAGAGTTATTTCACTTTTCATCTGGGCATATTAAATAAGATTATTTCCCAATTTCCCACAGCAAATGTAAAACCATAAATGAAAAGCATGTGTAAGATTTTACTAAAAACAGATATGACCATTGCACAAAAAAGTGACAGTTGATGACTCCCTCCAATGGAGATGTGAAGCAGAAATAAGAGTAGTAGAAAGGAGATATCTTGTCCCCCTATAGCTGCTATCCCTTTCCTAGTTCTGCCAACAAGAGAGACTTCTGGGGTTTGTTTTTGTTTTGTTTTGTTTTCCATTTTTTGGCTCCAGACATCTAGATAGGTAATAAGCATTTTGTCTCTCTCATTCAATTTCCTTCTTCTATGAAGATTTAGATTCAGAAAAAAGAGAAAGATAGATCTTACTTAGGCCACAAGCCTAAATTTCAGGCTTCAAAGACCTCTATCAGACCTAGCAATACAGCTGTTAAAGCCCAGAACTCTGATGGCCACTACTCTCTTTCCATGCACTTAATGACTTTCATCTTCACATTGGCAAAGGAAGGGGTTCCTAGTGGTAATTTGCTGGTAAATTTCTGGTATTATGCTATCTAATGCCATTTAAATCTCTACAGTTGCAGTCTCTAAATATGGCTTCCAGAAATCCTTTAGTATTTATAAAGCATATCACTTCTCACATTAAAAAGTGGAGACCACCCTCTTTCTCATTAAACTTGTGATGGCATCGGGAATTGGTTTGGCTAACAGAATGTGGCAGAAGTGTTCTGGAATGCTTGACCTCAGGGGGCTTAAGAGGACGGCAGCTTTTTTGTCTCTACTTTTGGGGTTCACCCGCCATGCTATTAGGAAGTACAAAAGGGGTACCTGGGCAGCTCAGTTGGTTAAGCTTCCAACTCTTGATTCTGGCTCAGGTCATGATCACATCAGGCTCCGTGCTGGGCATGGAGCCTGCTTAAGATTCACTCTCTCTTTCTGGGGTGCTTCAGTGGCTCAGTTGGTTAAGCATCCAACTTCAGCTCAGTCATAATCTTGTGGTTTGTGAGTTCGAGCCCTGCGTCGGGCTCTGTGCTGAGAGCTCAGAATCTGGAGCCTGCTTCAGATTCTGTGTCTCCCTTTCTCTCTGCCCCTCCCCTGCTCCTGTTCTGTCTCTCTCTCTGTCTCTCAAAAATGAAAAACATTTAAAAAATTAATAAAAATTGTTTAAAAAAGATTATCTCTCTCCTTCCTTGTCTGCTCCTACCCTGCTAGCTCTCTCTTTCTCTAAGAGAGAGAGAGAGAGAAAGAGAGCGTGGTGGTGGGGGGGGGGGGGGGGCGGGGCAGGGAGGGCCCTGGAGGATTATGTGCCATTTTAGATGTCCCAGCCACAGCCAAACTCTCAGCTAAAAGCAATAGCATGAATGATCCCAGTCATCATTACGTGATGTTAATTGTCCAGTTGAGCTCTGCCTGAATTCATGATGTACAGAATTGACAGAAATAATAACTTGTGGTTTTAAGCTACTAAATTTGGGGTCATTCACTATACAGCAGTGGATAACTACAATATTTTCCCACTCTTCCAACTCACAAAGTACAGCAGTTTAGGTATTGCTTGGGGCAGGAAAAACAGAACCTGTCTGTGTTGTGTACTGATATAATATAATGACCTTAAGCCATTATGATGACTTAAATGGTGCTTAGGGAAATAAGACTATCTGTCTAAGTTTGCATGATATATTTTAAAAATAATCCCACTTAAACTCATTATATTTTTGAAGATTAATACAGCAACTTTAAGGATGAGTATCAGGAATCTAGAACCTTTGCTTATGTGAGAAGCTTCATTCATGAGGAAGCTTCATTCGTGAGTTAGACAAACTATTTGTGGTTAGACAGAAGAATTCTCTTGCCTTGAGATCAAAAGAACCTGAAAAAACTGAGATGAGTATAGGGCACACAGACAGATGTGAAAGACATGTCAAGAGTAAGGGTTGAAATTGGGACGTTGATCCCTAGAAAAACACCCCTAATAGCCTACTGTGTGTCCTGACATTGTCACTGAACAGTACTTTTAGACTAGAGTACCTGACAGAGGAGGTTTGGATCTCAGTCGCACCACTACCATTTATTTCCCGTAGGCTTTGGCTGAATTATTTAACCTCTCCTAAACGCTAGTGAAAGAACAAGTCTGAATCCCACTGATTCTCCTTACAGACAGACTCTACAGATTTCTGTCTGAGTGAAGAACATCACATCTCCCTTATGGAGCTGGAACGGCTGAGCCAGTGTGACTTTCTGAGAGCCATGGGTTCATTCATGCGGGGCTGACTGACCTTTCCTGGCATGTTAGTTTCCTAACCTGCTGTAACAAAGTGCCACACCCTGGGTGGTTTAAAGAATAGAAATTGGTTTTCTCACAATTCTGGGGGCCAAAAGTCTGAGATCAAGACATCCCAGAGTTGGTTCCTTCTAGGGGCTATGAGGGAGAATCTGTTTCATGCCTCTCCCCTACCTTCTGGAGGCTTATTGGCAATCTTTGGTGTTCCTTGGCTTGTTGTTGCATCACCTTAACCTCTGCCTTCATCTTTACATGATGTTCTTTCTGTGCGCAAATTTCTGTGTCCAAATTCCCCCTTTTTATAAGGACCTCAGTCACATTGACTTAGGGCTTACCCCAAGAATCTCATTTTAACTTGGCTACTTCTGTGAAGACCTTGTCTCCAAATAAGGTCACATTCTGAGATGCCAAGAGTCAAGACTTCAACGTATCTTTTGGGGGCTACACAATTCAAGCTCAGATATCTGGGAGATGCTGCAGAACCTCAGAGCCTGAGCAGTGCTATGCTTGAGCATCCTTGGAAACAGCAAAACCCATAGATGCCTGTTCTGATGTCTCCCAGAGATTGACTCAGGCTCCTTATTCCATTTTAGCCTTCAACTTCTAGAGAAAATATCCTAGCAGTTATCCTGAGAGCAGTTATCTGGACAGCCCCAGCCAGCCTAAACTCCTACTGTGCCTCACTCCACCTGATGTCCCACATCTACCACCAACCCTGCAACTGATCCTGTCACTCACTCAACAGGCATCTCCTGGATGCTGACTCCTGGGCTCACTGCCAAATCCTAGCCCTCTTCACTATTTTTTTTTTAACTTAAAGTAGTCATTTTTTAAAGTTTTTCTTTCCTAAGTGGGAAATGACACCACATATGAATGACAAATGTCTCTATCCCTTGCTTAGGAATGTCAAAGGAAAAAAACCCAATCCCCACAAATCAGACTAGAATAGCCACTTAACGATTCAGTGACTGTCCTAGTGCACATGCCTCCCTCCTAGTTAATTCTTTTACACTAACAACTGCTTTGGGCACCATAAATTATATACCTGTTTTGACTAAAAGGAGTTGCGTGACGAGTGGTAGGGCTTATCAAAATCGAGTCTACATTACAGGTGCTGTCAGCATGATAGACAGAAAGGCAAGGTATAATCCCAATGACTCCCCGATGAAACATATACAGAGGCTTAACCTAATCCCTGAAGGAATGACAGGGAAAATAAGGTGAAAGACCAATTAGCCTCTTTCCATATAATCCTAAACTCATTGGTTGGCTATTTTCATTTCTTCTGCTCCCTGACTCACCAAGTAAGAGCCAGGAGGTGACAAAAGCCAATGTTTTCTCAGCAAAACCATCTGATGTTTTTTGGTGGAAGATCTACCTGACTTTTACTGGACTAAAAACATGTGTCATATTTACCCACAGCCTTTTTCTTTTAGAGAGTTGTAAAAGGCAGCACATTTGTCCTTTTTTTCCCCCCTATATGGGGGTAAGTAGGCACTTGGGAGAAGCAGGATTTTTCTAAAATGCCATCCATCAGTTCCTGAGTTCCCCCTTTGTGTTCACCCCTTGTTAGTAATTGCAGAAGATACAAGGAGAAGAGAAGCAATATTCCATGGCCTATTAGAACTTGGACTCCAATACAGGGAAGAAAATAAAACCCTACTGTACAAAGAGAAAGTCTTAATGTCTGCTGTTTTTCATATGTGATGAAACTGCTTCTTTCTTTTTAGCAGGACAAGTACTAACTTTTGGGGTTTTGTCCAGCTGTGGGTATGCCTATGTACTGGGAATTCCATTTCATGGACTCATTCATTTAGCATCCTTTGTCACCAATGGCATCTAGTTGAAAGGATACTAATCAGGGTTCACTGTAGCATCTATGGTAATATTTAGGAGCTGAAGCCAGGAAAGAATAAGTGCATGGTTTGAATTACACTGTTACACTGCAGTGAGACTGTGTGTCCATGATGGGGAGTTGACTACGGGTCAATGTCACTGAAGCTGGGGAGACTTCATGAGTTGGGTGAGGGAGTTACAAATGTTTCCTTCACACAAAGGTGATGATCTTTACAGTGCTCCAATGTACTGCCCTGGGCCCAGTAGCCACTCTTCCTGACTGAATTCTCCATATAACCTGTCCTGAAGGACCTAATAAAACCACCAAAAGTGCTTCACTCCTGGGACAGAGGTCCATCAACTGTCACCAAAGGTCTTCAGCCTCCTAGCAACCCAAGTAACTTCCCTAGAAATGGACCCAGTGCATTCAGGAGGAGAAACCTAGGCTAATCATTCTGGCTGTTTCCTTTCTTCTATCTTTGCCCACATATGCCATTTTTCCCCCTAATCAACTTCAATTAAATTTGGTTTAACAAAGATTGATAATAATTATCATTGCTGTAAAGGAAAACAATAATCTTTCCTCTTCCCACAGTGTTTTTATGTTTTTCCTAAGCCATTTTCACATACATTAATTAATTCAATCTTTATCATCTGCCATGTGCCCAGCCAGGTATAAGGCATTGTGAGGAATGCAAGATGCCAACCCCCTGAGTTGCTAATGTACTCCCTCATATTGTTTTCATAGGCCACTGTGACCAAAAGCATCAGTCCTGAAGCCATCAGACACAGCTATCAGACTGGAGGCATGGCTCCTTTCTGGGGGGAAAAAATGGAAATCTGTCACTTTGACACCCTGACCCTCCTGCCTTCACTCCATCAAAGTCCATTATCTGCCTGGCTCCCCAGGATACTCCAGGAGCCTGGAGCTGCTACATCTCCTTTCTAGATAATTTGACATTTTTGTTTCTAGTTTTAACCTCATTCAGATCCTCTACCTGCACTTCCCCATAACGTCTCCTGGTTCCTTCATGTTGCATTTTGGCTCTCGGCTGGGTTTGCAACTCCTCCCAACTTAGCAACATCTGAAAATTTAATTAGCGAGTGGTTGTCTCCCTCTTCCATATAATTAATGAAGATGTTAAAATAAAACTGGATTAAGAATTTATTAGGCTATAATTTGCAAATCATTGCCAAAGTTACCAGTTAAGCTCTAACAAGGCAGGAGGGAGCAACGTGAGAGGGGTGAGTGTGTATAAACCATCACGATCCTTCACTCTAAGCCAAAGGCAGTATGGCACAAGGGCAAGAGTTCAGGCTAGCAGTCAGGAGCCAGTATGTTCATTGGGAGTCTGTCACCAGGAGAAACTCCCCTAGGATGATCCACCTCCAAATCCCAAGGTACAGGCTGAAGGACACCAAGATACTTCAGGCTCAATAAACTGAGGAGTTGGGTACACTCTCGGGTGAGAATGCAACATAAGCAGTAATTCATTCAAAAGGGAGGGAAAGAATGGAGAGGGGAAACATGTATTTCTTTTGAATATTGTAATACTAGTAAGAATAAGCCTTTCTTGAAGAGTGAACAAAATAGGTCAAATAATACAATCGCAGGATGTATTTACTCCTAAAAATCTATTCTTGGCTAGTGAAGACAGTCAGCTCAAGACAAAAAGGGTCAAAATAAGGAAGGAGAGTTTCAACCATTCAAAAACAACAGGCAGTGAGGAAGATACTGCCCCTAATTTTATCTCAGACCATTCACAACAAAGCCCATCTTTGCTTTTACCTTATGCTGGTCTTAGAAATATTCCTATTCCCCTCATTCCTTCTGACCTGGTGTCTCTCAGCTGAATCTTTTACTTTGATTCTTCTCTTCTTTACTTTGGCTTTCATGACCCCCAAGTCCTCTTCCAGCTCCTCCCTCAGCTTGACTTAGTCAATCTCATGTCTTTCCATCAGTAACCAAACAAGGCCCCTCACCTGCTCCAGTGTACAAGCCAACCCCACACATGGGCCCTGTGGCATTCCTGGTCTAGGTACCTGTGTCTTCCATCTTGGAGTTGGCATCTCCTCCTTCCTGGCCATGTTCACTCAGCAAGAAGCAAACCTGGGAGCAGGATTAAATGCAATTATGAAGGACACGCACAGAATAGATTATTGAAGGATTTACTCGTGTAAACAATCTTGGCTTCATAGAGCAAATATTAAATAGGTAGTGCTGTAATAGAAATGGTTGTATCCCTTCAAAATTCCTTTGTTGGAACTCCCAAGGTGAAGATATTAGGAGGTAAAGTCTTGGGGAGATAACTAGGTCATGAGAGTAGAGCCCTCATGAATGGGGTTCATGTTCTTACAAAAGAGGGCTGTCAGAGCTGCAATGTGAGGATACAAGGAGAAGTCTGTCACCCAGAAGAAGGTCCTCACTCAACTATGCTGGCATCTTGATCTTGGACTTTCAGCCCCTGGAACTGTGAGAAAGAAATTTCTGTTGTTTATAAGCCACCAAGTCTGTGGTATTTTGTCATAGTAGCCCAAACTGACTAAAGCAGGTAGTCATACTTGTGGAATTTTTTCAAGAAACTAAATGTTGAAGAATATAATTCAGGAATTTGGTTTTATTCCAAACTTCTTTTGTTATGTCCAACATAACAATATAAGTTAGAATTGGCAAATCATGTATGACTTGACTGCCTTACTGGCCCAATTTTGCAAATTACAGATGAAGTTTGGTATCAGATATATTAATTTCTATATGTGAGCCCTTTATAGTTCTTTACATCAATGTATTGGAAAGGGAAAGCCTATTTTGTTTTTAAAAAAAAAAAAAAAGGAAAAGGAAATAAAAGACAAAGTAGTGACTCACTCAAGGGAATACCTTGAAACGGGTATAATTTATAAAACAAAACACCCTTAATATGACAGCAGTCAATTTAGCCTGATATAAAAGAGGGTCTGTGTTTTCTTTCATTTATATTTTTATGATATGTAATGTCTTTATAATTTCACCACTCCACATCAAAGCCGCCAACCGCTGAGCGCCTAAATAAGTAGCATGTGAAGAAAATGAATGAATTGCTAAATGTCCCATTACGTCCACAGAGAATATCCTTCTATTTGGAGTCAGGAATCTTAAATTGAGACGACAAATGAATGGTTTTCACTCCAATGGAGGGAGAGTTTTGGCAACTTTATTACGTTCAGCATTTGAATGGACTAAGGGGGAAATACATAGAGAAATGAAGTTTTAAAAAAATAATGTATTGTTGGTATCTGAGCTCTGGCTCTAAATGTCAGTTCCTCTGTGAGACAGAGTGATGGGGACTGTAGGGGGCATAGCACATGCATAAAAGCTCCAGGGAGCCAGAGAGGAGGGCCTGTCAGTGGCATGATTTCCCCAGCACAAAGAAGCTATTTGGAGAATCTTAACAAGTTCCAATGTGTTTGGCCCAACACATTAGGACTGACATCAACAACTGGAAAGTAAAGAATGTGTTGAGCTGGTTAAAGGAAATCACAATAATCAGCAGCTCTTAGGGCACTTAACCATAGACATCCAGGGAGCCCCAAGGCGAGGGAAAAGAAACTGGGCGGGGCGGTGAGTGCAGCAACATCCCGGAGTTCATGGGCTTTAAAAATTTGCCCAACCTTCCAGAGGAAAATAGGATGAGTGCTGTAGTGAAGACAATACAACTACTGACCTGTGCATAGCGTAGGTACACTGGTCTCAAGGGTTTCTTTTAGGGAAGTCCACTTTCACAGACCCTAAGTCATTCATTCTTAAAGCCTCAATATTTAAAACTTCTTTTTCTCATGTTCGAGGTCCCACCTCCCTCATGTCTCTCTCTCACCATCTGCAAATTTCCATATAGACTTCCTCTCAGCAGGGTGATTTGGGCACACTTAGTGATGGAGGGAAATAGGCTCAACTTGTGAGCTGCAGTGGCCTCTGAACCAGGAGGCTGAGCATTTTCAGGGCAAGACATTCAACTTTTTGGCAAGAATTGAGCAACTGACTAAGAGAACCAAAACAGGTCAGACGTATTGTGAGTGTTGTGATCACATTTACAAGGTGAACAGTTAGGAATCAATTATTTATTCCTTGAATAAGACTGACCTTAATATTTGTGACTCTGTGAGAATGTATGTCTGGTATACATGCAGTCGAACATGATGGGAAGAGGCTTTCCTTCTTATGTCTTTTAGGCTTTTCCCTCCTATATCAGTTTACATCTAGATAAGAGAACAACAACAACAAAAACCAAACAACTGGGGAAATCTAAGAGTCATCTTCTGTGTAAACGGAGAGTCGTATTTTACTGCTTTAACGGGAAAATATTATCTGTATGTAGCAAATAGGTACTCAAATGGCAACATAGTGTAAATCAACATAGACTTTGAAACTTGAATACTGTGCTTTTAAGACAAAAGAATCAATCAGTAAGTTGTTTCTCTCTGACCTCAGTTTTCTAATTACAAGAACAAATGGATTGGATTATATAATTCCAAATTCTCCTACAGTCTTAATATTGTATGATCTTTAACAATATAAATAATAATGCCACAACTACACAATAATGGCATATCAGCAACAATAATCTTGTCAACAACCATTTGCTAAAAACTTGCAAAGCTCAAGACAATGTGCTAAGTGGCTTATGTACTTTATTCCATTTAATCCTTATAATAACTTTATGAAGAAAGAATTACTACCCTCATTTTTATAGATGAAGACAAATAAGTTACCCAATACTACATAGTTTGTGGGTGCCAGGATTGGAATTCTAACTCCCATTGAATCTCAAATCCTATGTTCTTAATATAAAAACAATTATTGATTTTATCTTATTTTTAATTTTACTTAGCATGGTGGGAGGGGAAGACTGGCTACAAGAAACTGAGAAGTAGAACTATTTTTACTAAGTGTTTACAATATTGTCGAAAAGAAAAGACCCACATGGGAAAGAGATAGCCCTATAGTTTGGTATGTGTGTAAGTGCCACATTGACTGAATAGATCAGTCAATAAGAACCAATGAGACCAAGAATTTGTATATCCAAAAGGTTTTCAAATGATTAAGATACTTCATTGAAATACAGCTTTCCTAAGATAAAATGTGCAATCACTTCTTCTCAGCCTTTTGGCTAAGATCAAGTGTAGCATAAGATAAAATGCACAAATTTTAGGTATTTATTTTGATAAATTTTGACAAATATATACACCCAGGTAGGCTTTATCCCCATCAAGATATACAACATTTCTTCCACCCCAGTTTCATGTGTTTAGGATATACAGAATTTAAACAATATTAAACTGACTTGACTTTGCAGCCAATCCCCAACTCCTCCAGGTGATCACTGGTTTGACTTCCAATCCCCATAGATTAATTTTGTCTGTCCAGAATTTCATATAAATGGGGTCACTCAGGGTGTACTTTTTTATACTGGCCTTTTCCTCTCAACACAAGGTCTGTGAGATCCATCTCTGGTGTTGTAGGCATCAGCAGTTTGTTCACTTTTATTGCTGCGGAGTATCCTATTACATGAATATACCATGATTTGTTTATCTATTGTCTTAGTGATAGACTTTTGAGCCAGTTTCTGGCTGTTGTGAAGAAAGCCATATATATACTTATATATGTCATTCATAAACAAATGTTTTTATTCCACTTAGATAAATAATTAGGCATAGGAGTAATGAGTCATGAGCTAGGTGTGTGTCTAGCTTTAAAAGAAAAATAATCTATTTTCTCAAGTGGCTATACCTTTTGATATTCCCACCATCAACGTGTGAAAGTTTTCAGTTGTTCCATATCTTCACTTGATATCAAGCTTTTTAATTTCACATATTCAAGGTCCGCCTAATTTTTTTATGGTTAGTGCTTTTTTGTGTCCACAAGGTCCAAAGATTTTCAAAAGATTTCCTAATTTCCTTATAATTTTTTATTTGACTTATGGATTACTTGGATATGCATTCTTTAATCTCCAAATATTTGGAGATTTTACTGTGTATTTATTGGTAATGATTTTTCATTTAATCACATTGTGATCAGAAGACATATTTTGTAAGATTTCAATTTCTTGACATTTATGAGATGAGTTTTATGGATCAATATATAATCTAGTTTGATGAATGTTCCATGTGCACTTGAAAATACTATTATTCTGCAGTTGTTGGGTGTGGTGATCTGTTAATGTCAATCAAGTCAAGTTGGTTTTAATGGTGTTTAAATTCTGTATATTCTAAAAGAATTTCTGCCTATTTACTCCATTAACTGTTAACAGAAGGTTTTAACACTTCATCTATGATTGCATGTTTACAATTAGATTATAACTTATAGAAAGTACATATGTTACTTTTTATAACCACTCTGACAATCTCTGCCTTTTGAGTTTTAGTTTATTTGCATTTAATACAGTTATTTGTATGCTTGAGTTTAAATCTATCATCTTATTATTTATGTTCTATTTATTTCTCTTTTATTATTCTTTTTGCTATTGGGGGGTTAACTGAATAGTTTTAGAATTCTTTTTTATTTCCTCTATTGGCTTTTTAGCTACACTTCTTTTTCTTAATTTTTTTTAATGTTTATTTATTTTTGAGACAGAGAGAGACAGAGTATGAGTGGGGCAGGGGCAGAAAGAGAGAGGGAGACACAGGATCTGAAGCAGGCTCCAGTCTTTGAGCTATCAGCACAGAGCCCAATGAGGGGCTCGAACCCCTGAGCTGTGAGATCATGACCTGAGCCGAAGTCAGATGCTTAACCTACTAGCCACCCAAGTGCCCCTACATTTCTTTTTATTATTACTTTTCCTTGTCACTCTAGGAATGATAATATATATCTTTAATTTATAAAAGCATCCTTAGAATTAATATTTTACCAGCTCACACTTCATACTTCCAATTTCACAAATGTAAGAACATCAAATCAGTTTATTCTTTTGTAACTTGTAGTATTAATGTCATTATGTTTGGTTCCCACATATGTTTTAACTTCACCTTACAATGATGTCATTTCTGTTTTAAAGAGTTTATTTGCCCTTTAAAGAAATTGAGAAAACAAAGTTTGAAAGTTAGTCTTTTATATTAATTGCATACTTAACAATTGCTAGGGCTTTTCATTTCTTCTCATGGAACCAGTTTTCCATCTGATATCATTTTCCTTTGACTTGAATTTCCTATAATAATTCTTACAGTGCAGGTCTTCCACCAACAAATTTTCTCAGCTTTCATTTATCTGCAAATGTCTATTTCATGCTCATTTTTAAAGGATATTTTCGCTGGATATGGATTCTGGTGTAGTAGGTTTTCTTCTTCCTCCTCCCCTTCTTCTCCTCCTCTCCTTTGTCTCCTCCTCCTCCTTCTCGCCCTCCCCTCACTCCTTCCCCCTCCTCCTTCTCCTTTTTCCTCTTCCTCCTCCTCTCCTTCTCCTTCCCCTTCCCCTTCTCCTTCATCTTCCAGCACGTTAAAGATGACCATTCCATTGTCTTCTGGCCTTCATTGTTTCTGACTAAAAATCAACCATCTTTCATATTATTGTTCCACTGCATGTCATGTGTTGATTTACCCCAGCACTTTTAATATGTTCTTTTCATATCATTGTCTTTGACTTTCAGCAATTTGACAATGATGTGCCTAAGGTTGGTATTCTTTATATTCATTCTCCTGTAGCTTTTTAGTACAAATGCAGACTACTGATACCCACCTCAGACCTACTATATCAAAGTCTCTGGTAGTGTGACAAGGTTCTAAATTTCTAAACAGTGTTTAAATTATTTTTATGAACACTGAAGATTAGAGAATCACTAAACTACTATAATAAAATTAGCCCCTATCCTGAAGAAATGTAGGATATTTGAAGGAGCTAAGATATAGACTCAAAAATCTATAATATTATTAGGATATAAAAATATGCCATATTAGGAGGGGTGACTTGTTATGAAAGTTCAGAAAAGAAAGAAGAAACATAAGTGGTAATAAGGGAAGCTTACTGGAAGGGATGGCACTCAAGCAGAATGCTTAAAAGATGAGTGCCATTTCAATTTGGAAAACTGGAGGAGAGCTGCCCCCATTTAAATGGTCATTTCTAAATACTATCATGAACAACAATTTTACCATCCCAGAACTAATCTTGAAACCTCTATTACTGGCATAAAATAGGAGTGACAGGCCAAAGTAAAAGAATATTTTTGATGGACTTAAGTTGAAGGTGTCTAACCTTTCAAACTTTAAAACAGAACTGAACCTCCCACATACACACCATGTGATAACCCAATTCTGAGCAGAAAAAAAAAAAAAAAAAAGACTTGGAATGTTTTCCAGCCCATTAACAAAATGCAATAGCTTCTTATTTTTTTTAATGCAACATAACCTGGATGTCAGGTTGCATTAAGATGCCTTGGGTTACGATGACATAAATAGTTCAACATAATGAAACATGACACTGAGAAATATGGGCATCGATCTGTGCCACTAATTTAAGGACGCACTGGGTTTTGCCCTGATCTGTTTTTATGTCCTCAACCAGGAAATGACACATGGATAATGGGTATTGTCTGCTTTGTTGTTCCCAGGACAGGCTGCACAGAGAGTTTTTCTATTATCGACACATCCTTGGTATTGACAAGAGGGTTATCATATTCTCTTTCTCATGGACTCTTGTCAAATGGTCATAACTTACACAAATAAGAACAGACTCATTTTAAAGGCAGTCTTCAGTAAAATAGATTCCAACTATATCTTCCTCACACTTCAATCTTCATTAGAGCTGAAATTTAATCTTAATTTATTCACATAATCAATGAACTACGGTACTATGCTAGGGGATAGGGAAACAGAGATGACTGAGACCCTGACATCTAGTCTTTTTCATCATTTATTAAAATATATTTTTCAGAGACATTAATAGATGTAGCCCTAAAATTTTTGGTTTTGGAAATACAGAGTTAAACATGTAGCTGGGATTTTTGGTCAAAATTGGGAGATTGAATTAATTCAGATTCCTTGCCTCCCACCCATGTTGGATCAGTATAGTCATAGAGCTCTGCTGTGTGAGAACTGAAACTAGGTTGTCTATAAAATCTGGGAGTTGTCAAGAATTTTCCTATCCATTAAATGGAGACTGAAGATCTCTACCCATAAATCTGGGGAAACAGCTTGGAATTATTATTTTCCTGAGGTATAGGTATTATTACTCAAAATTTATTAGATATTCAAGTCTGCTCCAAGTGTAGGTGTGAGTTCAAAATTAATACGTGTGGAATAGAAACCCTAAAATTTAGAATAAATATTTAATTGGCCCCTAGTAGTGAATCCCCAAAAGTGACAAAAGAGTATTCTGTTATTAAAGGATTTTTTATTTAATAATTTCTAATTTATCTTAAATTTCTCCTAATTTCTCAATTTCTCTAAATTAGAAATAATTTCCTTTAATAGCATTTTCTTTCCCCCAGTACAGAAACTGCTGGGCTCCAACAAAAAAGAAATTCTACTGACCATAGTTGATGATGGTGATGATGGTCATGAGGAAGAAGGAGATGGAGAAGGAGAAGGAGAAGGAAGAGAAGAAGGAGGAGATGGAGAAGGAGAGGAAGGGAAAAAAAGGAGAAGGAAAAGAAGGAGGAAAAGAATAAATAATTATACGCCATTTGAAGAAACAAATCTCCATGAGAGATAATGAACCCACATAATGATAACAACAAAAAAGAGGCATTGTTTAAATTCTTTTTTAAAACTTTAAAATAAGTACATTAAAATGGCTTTATAAATCAAATTTATCAATATTTTCCTTAATGTTAGTTCTTTCTGTGTCATATTTGACAATTTTTTCCTATTCTAAGGTCATGAATATATTTTCCTATGTTTTATTCTAGAAACATTTTTTTGAATTTTTCTATTAGTCAAAGGTAACTCACAAATTAGATCTTTGCAATGCATATAGTGACAAAAAAGTACTTTCCAGCATATATTAAAAATACCTAGGGGCACCTGGGTGTCTCGGACTAAGTGTCCAGCTCTTGATTTTGTCTCAGATCATGATCTCACAGTTTATGGGTTCGAGTCCCATGTCTGGTTCTGTGCTGATGCCGCAGAGCCTGCTTGAGATTCTCTCTCCCCCCCCCCTCTCTCTGCCCCTCCCAGCTCATTCTCTCACTCTCACTCTTGCTCTCTCTCTCAAAATAAATAAATAAAACAAAAAATTAACTACAAATCAGTAAGAGAAAGACAATCAAATAAAACAATAGGGAAAAGACTGGAACAGGTACAATACCAAAAAGGATATCAAAATGGCCAATGAGCATTTGAAAAAATGTTCAGCATCATTAGTTATAACCAAATGAAAATTAAAAACACTCTGCAATACTATCTCACACCCAGCAGAATGTTTAAAATTATAAAAGCTGTCAATAGCAAGGGTTGGCAAGGATGTGAAAAAACTAAAATTCTTATATATATGGATGAGTTGAATTACAGATTGCTATGCCCAGTTTAGGAAAACAGTTTGACAGAATTTATTAAGCTAAACTCATGCATACCTTATGACCCAGCAACTCAACATATGGATGAATACCTAATTTAAGTGAGTATTCATGTTCACCTAAAACATATTGCTATATAAGCTGTTGACAGAAAAGGAAGCTGAGTGAAAGGTTTATGGGAACTTTTTCTACTATTTTTGCAACATCTCTGTAAGTCTAAAATTATCTCAAATTAAACAAAATTAACTGTTAAAGCCAAACACAAATGGCATAAACTCAAGAATTAATTTATATGGAATTTAAGAATAGTAATCTATGGCTATAGAGAACGCTTTAAGGGAATAGTGACATAAAGGAGCCTCCTGTGACACTGGAAATGTTTTATATCTTTTTCTGTATGGTGTTTATATAGCATACATATAAAGAAAAGGAAAAGAAAGAAACAGGGTTGAATTGTTAAACTTGATGCAAATAGAATTCATCTGAATGCAGTGTAAAGCTATAAGGAGATGGGAATTATGAAAGAGAAGGTAAGAGAGATGAAAGATGGAAAGAAAATTAAAAGTTTCATCTATACCTACTAGGGGTTTCAGGAGGAGAAATTAGAGAATGAGGAGCAGTAATACTGAAGGATGTAATGTCTGAAACACGTACATAATTTAACAAAAGGTGTCTTCCATTTGAAAGAGCACAATGAGTTTTCAATAGAGTAAATTATATGCATAACTCATGCTAATATGATAAAAAGAGTATCATAGAAAAAGAATTTTAAAAATTGTTCAAATTCTCATTATTGGAGTAAGAATTTACAGATAAGCAAGGGAGGCTAGAATGATGCCCATAGCAATGGAGATATCAATATCAACTCATGTTTAGCCTAACTTATTTTTTTTAATTTTTTAAATATTTATTTATTTTTGAGAGAGAGAGAGACAGACAGACAGACAGACAGTGTGAGTGGGGGAGGGGCAGAGAGAAAGGGAGATACAGAATCTGAAGCAGGCTCCAGGCTCTGAGCTGTCGCACACAGCCCAACATGGAGCTGAAACTCACGAACCGCCAGATCATGGCCTGAGCTGAAGTCAAACACTTAACCAACTGAGCCACCCAGGCACCTCTTAGCCTAATTTAGAAAGATGGTTACATATAGAAATATTTGTTGATATGTGTATATACACATATAACTCTTTGCCGTCAGCTGACAGAGCCTAAAAGAAACAACACCCAAACAGCAACAAATAAATCTATCATCTATCATCCAAATCTTGGAATACCATTCTCTAATAAAAGGAATAAGACTACTGTAGAAATTACTGATTCTAGGATTGGAACCGGAAATATAAAGATGGCCACTGAACACTTTAGTAGTACTGAAACTCAGGAGAAAAAAATCTCAAACCCACACAATTGTGGGAATATTTCAGAGGAGCACAGGAGCCAACTGAAAGAGGTCTTAGTGACCAAAACTGGAAGAATGCAAACAACACAATAAATGAGTGTTGAATTATAACACAAAGTATAAAATAAATATTCATTTATAAATATATATATGAATTTATAAAATATATTCCATTTGGACATAAATAAATTACTGGAAAAATTAATATATGGGGGAGAAGAGACAAATTTCCAGTACAGAAGAATTCCAAGTAATTTATGTAGATACCCTATCTTCAAGGGAGTAGAGCATACAACTTTTGCCTCTTGACATGTAGGCTGCACATAGTGTTTTCCTTCCAAAGTACTGAAAGAAAGGAAAAAAATATGAACTTTATAGTGGAGAAACTTGACAAATACTACCTTAGTCAAGCAATCAAGGTCAACATCAATAGCCATGAATCATACTCATGGGATATAACCTTGATATGATATAATAAAAATGGCACTTTACCTCTATGGTTTTTCTCCCCCAAACCCATATCCCCAGTCTGTCATGAGAAAAACATCAGAAAATTTCCACTAGTGGGGCAGCCTACCAAATATTTGATCAGTACTCCTTAAAACTGTCAAGGTCATTAAAAACAAGAGAAGTCTGAGAAGCAGCCACAGTTAAGAGGAACCCACAAAAACATGATGACTAATGTAATGTGTCATCCTGGATGGAATCTTGAAACAGACAATAGACATAAGTTAAAACTGCACAAATTTGAATACACTATGGACTTTAATTAATCATAGTGTATTGGGATGGGGGAGGGATTGGTGCACCTGCATGGTTCAGTTGGTTGGTTAAGGGTCCAACTCTTGATTTCGGCTCAGGTCATGATCTCGTGTTTCATGGGATTGAGCCCCATGTCTGTGCTGACAGTGCAGAGCCTGCTTGGAATACTCTCTTTCACTCTCTCCCTCTCTCTCTGCCCCCCTCCCCTGCTTGTGGACTCTCTCTCTCAAAATAAATAAACATTTAAGAAAAAAATAACAGTGTATAGATGTTGTGTTCAATAACTGTAAAAAAAAAAAGTTACCATATGTTAAAAAATTTTAAGAAGCATAGTCACAAAAAACAACAAGAATAACAACATCAGAAGTCTATCACTGATTCCTCCCTTTGCAGTTTGATTTTTAAACTTGTGGCTTTTTAAAAAGTATTATTATTATTATTATTATTATTATTATTATTATTATTATTTTAACTCCTGAAAAGCAGGCAGTAAAGCATTTCCTGGATAAATTTACAACCAACTACATGAGATTTTTGTTTTTAATTTTTAGAATTCATCCATGGGTCAACTGTTGATAACTCATCAAGATAACCATTTCTTTGCTGAGTTCAAGTAACTGAGGAAGAGCCACACTCTTGAAACAAGACAAAATGCACCCAAAACAAAACCACACAATCATCTTTAACCTAACTTTTTATAGAATGTCTCAATCCCTTTTAACTTTGCACACAAGCTTCTGTGTTGAGTTGAATTGTAACCGCTTTTGTATTTGGAGAGAGCAAACTTGAAACTTTTAAAGAGAAAAAAAGTGGGAGCAAAATAATTATTTTTCTGACCAAGACTATAAGATTTAATAAGCAAACTCTCCGTGAGAGTTTCTTCTTAAAAAGACAGACTTTTTTTGTATCGAGAGAGAGGTTGGGGAGAGTGTAGACCACGCTGCACCCACACATAGTGGTGCACAGCTCCCATGTTGGCTTGGCTGGCTAGAGCTCTGCCCCACACCTTCTTCACTTTGGGATCCAGCTGCCCTCATAGCAAAGTCGCTCAAAACTTCTGTTCAGCAGAAGTCACAGGTACCATTCGCTCATGGTTTATTGGCCAAACCAAGTCTCACATCCAGGAGGAGGGAAGTGTAATTCTATGGTAGAAGAGGCAATGAATATTTTGAACATAATACATCTCCCACAGTTTGATAGAAGGAAGGAGTGGCATGCAAGAAAAATATTAAACAATATAGTCAGCATGTTTGTGCATTAAAAAAAGGTATTGATGGAAAATAATTGAAACATAAATTAGGGTTTTAAAGTAAAGCAGGATGGGGCACCTGGGTGGCTCAGTTGGTTAGGTGTCCGAATTCAGCTCAGGTCATGATCTCACAGCCTGTGAATTCGAGGCTCACGTCGGGCTCTGTGCTGACAGCTCAGAGCCGGGAGCCTACTTCGGATTCTGTGTCTCCCTCTCTCTCTGCCCCTCCCCTGCTCATGCCCTGTCTCTCTCTTTCTCAAAAATAAATAAACATTAAAAAATAAAATAAAATAAGGCAAGAAACCTAGGGTAATGGAAAAAGGGGGGAGACATGAATTTTAAAGATTCTAAGGTCTTTCTACTTTTTGGCATAAGGTCGTTGTACTTTTTGATTAACTTTAAACTACTTTTGGGTAAATGTGCATTTTAATCACAGCATTTAGAATAGAAATATAATGTTTACCTTCTTATCTAAGTTGAGAAGAAAGGGAATATAAAGAAATCATACCTAGGGGCGCATGAGTGGCTCAGTCGGTTGAGCGTCTGACTTCACTCAGGTCATGATCTCACAGTCTGTGAGTTCGAGCCCCGTGTCAGGCTCTGTGCTGACAGCTCAGAGCCTGGAGTCTGCTTCGGATTCTGTGTCTCCCTCTCTTTCTGACCCTCCCCCATTCATGTTCTGTCTCTGTCTCAAAAATAAATAAACATTTAAAAAAAATTTAAAAGAAATCATATCTAATTCAGTAGAAATCAGAGTAGGTAAAAAATAAATCAAGAAAAACGTGGTAAAGAGAAATGCAAAAAAAGATAACAAAAACAAGTTCAAATATTCAAACCTCAGCTATGACCAAAAGACTTCCCCATTTATCAACAACATAGATGATAATATTTAAAGTACTAGTAATTCATTAATTTGGGTGAGGTTGCCTACAGCCTTTAAGAAACCTTGGAAATTCCGCTCAAGGATTCTCATCAGTAGCCCAGACACCTCCGAAAGTTTTAATAAAATGTGCTTCTTGTAACTTTAAGAAATTGCAAAATGGGTGCCATCCAGGTGAAGTTTGTCTTACAGAACAAGCTTACAAAGGCTTTTCCTCCATGTTTATGATCTAAGTTTGTTATGAAACAAACTTACACAAGAGTGAAGCAAGAGCAAAAAGAGATTTAACAAATATCAGAATCTTGAAAATAAAAATTTAATTTTTGAAATTTAGAGACAGCTTAAAACTCTACTCTGAACATAAGTGAATTTAAAGATAATTTGGAGAAATAAGGATCGCTTTTTTTAATATGAAAAAAGTCCTTGAGGCCCTGGAAAATAGGATGAGAATTTTCTGTGGAAAAATGGAGGGAAGGATGAAGAAACTACCTAGGAAGGTAATACCTGAGGATTATCCAAAATTTAAGAAAAAAATTATCCTCAAATTTAAAAGAAACGTTTAGAAGCTAGACTACAAAACTGTGTGTGTGTGTATGTATTTATTTATTTAAAATATATGCTAGAAGTTATGAACATACTACATATTATGGATTATACACATATATATTTAAAAACTCTAAAAGTCCACTCCAAGTCACATAGAAGTAAAATTGTAGAAAACCAAGAATTAAATGACAATTTTAAAATCTTTGAAAAATGGGCAGATTACTCTTAATGAAAAGAAATGACAATTAGTACAATAACAAGTAAAATTCCCTTTAGCAACCGTAGGTGCCAGAAGATAATGGAATAATATGTTAAAGGATGCTGAGGGAAAATAGCTGTAAGCCTAGAACTACAGAATTATGAAGGATTATAAAACCAAAACATAATTTATTCATTCAGCAAATAATTTTTCTTTTTTTGGTATTTACTATATTTCAATTCCTGTTCCAGGATTTGGAATACAGCAAGACACAGAAGAGACAAAGCCCTTTTCCTCAAGCCCCGTTTCTAGTGAGGACAGACAGACAGACTGACACACAATAAACAGATAATACATAATGAAGTGTGATACCAGCTGTGAAAAGAAAAGGCAGGATAAGGGATACAGAATGGTGTGGGGAAGATGTCATTTATAAAGAGGCATAAAGGAGTCCTTTTCTGAGGGCATGACATTTGATCAAGTTCCCAAAGGAATTGAGAAGTTATTCACACAAGTGTTGAAGCAATGGATTCCAGATGGAAGACTCACAAATGACCTTAGAAGGAGAAAAGGGAGGCAGAGGAAGAGAAGGAGGAGGAAGTTGAGGAAGAGGTGGAGGAGAAAGAGAAGGAAGAAGGGGGGGGGGGGGCGGAGGAAGAGGAAGAGAGAAGAGAGGAGGAGGTAGAGGAGGAGGAATGAGTAGGAGGAAGAGGAGGGGGAACAGGAGGTCTGAAGTGGTTGGTTAGAGGAGATGGAGTTGCCATCTATTGTGACAGAGAAATTCTCAGTAGATGCAGGTTTGTGGATAAAAACCAAGAGGCTGTTTTTGTACAGAAGGTATCAAATGAAACCCTCAAAATGAAGACATCAGGCAGACAGTTGGATATAGGAATCTGGAATCTGAGGCAAAAGGCTAGATACACATGAGCATCTAGACATTAATTAAAGGCATGTGCCAAGTATGAATAGAGACAAAGAGAAACATCTGAGAACTGAACCCAGAGGATGCCACATTCACACATAAGAAAGGCAGAAGGAACCAGGGTGGACACCTTTGTAACAGAGGCCAATGAGGAACTCAGGTTCCTCCAGACATGTGAATTTGGCAGTAGGAAATGATCGTGTACACTGATTTGGGTTAAATGAGGGCACTGGCGGTAAGGGGCAGGATGGGCAGGAGAATGGGTTGGGGGAATGGGAAAAACATGCTACATGTTATAATTCTAACTTTATCCTCACAACCTCTTTGTTCATTGGGCAGCCATCGCTGAGGCAGCTTTTAAGTACCAACTCATGTTTAGTAAATTAGGTTATGCCATGGTAAATCTGGTCATTCTGTTACTCATGACATTGGTCACCATATTCATATGCCAAATGACCCCCTTAGTTTGGCCACTGTTATCATCTAGGCAGCAGGCAAGGAAGTAGCTATCAAATAGCTGACTAATCCATTTCAGACAGTCACAGAGCTAGAGTCAATACCTTCGCAACTGACTCAATGCAACCACTTTCAGTTCTTAACATCAGGGACTCCTAGTTTTGGTGCCTAAGATTTGATAAACATGATTATGTTCATCCTCTATTCCTTTCATATTTTTTCCAGTTAAAATATGTAAATGAATATACCTGCATGTAGTCATTTTAAGAGTCATTCAGATTATTGAAATATTGTTACTTGAACCCACCCTCTTCACAAACAGTTGTTGGATTATTCCAAATTTGTTCAAAATGTTTTCTCCTTGGGAAATTCAGATGTAGAGAAATGTTCTCCATTATGGCCATAGTGTGTCTCAAATGAGTCTCATAGTCTACATTTCTCTGAAAGCAGGAAGATTACATTGCATCACTTTGGTGACAGCTGAACATGTTTTGCTTTTAAAACACCAGTCACATCACTTTGGACTTACACAAAAGGGGGATAATCTCAGCAATTTCATTGAGAAAAGTTTCAAAATTATGGTTTTTGCGCAACCGCTTTCCATGGTAAACTTAAAGATGTTTGATAAAGAGTTTACCTAATTATTCCAGGCAGTGGGGTTTGGAAGATCAGAAAAATCTCTAGGAGAAAAGAAAGCACATGCTGTAATATTTTGGGCCAAGAAGTCAAAAACACGTTTGGCGTGGAGGGAATAAAAAGGGGGATTAACCAAGGTGCAACTAGAGGGCTTCTGAGAGAAATTCTTTGGGTTGTCTCACATCCAATATGCTAAAATACAGATGTATGGAGAAATCTCCACTGCTGTGTAGATTAGTTCAGCAGTCCCTTCAATCCAGAATCCTATCATATATTACATCCCAAAGTAGGTGTTATAGGACATGTGTGGAAGTTACAATTCTTGAAATTATTTCTTTTAGCTACAGATTTACTCCTCATAAATCCCTAATTTTTCTTTAATAATTCAAGATGGCTCTGTCATTTTGATAACCTTCCTCTTTGATAAGTGATTCCCACCAATTTTTATCCAAGTACTTAAAGCAGGCCTTTTTTGTTTGTTTATCTTATCTCCACGAAGACACAAAGAATACTTCCTCATTATCATATTTGGGCAAAGGTGAGGCAATCCATGTTTCTTCCAATTTCCAAATGTTTAAGTGTTCTTACTTAATTCTTTATGAATACACAGCCTACATACAATTATTCATTGCAGATTACAAGTACCAAATGGGGTCAAAATACAAAACTCTATGTTCCCTGATTTAATGAGATTTGATGTATATTAGAGAAAACAGACCTATAAATAGGTAATAATACTCATGTGGGAGAAAACATCACTATCATGGAAGAGCGTGCTGTGGGAGCATAGTGGTGGGTTGGCTAAGTTTCACAGGGAGGTCAGTCGTGTTATTGGAGGAAATTATTGAAGATTGATATTCAGTAAAACCAATGAAAACAATACTCCAGGAAAAAAAATGAAGAGAGACTGAACTAATGCAATGGTCATGGTTCTGGAGAAGAGGTGACATACATAGGAGAAAATCAAACTGGTCTTGGTAGCAGTTAGAATCATAAAGAGTTTATAATGGCCCACTTTTCTCGGATGAAAGATAAGGAATACAGGAGTATGTGACACTACTAGAGGTTATTTTGTTACCTTGGGTGAGTCACCTTATTTTCCTGATCTCATAAATGATAGGGACTTCCTTGGGTACAAACGTCTTCAGGACATTTAAAGCAGAAATGAAACTGAGAAGCTATCTTCAATATCTTAAAAATCTAAATGACAAAGAGACACTTATCATGACATTGTTTGGACTACTTGTTTTTTCTTTGGTTTGAAATTATAAAAACACTAAGTGTAAATTTGATTAATTCATTCTGATCCAAGTTCTGATGGCAATCAGGTAGGCTTATCACAAAGCAATAGGAAAAACAAATAATATATACAATACTATTGTTAACTAGCACTGTCCAAACATGTAATTCATGGGGAAAGTTGCAAAGAGAAAGTTCTTGGAGATGAAGAACATAGCAAACTCTACTCATATTCCAGGTTTTGCAAGGTTCTTCGGGCTTCTTATAAAAACATGTTCTTATCTTGAAACATTTCATCTAGTTTTAATAGTGCAAACCATTTCTGAAAAGGGTTTCTGAGAATTTAATATCAGGGGCTAACTGGGTGGATAAGTGTTTGATCTCAAAGCATTATGCCACGACAAGAGGAAATCATGGTAGCATCCTTCTAACGTATTAGAAAATGGATAGGAAAAATGGTTGTCTTCTAAAAATGAGGCAGAGTGAAAACATATTTTCTCCTCTTGAATCATGATCCTTTTAAACCAGAAGTGACCTCAGCAACCCTCTAAAATGGCCTCTCCTTGAAGACTGGGACAACCACAGAAGTCACATTGTTTATCATTTACACATTAGATGATGTGACGGCAGAGTAGCAGAAGACTGGCCACAGAAACATTCCATAAAATTTTCTTCTTCCTGTGTCTACAATATTAAGAAAAATATGTATGTAGGAAAAGCACAAGCAGGGAAACAGTGAAGACTCTTCCTTATACATAGTGACTGGGCCACTGCTAAATGAGAGAGTATACATTGGAGGTAAACTTTACAACAAATGACTCTGATGGAGTGTAAAAATATTTTGCTTCCAAGTAAAGTAACAGTGCCCTAGGACCAAAAGCTGAGATTTTCAAATTAGATGATGGAGCTAGAATTTTCTTTCTAAGAAGTAAATACTAAGAGTTGGTAAATGTAATTATACCTTGGACTTAGTCTTGATTTAAATCATACTTTCAAAGAGCATATTTGAATATACTCTCCATTTGGTGTTACTTATGTTAATCAGTTTTAATATATTCCTTAATAATAATTCACTAGATTGGAATGTTTCTTATTGTAAGGTATGGATCTTTGATGAATCAATTCATACATGTATGACTGAGGCAAATTCTGCTACCTGATGCCACTCATGAACTGTGAGCTTAGCTTTTATTTTGTTTTTGTTTTTTTAGTGGCTAAATCAACAATTTTGTAGGTTGACTCTAAAAACCTAAAAGTAAAAATCAATGACAAACACAGGAATTATTTTTAAATGTTTATTTATTTGAGAGAGAAAGAGAGAGAGAGAGAGAGAACACTTGTGAGAGCAAGCACAAGTTGGTGAGAGGCAGAGAGTGAGGGAGAGAGAATCCCAAGGTGGGGCTCAAACTCAAGAAACATGAGATCATGACCTGAGCCAAAACCAAGAGCCAGATGTTTAACAGACTGAGCTACCCAGGCACCCCAAACATATGAGTTTTTAAATGGATAAACATTGGTTATTTAATTCATTTGTTCTCTGGTTTAGTCAGTTAAATTTTGGAGTTTACATTCTTTGAAATACTGAATCTTCTAGGTATTGATTCTTCACACACACTTCACCTCCCACATCCCTTTCACCCTCTCATTAGCTTTTACCTGTGTAAGGGCTAAATATCCTCACAATATTAGTAAAACTTTCTTAAAGAAAGTTGGCCAGAATTTCTCTGTATTCAAGGAGCCAGGAAATATAACATTTAATTAGTCTTTGTCTTTCAATATAATACATACAGAGAGCAATAATACTATTTAAAAAAAAAAAAACTTTGAGACAATAGCTTGTGTGTCTTAAGCTGACAGTGTCACTCCTGCAGAATGAATTTCCATGGATGATAAATGGAAAGTCACTCTCATCATATCCTGGAAGTATTTGTTAAAGCAATAATGATCACAGTCTAAGCCATTGCCCCTGGGATTAATGAGAGTCCAGGAGGAGTTGATGGTCCAAGATGCAGAGAAAAGTCATTAAACCCCAGATAACTATTAAGTCCCTGGTAATTCACTGTGGCTAAAAACTAGATGGCAAGGCAGGCATATCATAGTGATGGGCCTGAGAGGGACAGCCAGAGATGGGTGGGTTTAGTGAAGATGTGAATTTTCCAGTGTCCATGAAAATGACTGTTTTTGTACAGTTAGCTATTTAAAGGCATATCTCACCTTCTCTACTCCACATCACCAGTATGAAGCTGAATGATTGTATCTTTGTAATAATATTCAATATCACCACTCCTATTTACATATAATTAACACTAACTTCTCTTTATTTTTTTCATCATTCTCTTCTATGCCATTTGCATCCATTCTATAAATACCCATTAATACCCAGTACTTGAATTCCTGTGTATCATGAGGATAAACCATGAGTAGCAGATAAAAAGAAAAAATTTGTTCTCTAGGGTCTGTGTCAAGTTCTTCACCATTTCAACTGAACTAGATATGTATAGAAATGTATACAATACTCTGGAATTGAGGGAAAATATAAATAAATCTACTCATCCCAAAAAAGCCTGTGCCAACAGGAGAGTTCTGATGATAGAGCGAGCAGCCAGACCAACTCCATTAAAACTGAGCTTGGAGACCTCATCACACTTCTTTATTTCTGATTCTGTTCCGTGTTCATTTAACATGATTTCAAGTTCTTTATCAGGAGCCTATTATGTGCTCAGAAGGTGTACTGGTGAATAAAACAGTATGGTTCCTTTTTCCTGACAGAGGGTAAGTTCTCAATAAATATTAACTGATAATTATTATTTTTTTAATTATTTCCAAGACATGAGGGATGAGATCTTGTAAGCCCACCATGTTCTTAGTGATGGACACCATTCCTGGAAGTGGAAGTAACGAATACTTTGTTCCTACGTCAAACATTCCTCATCGGGGTGGGTTAAAAATAATTATGGTAAATTCTAATTTTATTACCCCAGAAATATATTAAAAATGTAGATCTTTTATAATTCCTTCAATTAACAGTAGACACTTCTTGATTACTTTCTAATTAAATCATTTCACTCTAAGACTTGGTAATTACAACAAGAAGTTATTAAAATTAGAAAACATTTGCTAACTCAGTACTTTTGATTATTAAGCTTTTGTCATTTAATATTGCCAAACAGTCTATGAAGATATATGAGGAAAGAAACTGATTTTAATGTCTTTAGCTGCAATAATTAACTACAGGTGTCCCAAACAATGCATTGTTTCTTTCTTATCACATATTTTCCTATAAAATCTACTGTTCTTGTCACCAAATGGATTTTTTCCCTTAACCTATTACACCATATTTCCCCCTATATCGCTGCTTTTCCCATAGAAGAAAATAATATCCTTGAATCCCCTCTGCTTAGGTATTTAATCTTTCTTTGGTGCTCTGATGAAAATATGTCCACAGCCTATTATAAGAATCAGAACTACTCTTACCTTTGATGGTTTTATCTGACTGATCACCACATTACAATCTATAGGACAATAAACTTCCCCAATCAGATACATTCCTGGAAAGTAAAACATCCATACTGCTGGGGCCTGGGAGATGAACTATGTGATTTGCCATCTCAATACGTCAATAGGGTCAATTTGCTTTCATCAGATTTTTTTAGGAGGTGTGATATCTTTTACCTTCAGTGGCTGGTTCTTACTGGGGTGAGGGAGAGGTAGGGAGAGAGACTGTTCTTTCTTTTAGACAAGCCTCAAAGAAAATTAAAAGATGCATTTCTATCCTGCTCATTGCAAATCTGTGTAAGCATAGGGGTATACACATCATCACTGATAGGAAATGGCTTTTGAAACGTAAGATTGGATTCATAGAATCAAATGATCCCTGCAAGCTATGATCAGTCAAAGTAAATTCCCCCAAATGTGATTCTGAAGCATAGGGTGAGGTGCTAATGGCTGTCTATTGGAATATCGGTTTGACAAAATGCACCTAGAAAAGATATTGACAAGCTCTTCAGTGTTCTAGCAGGAAAGAGATTCTTGAAATCAAGCCCATTGCTCCTCTGCCTGCCTTCTGCTAGAAAACCAAGGAAAGGATTGAACAAATTCATCACCCCTTAACAAAGCAATAAGTGAAAACTGATGAGTCTCTGTGCTTGATGGAAAGGTAGTATCCTGTTCATGGTGAATAACAGCTCCTTACACTCTACACTGATCAGAGAACACCTAGGGAATCGTGTTCTATTTGGGGCATAATCTTTTCCAGAGGACAATGAGAAATACCCAAAGGAGGGGAAACATAGTGTGAAGAATGAAAGGGAGAACAGAATAGGAAAGCTAAGCCCAGTAATGTAGACTGGAGGGTGGAATGACAGGAACATTGCGATTGCTGTCAAATATATAAGGGGCGTCATGGTGTGGGTGGCGCTACATAAAGGACCAGAGGACAAACTAGGACACATTAGTGGGAGTCACAGGGAATCTAATTTAAGGTCCAAATCAGGAACAGTATTCTTATGGTGGAATTAGCTATTTCGAGTGGAATTAGAGTGATGGACACTATTTGTTGGAAGTATTCAAGCAAACACAGACTCAGATGTTGGAAAAGTGATGAAAGTTGGATAAATGCCAGCTTGATATGAGAAAAGAGATATGATATGAGAGAGAGAGAGAACACAGACTGAGAACCAAAAGCTCCATGCTCCAAGTTCAACTCTGAAAGTACCCCGGCAGGACAGAAATCTAGATTTAGCCTAGGTTTACTGTGTGACTGTGGATAGATTACAAACTAGGGAGCGTATTGCCTACAGCAGACTTCTAGAGGGATTGAGGAGGAGATTTGAAGTGTGTGGATAATCTTTAATAATTCTGCACTGGTTGGGATGCCTGGGTGGCTCAGTTGGTTAAGCATCTGATTTCAGCTCAGGTCATTAGTTCATGGTCTGTGGGTTCCAGCCCCGCCTCGGGCTCTGTGCTGACAGCTCAAAACCTGGAGCCTGCTTCAGGTTCTGTGTCTCCCTCTTTCTCTGCTCCTCCCCTACTCATGCTCTGCCTGTCTCCATATCTCAAAAATGAATAAATGTTAAATTTTTTTAAATAATTCTGCATTGGTTTAAGAATGCATTTTTTACTGGTAGGAATATATTATAGGTTCACAAACAACTAATGAAGACATGTTTTCTTGTTGCCTTAATGACATAGATGTTTACATGCTGATAATGTGTACACCCTGTGCAATTGTGGAAGGAAACAAAGAAAAAAAGAATTAGACAAGTATCAGCTAAGCTGATCTTGTTTCAATTTTTTAAAGTAAATCATGCCTATTTATTATAATAATTAATAATGTCTGAATGAAAGAAAATATTTTCCCTTAAGGCAGAATATATATAAATTTATGTGGACATTGTCAATAGTTACCCTAAAGTAGGAACATATTTTCAATTACTTAGGTGGCTTTACACAACTCTTCTTCTCTGGGCCTTTATCGTCCCATCTGTGAAAGGAGAGACAACATGAGGTACTTTCTGAGGTTCTTTGTTTTTTTGTTTTTCAGCATAATAACCCATGTTCATGAGTACGTATGTATAGTATACACGTATGTCAATGCATTAGCTATGTCATGAAATACAATGCCACAGACAACTTCATTCTATTAGTTTTGTCCGTGTGCACCCCTTTTTTTCATCCCTGGGACTCTAGAAAATGAAAGTGCTGAAGAACCTTGGTAAATGCCTTGATCCACTAAGGAGATTCACAACTTAAGCTTGATATTTCTTGAGTTTTAATCATGCTGAGTTAAGCCCAATATCTCTATTTCTGCATTATCGTTGTAAAGAAAACAATGTAAATCTTCCCAAATGGCTTATTTACATGCCTTTGAGATACAAAATCACAGAATATTAAAGTGGCAGGAGGCCACCTAATCTTAACCCCCTCATTTGACAACAAGCACACTGAAACCCAGAAATACTGAATGACTTAACTAAGGACACAGAGTTACTTTGGGCCAAAGCTAAATATAGTTTTCAGGGCTTTTACCCCTTCACCAAATTATTTCTTTCATTTAAATATGTCACTTGCCCATTCACATTAATGAATTTATGGCTTCTATATTTCTACTAAAGTTGTTGACATTTAGTTATTAATTCATATGCTAAGTAGAAATGTTATAATTTCAGAAACAATCTAGCTTAGTTTTGCCTGCATATTTTCTGCTCATCTCTATACTGGGGGACAGGAGGAGCCTGGGACCTGAAACTCCTGTGTCTTCAAAAAAACATCTCCAAGCTGGGGCATAGAAGCTGCAGGCCTATTCATGAGACACTTGGGCAAACCCGCCAGGAAATTAATTTAATATGAACTGATGGCAGAAGCTATTCCAGGAACAAACAGCAACCTCAGTTGCTGGCTGGAGAGTGAAGCACGTGCACACAATTCCCAAACATTTGATTGTTATGGCATGAAGACTTATTTGTCCAGCACCCAATGGATTTGGAAAACTATGATAAAATCAGAATTGCCTTTCTGGATAAGGCTCATATTCCATCCAAGTAAGAATTCTGACAGAACACTGAGAGAAAATTTGAGGAAAATCCACATGGTTCTCTTAGATTGCTAAAATCAAAGGATTTATAATTTGTAACTAATATCTCTTCAAAGCTTTGAATGACCCAAATTTGATTTCTTTTATTATTACTAATATTGAAGAAACTAGAAGTTTTTTTAATCTGAGTGAAACTAGTGTAATAATCAAAAAAATTATTAATGTGCAGCAACTTCTACCTTTGAGCAGATGGTTTGCCCACATGTAGGCACAGTGTTTGACACGCATCATTTCAAGGAGATTCTTTGCTCCTTGGCTGGAATTGACCTGAGGTGGTTGGGAAATGATGTGGGGCTTGGATCAATATAGACACGAATCAGTTGTTCAGAATTTCCAACAACTTGTGACCCGCCATCTGGATTGGGAATATACAGAATGATTGTGGAAACAGAACAGTTCTCTATCTGGCCTGACCTGCTAACCTTCTGGAAGTTCTCCCATAACTAACTCTACTCTCACAGGTAAAGGAGAGGGAGGACAATAAATAAAACCATGTTTGTAAGTAGACCCCTGGCTGATACGAACACCTCCCCTGTGTGGTTAAAACTGGTATACTGCTGGAGTCAGAGACAGTCACCTGAAATGAATTCTCTTGCAATTTACTGTATGTCTCTAGCTAAGTCTCTGTAGATATGCCACTCCCCAGCATGGAGAATGAAGCTTCCTTGCTAATATGGCCAGAGTATGGTACAATTGCCTCTGGTCACACATCAATCCAAATTATTTGATGTGGTTTTAATTAGCCCAAACAAGAGACCCAGTAGTTACTATAACTCAACTGTAGAAAGAGGAAAAAAATCAACTCTTTGTTTACTTCTGGTGCCCCAGACACATGAAGACACACCAAAATAACTGCTATTTATTTTACAAGATGGAAAAAATATTGACTGCCCTCTGGTCATAGAAGGCATTTTCTTTTGGGATTACAAGTGCAGAGATGAATTAGGTACACTTAGGATCAATATCTGTTTCTCTTCTTGGCTCAAGATGGGATTTGTCAAAATTCGAGAGCAGCTTCTATTGAGTGTCAGCTACAAATCCTTCCACTACTGAGTCATACACCTATTCAGGTTGAAATATAAAAGGCAAAGGGCTTTTTCAGCTACAATATCTGGGGTCAGGATGCTGAATCGCCTTTCTGCCTTTTCCTTTAATGAGCTTTAGTTTGATGAAGTGACCTCACCAGCAAAGAATGCAAGGGAGTAAAGGGTCTGTTAGCAAAGGACAGTGACTCCTGGGGATGGAGGGAGATCCAGGCAGAAGCACTCACTATGACCTAAGAGGAGTGAGGGAGGGAGGCAAGTGAACAGGAGAAACTGTGGAGAAATTACTGTGGCCAAAGATATGGTAGGATAGATGAGGAACAGCGGAAAAGAGAATACAGGAGAGAAATTTGCATTAGCTCTGTCCAATTTTTAGGATTGCAACAATAAATCAATGCATTAATATATTTATTATCTGTAGGGACTTCAAGTCTTGGAAGAAGATGTGTTTCTGCTGGGGTGTAGTTAGGCAACAAGGTTACCCAGCATGCCATGGGCCTAGACAATGAGAAGTAGAGAACAAATTTTTAAAAGTATCTCAGACATTCCTGAAGTAGACTTTTGGAGATTTGTATTTCACAGACAAGGAGACAAATGGACATCAGCCAATCAAAAGCTCACGGGTACAGAAAAGACTACTTAGATTCACTTTTAGACATTCTACACATCAAGAATTTTCCAGAAGTAAATACATGCTTCCTGTGGAATTAGGAAACGGAAGGAAGAAAGAAGAGGTGAGGTCCCTGACCTAAAGAAGCAAGCCCTTGGATGGGGAGGCAAAGCTACCACAAGGCTGTACAGAATATGGTGTAATAAAAAAGCCATAGATTGATAGGCAATAATCACTGATCAATCAGCAGAGTTGCCACAGTGCTGTGGAAATCAGACAAAGAAGAAAGCTATGTGATGTGGGGCAAGAAGACCTCTTCAAGGAGATGAGTCTTAAGTTAGACCTTGGATAGAAACTGAATCTAATTCCAGTGTTTTCCTATGCCTTGCAGCCACCCCTAGTGAAAATCAGTGGTTGTTGCAATGGCACAAAGTGATATCTGAGGGGGTCTTGACGTATAAAGCATGTTAGCTGCTATGACAGTTGATCTCAGACTGCTGTGCCTTTTGAAAATCTTACAATTTTTTTAAAATTTTCTTTTCTTTCTCTTTTTCTCAGACTGTCAGCTGCCACTTTCTGATTCTGTCATTTTTCCCTATGTTCTTTCTAATCTGCTATGGACTAGGAAACTTTTATGAGACTACTAAATTCATGTAACCCTGAATATAGGGATTAAAAATTTAAAAATCCACCAGAAACCCAGAAGTCTCCATACAACCAGACATTTATCTCATTTAAGTCTTGATGTGTGGCTAGTTTTAAAAAAAATGTTCTCTCTTGAGTAATACCAAGAGCTTTAGATACATTGTTGTCTGATCTTTTTTAAATAATAAAATTATACATATTAACAATCAAAGCTAAGCATCTGCAGAAGTATGAGGGTGAAATATTGGGTCTATTCCACTATTTCATCAGTTACCCACTAATATAATGATCTAGCCTTTCTCCAAAAACAGTTCTCAGACCTTGAATCCTTACTTAAGGGTAGATGAATGGCATCAATGAAACATGGTGCTACTCAGTTCGCATGTTAACAGAGATGTCTGAAGTTACTGAACTTCTAATGGGAAATCTAAGACTTTCGAAATAGATGAGATTTTTGAGAGTGAAGAACTGGAGAGACCCTGTTACACCTCATCTGGTATGCGGCCTCCTGCCTTCCTTCTGCCATCCTAACAACCAGCAAAGGGACTAAATCACTGCTGTGCATGTCACAATGGGGCTGCTTAGTGGTACATACATGACTGTTGGGTGTTCTGGGAGGATCTATTATTTTACTTCTCCTGGACTCAACTTCCCCAGATGGACATCATGATAATTTCCTCTCCTTGTGTCAAGGGTGTGACCTAGAAATAATTCACTTATTTTCAGAACAGAATTTAATATCCTTCAGAGAATAATACAGTCTGAAGTTAACATGGCTGCCTGGCCTCCCGGGCTGCCTCCTCTCTGTATTGTACAGTGAAACTGACTAGGACATTTCCAACTGAGAAAGACGTGTCTTTGGGTTAGATTTAACCATACAGGAGAATTAATATAAAGCGGTAATGGTTCACAGGCCAGCTCACTCCTCCTTGAAATTTCAGCGACTGGAAAAATTAGTCTCCTGTTTCCTTTCCATTCCCTTTTTTTAATTATAACTTGCTGAGGCACTAGCTAATACCCTTTAATCTCTTTTAATAACTACCCTATCCCCGGTTTCTTTAAGCATCCTTCTCAAGGCATCCACAAATCCAAGAATGCTCTTAAGATTGACTGACTGACTGATCTCTCAGCTCTGTTGATTTACTGACACGAGGTTTATTGCTCCAGCTCTGGCTCTGCAGGGATGAAGGAAGAGCAGGGATGCGAACTCTTTCTAGACCCACGAAAGGGCTTGCCCTCGGGAATTTTGGGAAGAAGGCCAACTATATTTTTAGCTCCCCCCCCCACACACACACACACACTTCCTGAATGTTTTCTCTCTCTCAGGACTCTCATAAAAATCCCACTTAGCATCTCCCAACAGCCTCACTCTTTTCTTGGGTGAGGGGATGAATAAGTGCTCCTTCTCAAAGGGCTTTTACATATTCAAAGAAGACCAAGTTATAAAGGGAAACACGTCTCTGTTGGAAGAATCACAAGCATCATGTCTGGCCCACAGGGGACACGTTTATGGCAGCTAGCCCAGCCAAGCGCTCACAAGTCATGGTAGGTCAGAAGCCACCAAGTCCTTCTTTTTGTAACAAATGGACACATTTTGAGTGAACAATATCAAGCTTAAAAATGAACCCTCAAATGCAGAAATCACAGGACCTGGCCTCAAGCTGCTTGCCATCACCACGACCCATGAAGGGTACAAATTTAATGGGAGGACATGACAAGGCAGAGCAAAACAGTGATGCTAACAATCAAGTATTTGTTGATGTGTCTATCAGTAGGAGATAAAATATGACGCAGAAGACAAGACCTATATGTGTGACGTGAGAGAAGAATGATAGACAGTATGCAAGCAAAGCTACAGTTTGGGAACTAAGTAACCAAGAAGGTCAGTGAAGGAAGATTAATGAGGACCCATGCGTTCAAAGAAGGTTTCATGAGACATGAGGGTGCTTAATGTTTAGACACAAGTGAGATAATGAGTTGGGGTTTTTTGTTTTTCTTTTTTTTTTTTTTTTTTTTTAAGATATCAGTATGAACAAGGAATGAGTACATAGGAGTAGACCAGCCTGTCAAAGCAGACTGGGTGAGAGACAGGTGGTAGGTACAGAATATGGTTCTCCTAGAAAGATGTTTTAGATGTAGAAGACAAATGGCTGATTTGATTATTAGGGAAAGAAAGTGCCAAGTTATGCACATGTATGACACATATTTGCTTCACCAGAAGAGACCCATTTTTCATAAGCTGATATAGGCAGGTTCTGACCGAGAGAGCTTGGAATGTAGGTAAGGTATACTTTTAGCACCCACCATCAACGCTATACACAGAAATCCCACATTTCCCAACGACCCTCACTGGGCTATACTTCTAGAATAGCACTAGCCAAAGGAAATATAAACAAAACTACAAATGCAAGCCACATACGTTATTTTAAATTTTCTACTACTCACATTTTACAAAGTAATAAGGAACAAGTTAAATTAATTTAAATATATTTTATTTAGCCCAGTGTATCCAAAAATTATTATTGCAACATGCACTTAATATAAAGCAGTTATTCATGAGATAGGCTGGGCTCGTCTTTTCATAATACATTCTCAAAATCCAGTGCATCTTTTACACTTACATACCAGCTTGGATTAGCCACATTTTAAGTGCTCAACAGTCCCACGTGGCTAATGGCTACCATATTGAAGAGCTCAGCCATAAAGACTTGACAGTCTTCAGTTTCAGCCTCTCAGGTCACTGCTTCCTTCAAAGACTAGTCCAGTAAATGCATTCATTCTAAGATGCTACTGATACAGCCATTATTTTCTCCATCAGCCCCCCTTGATATTTTATCTTAGAGTGGGAATTTTCACATTTCATGGCAGTTTATTAAGAGAGACCATGTGGGCAGGGAAAATTTGTCTTGCATTCAAACCAGACTGAGTGGGGGAAAGCCTGCATATGAAGTCCCTATTACACTCTGGAAGGCTTCCACTCCCTCCTTCCTGTGTGGTTTTGCAGGGGTTGGTGGGTAGTTGATCTGCATGGCTCTCTGTGCTCAAAGGACCCTCGTAGAATTTCTGGATCTGCTGTTGGTTCCAAGATGACCCGGAGGCACTCATGAGGCCAAGTGTCACATAAACCTCTTCACCTCATCCCTTTCTCTTAACTTCTGGTCAGTTCTACCCTCTGGCCACCTTACTGAACCTGTGACTGATCTTCATACTTTGTAAATTCATCATGGAAATCCCCATGGGCTCTGGAGCCCAGGTCTGAAAAGTAATAATCTTTGTACAATGTCAGGGAAATAGAATCCCACTACTCTGAAGCAGGTACTAAAAATGCTGCCCTGTACTATATTAAGGGAAGAAAGGTAGCTTGGCTATAGGAATGGACACTAATTTGACAGACAGACAACTCCAGGAGAATCATGGCTAGGTTTCTGGATATAAAACATGAATTTGAAAAAGGAATTTGAAAAACATGAGAGTGTTGCAAAGAAGACACATTGACCAGAAGGCAGAATCTTCAAAGCAGACCTTATAGATACAGCAGTGCTAGTGAACTTGAACCCCTGCTGGGCCACTCACAAGGTGGCTGACCTTTGGCAAATTACTTGACTTTCCAAGTCTTGGTTCCTCAAGGTAACCAGGGTTATAAAAGCAACCTCCAAGGATTGTTACATAGATACATATGACTGGGTGCCTGCCATAGAGTGTTTTCAATAAAGCCTTGCTATTCAATAAAAATATATAGCTGATTGATAGCCAACTAAATATATGATAGATGATAGATAGATAGATAGATAGATAGATAACCCAGCAAAAAGAAAGGGGCAGAGGACTGGGGACAGAGAATCAGAACACACACATATACAGGGCACTCACATGCACACACATACAGTCATGCTTATGCATGCACACACATGTACATATAAGCCTTGTGTATGCACATACACACCCACTCACAAGCATGTCCACATACACACATACATACACGCATGTACAACCTTTCTTTGACATACTGAATCTCAGAAAATTAGCCTCAATCTCCAGGCCCCACACATAGTTTTCTGCTCCAATACATCTCTTTCCTTATGACCTCATAGAGTACTGTCACCTCTTAAATGCCCTGTGTTACAGCTCTAGAAGAGGAAAACTAAAACTGTGGATTTTTTAGGAAAGGAATCCCTTGCCCTCTCTCTACTAAGTATGGCAGTCATTTGACTCTCTGACCACATGATCTCATAGGAATGGATTATGCCCCTTGTATATAAAACAGCATGTCCCGTCTACAGAGAACATCCAGAAGTACTTAGTAGAGACAGTATATTATTATTGGTTGAAAGGCCCTGATGCCTTGGAGTAATCAACTTCTCCTTCTTTTTCCACTCACTTCAGATGCTGCATGAACCATGTGTAATTAATGCCATGACTACATTCATTGCTACATTTTATTACCACAAAACGCGGAGGGTATGAAGACGCTGTATCAGAACAGCATAGCAGGAGGCAAGGCAATTTGGTAGAATTTGTAAGAAGAACCAAAAGAAGCAATTTGACAAGAAATTACTAGACCTACTGTGTGTTAGTTGCTATGAGGTCCACGAGAAATAGAGGCATGGTTTCTGACATCTAGGAGACTAAATGTCCAATCCATGCAAGTGAAAAAGCACCACTAATAATACAAACTGCTCCTTGAAAGTCTGACTGATTCATATTGAGTGCTTACAAAGTACCTGGCTGTTTGCTGAGTATTTCGACATATTACCTAATTGAATCCTCACAACAAGATCAGTTAAATATATCATCCCCCATTCACAGATGAAAACACAAAATATGACGATTAATTCACTTGCTCCAGGTCGCACGCAACTCTACTGAAAGATACCAATGCCCTAAAAGAGCAATGGAGTCAAAATTCCAACAGAGTAGTTGAAACTGTGTATTTAACTGTTTGAGATTGTGTATTTAACCCTTACAGAGCCTGAGGGGGAAATTCCTCCCAAGCACATACACTATTGACGCCTGTTCATACAGCTGACCCTTCTGACAACCAGCTCATTCCTTGCCTGCGCCATGAGGTCTCTTTTCCAACTAACCTCTAAGATATGTGCACATCACATCAGAAGAGAGTTAATAGGATCTGTTACTATTAATTCTAACAGTATTAGCTGTTTCAGAAAAGGTACGATTTAGGGTGGCCAAGTCGGTTAAGCATCAGACTCTGGATTTCAGCTCAGGTCATGATCTCATGGTTTGTGGGTTCGAGCCCCACATTGGGCTCTAAGCTGAAGGTGTGGAGCCTGCTTAGGATTCTCCTCTCTCTCCCTCTCTCTCTCTCTGCCCCTCCCCCACTCATCCATGAGCACACATGAGTGCACGCATGCTCTCTCTCTCAAAATAAATAAATAACTATAAAAAATAAAAGTACTATTTATTCATAATTAGGTAATAGAGCAGCAACTTTGTCTTGTTCCTGAGTATATCCCTAGTGTCTAGGACAGTGTTCTCATAAAGCACATGTAGTTCAATATGTGAAACGCAGCATACAGAGCATGGAGATGGGGGAATTAGGTATAAAAAAATGAATCAAGTGGCCTACTTCTCCTCAAGACACCAACATCAACTGCGGATCTGCAGCATTCCCTCAATAAATACCTTTTATAATGCAAATCAGAAAGTGATATGTGCAACAACATGAGATCCAAATAGGAGACAGAGTGTGGGAATAGATTAACATTGGGACCTGAAAACAGGTGGCTTAATGCAATTAATCTACAATACCTGCATCCTTAGCTTTTGTGATTCACTATTTCACTTAAAGGTATCTGCATTGATACTGACAACTGATTTGGTTTTGAATCTGCAGAGTTCCCACTAAAGAAAAAGAAAGGATGGATATTATAATTTGAGTGGTTTGATCTCTGTTTTTCCTTCCAAATCCACTTCACTTCTCAGGTCAAACCATATCTCTCTCACTGTCGCCATGACCTTCCCAGTGCCACGCACAATGATTTGCATCAATTCTAAGTGTATCTTGATTGCCCCTGAGGGCCTGTCACTCACAGTCCTTATGTGGGTCATTGTACTGCAACTTGTCCTTAAGGTCATAGAATTAATATGTCTCCCTTCCAGGAGGGGACCTCTGTTCACATGTCCCAAATGGGATGCCGGAAGGAAGGATTTCTTACATTACGTACTGCTGGGTCACCTCATCTTTTGCCTGTTGCTCTTGGCCTCAGTGTAGCCAACCCCCTCTCACTGTGGGTCTTCCCACGGTATATGGCTGCCTTCACATTTGTCTGCAGCATCCAGATCCTTGACTATCATCACTCTGCTGCTGCCTGTGGTGAGGCCCTAAGCTTAAGCTTAATTCTGAATCAATCTCTCTCTCATTTTCTCATGATCAGCTTATGGTGCTCTATAGCAGCTCAGTGCTGTCCCCTTCTCTGTGAGCATCAGTTCTCCAAGAAGCCTGGGTCAGGATGAGTTCAAATACAGCCTTACAATACCACACTGCTCATTCTGACCCACCCTCATGGGGCTGTTTTTCCTCTCTGTAATTGGCTTTTGTCATGCAATATAGACCAACCGCCGTTCTGTCTGCACATGTCTGACCCCCAGGTGGTATGGCCAAGTGACCCCAAACAAGCCATGACATTTAGAAAGGCCTTGTCTGCTTGGAGCACACAGAAACCCTCCAGGGTCAGGAGGTGTTGTCCAAACCTGCATGCTATCCTACTTAAGTGCCAGAGTCACATTCTGAGGAGTCATTTTTGTCATCCCAAGAAGGATAGAAATTTCTTGCACGGCTGAATTGTGAGTTGAGCATTTCCTCTTCCTGCTATTTATTCTGTGTCCAAATGCATAAGATAGTAAAAAGATTCAGTTTACTTTCTATCAAATACATGTAAGATAAAATGATATCCGGGTGACGGAGGGGTAATTGATTGATTGATGAAAACCAAGCTAGACTCTGGGTAGTTCCTTTCTTGAATTAAAGAAATACATACCTTCATAACATTATTGAGAAATAATCATTATTATCAATACTAATAAAAATCGCGAGGTTATTACTTTATTTCTATAGGAGTGCTTACTGGATAAACTATTAGAATTTTTAATGTAAAATCATAAATATTTTCATGTAATTAATCTAACCTGGAAATTACTGTTCCATATGACTCAGCTGCTCCTTTGGATAGAGACATGCTAGACAGAGACCTGGGGTGCACGGAGCCAGTGAAAGGAGCTCAGAGAGGAGCACTGAATGCAATAGGGAGCCACAGAACTTGACTTGCTCAGAGTAAAAGAGCTAGAAATTTGAGGTGGATTTAATACTGGAATTCTAACTGAGTTTAGAGGAATGGATTTGGGGAACATTGAGTGCAACTACCCAAACGCTGGTTTAATATAGTTCATAAAAAATTATTCCAGATATTCTTCCACAAACAAGAGTCACTTGGAAATCTATTAAAAATATAAGTTCCCAGTTCTCCCCTGTTACTTCCTGAAACACGCTCTCTAGAGGAGGAGGCTAAGATTCCATATTTTTCAAGAAATTCCCCAGGTAAGCCCAATACACAGTCAGGTTTAGGAACCAGTCGTTTACACACCCTCAGCAAACTTAGTCCATAGTGTCAGTCAGTACACTGGGTACAGGAATAGGAGAGCCTAAGGCAAAATATTCCATCTTTGGACCACTCTGCTTTGTTAGAGTGATCTATCACATAATGAGTCAAAATACATCTTTTCACAATGCCCATCACTAGGACCTGCTTCTATCCCTTGGCACCTCATAGAACAAGCAAAATCCTTTTTCCTGATAATTAGTGATCTTGTTCATAAAAGAGCCAGAATGTCTCTTGATCCTGTGATCCAGGATCCTGTGCCAGGCCGCTGCAGCCTCTCCCTGGGCCATGGCTTTGAGAGAGCTGAGAATGCCACTTTGGAATTCTTTTGAAGTGCTGGAGAAGCTGTGGCTGTTACTTTCATTCTGTATGCAGTATAATATGACAACTCCTTGACCTGCAGACTGAGCTATGGTCTACTAATTCGGCCTTCCCCATCTCTGGTTCTTGTTTGTACTGCTGTTTTTCCTCCTTTCATCCCACATCCTTCAAGTTTTTTTCCCCTTAGCACCCTGGAAGCATGACTATACAGATTTGCACATCAGTAAAGAAACCAGAAGAGATGCTATTTCTGCAGATTCCTCCTTCCATGCTGTAGAAGAACCCATCGGACCCAATGTCTCTCCTCTGTGAGTAAGTGTCCTGAGTTTTCTCTCTCCCAAGTGAAGCAAAACCACAGGGCAGGGAAGATAGGCCAGCTCCACGCTGGTGGGTATAGCACTCCATTTCCCTTCCTCCAACTTTACCTTTGGCCTTTGGTACAAACTATGTTTAACTAGAACATGAAAAAAACAAACAAACCGGTATTCCATATTATTTGGCCCAGTATGTCAAAGATGTTTGACTTGAGGTATTAAGTACAAGAGCATGAAAAAATCAGTTGTTACATTGAAATGATCTTTTACACCTCCACCTGCCTCAGGGACATTGTAGGAGTGAGCATCACTTATCCCCAAACCATCAAATCCCACACAGCCACACCCAAAGTACGCAGCAAATGTGTGTCTACTTCATCATGGCGTTCCAAACTCCATGAAACTCCTCAAACACATGAAAGCCAAACTAAAAGTATTTCAAACAACTGACATTTATTTATGCCATGTATTTCTTAAGCATTTCAATGAACATGTATCATTTAGGCCATATGTACCAAGACTGCATATCCATTTTTGATACAGTGATATAACTAGAATAGATGATTAGATGGTTAAAATGTTTGCAGAGAATCTGGATAGTTTGGCCCATTTCGGGATTTACACTTACACCTCTGACAGCTATACATGCTGCTTTCACCTAAAATCCAGCCTTGCCCCTCTGTGGCTTAATCTTTGCCCCTGTGGGGACTGTGCACTAACCACACCAAGTACAAAGGACTTCTGGATGCTTCTGCTCTAGTTGGCTGCCCTTTACCCTGCTGCAGCCCTGGGGAACAGCTTTCTGATCTTCCCATCGTGCCTTTCTAATAATTTCTTGTGGGTCTCCAAATCACCAGCCAGCACTGCCTGGCTGGAGGGCTCTGGTCACAGGGCAGCTGCTGTTCTCCACCTATCTCACTCTGACCTGAGTCCCTAACTCATTCCGCAGGAAGCATTCGGCAAAGGAGAGGATGCACGTGTGTGCGGGTGAAGCCCTGGATTATAATGTATGAGGAGTGCTCAGATACACCAGGGTTTTCATCTTGTCTCTGAAAAATACTGGCTATGTGGTCCACAGGACTACGGGCTCAACAGTATCAACTTCACTGGGTGGTTGTGGAAATTAAATGGGCTGATATATTTAAGATGAATGGCAATTGGGAACCTAATAAATATTAATTCCTTTCTCTTTCTCTTTTCCTTACCCTTCATGTGCATTTGACTTGAGGAATGGGAGCTTGTCTCTTCCTAATGTAGCTAAATGATCATCCCTTGCCTTTGTACAATACTTTATAAAATACAAAACACATTCACAAGCTTTCACCCTCACAGTTATTCTGGGGTTGGCAGATCAGATGTCATTGTTCTCATCTTTCAGGTGAGGAAATAGAATCGAACAGGGTTAAGTGATTTGCCCAAGGTCTCATACTATACTTTTAAATATAGACAATACATCTTCTCAAGAGATTGTTAAACAATCTGAATATCTTCAGGAGGAGTCACCACTAGTGATCATGCTCCTACCAGGCTTGCACTCCTTAGTAAACAAACTCTTCCATTCCAGATTAGTTCCTCTGAGGGCTTGCACACAGCAATCTGACAAATGAATTCACATGAAGGTGCCAGGGGCTGATAATGGTTTAATACGTTAACATTCCACTATTGACATTTTAACAAGGAGAGGCTCTGGACAATGCCTTAATGCAGGAGAGCAAATAGAATCCATCCTGAGTGCCAGCTCTGATCAATTGGTAGTGGCTGCCCAGCACTGCTTTGAGAAGGACCCTGAGGCTTTGTCTGCACTCAGAGGAAAGCCTGTCATGACCCATTGTCAATGCCTGTCATAGGTGTGGAAGGCGCAGCTAAGGCCGGCTTGCCACTCCGCTTCTCACCTTCCAGTTCTGATCTCAGATCCACCAGAGACCACCTGATGAGCATCCCTATTCTCCACCTTCCCCACTTTGACCTAATTCCTTCAAGATGAGCTAGAGGTGGCAAAATGGCCTTAGACAAGTTCCCTGCCTGAGTCCTATCATCTCCTGAGTCTAGTTTTCCTCATGATGCATACTAAATGAGATACTAGATATAAGAACGCTTTGAAAATTATAAAACACTATTTAGCTATGAGGTGCAATTGTTATTAAACCAAGAACTACAGCCAGCAGGAAGGGTGGGGAAACTTTAATCATTTTCAGATGGCTCTTCATGGTAGGGAGTAGCTTATTTTGGTCCCACTTTACACCACAATGAGGAAGAGGGTTTGTTTTTAGGATGCCTTCCCTGCCTCTTCGGCCTTCCTCTCATCCCTGCAGGAGATGAACTACAGAAGCTGCACCAGCAGCATTTCCTTCTCCCTCCCAAGCTGGGTATTGGCATCATTATCTGAATATCAGCAATAACAGATAAGAGCGGCAGATACCAATGTTTCATTACCTTTCGTGCCGCTGGGGATTGCTGCCCGGATATTTGGATTCACATGGCTTTCTCTCTCCGAGACTGACTTTGAAAAAAAGTGAATTTCCCTCAATAGGTTAACCAGAGCAGATCTGGGGGATAGTGCCCCTCCGGCCTTTTTACTGCTCTGGATCCCATCCCCAGCCATGCCTGGTGTCACCTGTTTCTGTCCACAGCAATGGCAGAGCTACTTCCTTGCTTGTGCCAGTAAGAATAAGCTTAACGACCTGACAGGTAAGGCCCTGCATAGCCCTTCGCTGTCTCCAAATTGTCACTTCTTCTCTTTGTCATTCACCTTTTGCTTCCAGAAAACTGGGCAATCTATTGTTCCCCACAGGGGCCAGACACATCCTCATCCCTACACAGCACAGACCCCTGAGCTGTCTACTCTCTCTAGCATGCCCAGTCTTGAGTCTCCGTCTGCTAAGCTGTACCATTTCCTCAAAGTCCACCCAACATGGCACCTTCATGATGTCCAGAGCAGTCTTTTTCAATCACAGGTCATCTTCTCTTCCTTTTAAATAAATATCCAACAGTAACAACTATAGAGTGTACACACAGGTCCTACACTACGTTAATTTCACATCCATGATCTTAGTTAATCTTCATAGTAACCCTATGATTACTATTGTATCCCTATGATTACTATTGCACTATTGTGAACCCAATTTTACAGCTAATGAAACAGAGGCCCAGAGAAATCAAGAAATTTGCCCACGATAAGGCAGCCACTAAATTCCAGAGCTGAGATTTAGGCCCAGCTCTCTGCCTTCATGCCCCGTGCCTATCATTACCATACCCCAGGGTTTACTGAGCCCAGTCCTGAGACACTTCTCCTGTTCATATGAATTGTATTGCTTTTGGTGTGGGAGCTCACTGTGACCTTGTCTCCATCCCTCTGTCTTCATTATAAACTCCTATATAATCAAGAAGAAATTATTATGTCTTCCTCAACTTTGTCTCCCCAGCACACAGTGCCGAGTAACCCTCTAGATTAACCACTGCCTTTGATTCTTTGATGCCAGTCTATTTCCCATGGACTCCATATCCTGAGCTTGTCATCTACCAACCGAATCGGTTCACATATTTCAACTAACAGTTCTCCCTGCAGACTCTCTCAAGTATCATGTTGTTTCCCCACATCCTCCTTACTTTTGCTATGCCATTTATACTCTTCATACTCAACCGCCTCTGCCTTTCTAAATTCTCTCCAAACTTCAAAACTCTACTCCAAGCCCACCTTCTCAGGGGACCCCTTCCTAACCCTCACAGTCCACATTGGCTCCTCCATCCCCTGACCCACTAACATGTAAGTAGATGGTTCACCAGCTCCTTCACTAATTGATAATTCATAACATCCACATGTGCTGAGTCCATACCAGGCATTATGAGGACACAAGAAAAGTATGGCACATGCATAGCTCCTAACTTCTAAAGTTCAACCATTGGGGAGACCATGGTTGCCCATGTGAAAAGTTAATAAAAATCCCCAGTCAGAAAAAAACCTCTGCCAAATATATGCCAAATATGAGTTCAGAGGAAGGTGAGAACATTGTGCATTCTGAAGGTTAGACTGCAGGCCATCTGCAGGAGGATCCTGGAGAGTGAGTCCACTCTGGGCAAGTAGGAAGTAAAGGGAACATGTTCCAGGTGGGCAATAATACAATCACTGTGTGAAACAAGAATGACTTGTGAAACAGGCAATGAGGAGACAGGTATGACGGGAGGAAAAATTAGACTGTACATGGGACAGGGAAAACGGAAGGTATTGGAGCCACCTGTATAAGCTCTGCTTCCATGTGGAGAGTCTCTTACTCAACCTCTCATTCTACATATGAGAAGTGGAGGTCAAACATGGCAACGTGGCTCAGGAATGTCAAAGCTGGGATAAACATCAAATGCACAAAATTCCTCGTCTGTGCAGCTAAGTGTGAAAATCTTTGGAACTAAATAATACCACAACTCCTTGGACTAGATCACAGACATGGACCTTTATCTGAGAAACACCACATCTTAGTGTGACCCTAGGGCTTAAGGACTAGCAGTTTGCCAACAACCCAGTGGTTCATTGAGCAGGTCATTTTAACTTCTGAGAGCTTGAGTTTCTTCATCTATGTGAAAAGCACAATAAAGTTTAAGGTTATAGCTGAACTCAAGGATCCTGGTAGAATTTCATGAGATGTTGCTTTTCTATTTTTTCTAGAGTTCAGCACAGTACTAGCACATAAGAAATTCTCAGTATAAACGAGCTTTTATATGAAACATGGGGATGATAATGCCTCTCCCAAGGAGATATACAGTCTATGCACTTAAATAACAAAGAAACCAAAACCGAGAGTTTGGGGGAACGGAAGTCTATTCTAACTTAGATCTATAGTGGCAGCACAGAGCCTGCCTGCCAGCCACAAATTTGTAACTCCTATACTATCTAGCCCAGGGCACAATCCATCGAAGATATTTAATAAAGGTTTCTGAACTGAATGGATTTAAATTGGATCAAATTTAATTGGATCCTTTGTTTAAAATTTAAAAGTCTGCCTCTGAGAAGGGCTGAATAGAGTACTTCTTAGTTTTTCAGATTGTTAATTCCAGCAATCAGACTTGACCTGTCTTTCCTTCATATTGATAATTCCCGACAGAATGCTCCACTGTGTTTTCCCTCCTCCACTGCTCAGAGAGTTGATTGAACATGAACTACACAGCTGTGGTCGGGGTTTGCTGGGATATGTCGCTGATGATTACAAGGTTGTATTTTCTAGACCACTCTTGTCATATGCACCCAGTGTGCAAACCCCAGTATGGTAGGTTGAAACTCAGACCCATCTCTTCCCTGCTTTGCCTTCCTATCTATCACTGGGGATGAAAGCCTGGAAACTGTTGGGCCCAGAATCCTTGGCCAGCTATAGGCTGCTACTGAGAGGTGCTCACTGGAGACAGGAAAACAGGAAGGAGAGGGAAGCCATTCTCCTCCTGGCTCTAGCAATGATGGAACCTCAGGGTATTTGCAGGCTCTGGCAATATCATTGGCAGTTTGATCATCAGGGTGTGAGCTCCTTGGTTCCTGCTGGCAGCATAGGGTAGTGATTCCAATGGTGACAATATTTGCCTGCCATGGAGCTCCAGCCACATGAGCATCAGCAGAGGGAAAACCATGCTGCCATGTTTCTCCTGCTGCTATTCCAGCATGTGTATAACCAACTGCCTATATTAAATCCTCTTCTGCTTGACATAGACAGAGTTTTCTGCTTTTTTTTTTCTTGCTGGACACTGACTGATAGATCACTGAAAACTTCTCAGTATATTATAAATTTTGAAAATGAATTTTCATTAAACTATTAATGATCAATAATGATAAAATAGTTTAGCATTTTTAAGAGCAGAATCTTTCTAATGATAGGCTTCATGGAAAACATCTTGAAAGGCACAAAGGCTTCCTCCAAACTGATACATAAAGGAGAAAGTTTTACCGATGGGCCCTTCCCACGTGCTAGAACAACCAGGGGAGAAACAGCCTTCTGTGGAAACAACACAAATGGCCAGCAGTGAAATGAATGGCCAACGGCGAAGTGGGGACAATGAATGCTGCCACTCTGGCAGACATGGAAAGGGAGATAGCAAGGGAGGTTCTTTCTTTGGCCATTGAGATAACTGCCAGCACTCACATGGTCAGCCCAGGGACTGGCTCATCCACCTTAGCACTGGCAGACCTCAGAGGTAAGTAGTAGCCTTGGGGAGGGGAGGCCTCAGGACATGATTCCTGAGCCGGGCTAACCTTGAGGCTGACACTCAAGCAGAATACCAGTGCTCACCGCAAAGCAGTGTCCAGACTGAACATTTCTCCACTCAATCAGACAGCTGCCAAGCCAGGCCTCTGCCTCCTCGGCAAAGTGGGACAACATTACGCACTGGAGGTGACTCTAAGGTAAAACTGCAGATCATAGCAAGATTCATAGCTTTGAAACAATGTGTGCCTCAAAGTTATTGCTTTTTGCTTTGTTTTGTGTTTAGAGGAAAAAAATAACAACAACAACAACAAAAACCCAAACCTTTAAGAAATCTAATTATATGTTTGAGTTATAGACTGGTTTTTAACAACAACAAAAAAAATTAACAAAAAAGGGGGCTCATTAAGAGTCTTTTGTCTCCAAAACAAGTGTGTTTTCCTAAGCCATAGAGCAAGCAAATTCTAATTGCTGGCTTCATTATACAGAAAAGTCTAAGTGTAACAATCAGAAGCCTTATTACACATACATAATTGAGTTTCATTGCAACTTATGAAAACATAAACTCTCTTAAACACACTTGCAGAAAATGTCGCATCATCAAATCAACACTTTTATTATACAAAAGTAATTGTGTTTAAAGACACCAAACATATGTTACTTATACAAAAAAATGAGTTGCACTATGATTCAGAAGTCTGAATCTTGAATCTGAGAGCAATGTTTTGTTTGCAAATGCAGGGCAAAAAGAAAAAAGGCAAATTACAAACTTTACTAATGAGATGAAAGGGAACTTGCTCTGGAAATATTCTAGTTTGGAAATTTGAACTCTCAAATTCCCTACTCTGGCCAAATCTTCCACGAAGCTACTTTCTTCTGTACCTGGCTCCTTCTAAATCTGTTCCTCGTGGTGCATCTTCACATTTTCTCCTCTGATTTGGATTCCTTCTCTACCCAGTCTACTACCCCGGATCTCTGGATTTTCTTTCCCTAGTGCCCCCTTAATGTTCTACCATTCTCACCTGGCACAGGCATCCCTCACTAATTCCTGCCCTCTCTGCTTCTTATGCTCCTGTGTCTGTGCTGATGGAGCTTCTGCAGAATCCCGTCCTGCTTGCTTACCAGGGACTGGTGAGCCCCAAGTCCAGCTGCCCTGCCAAGTCTGTTCTGCAGCCCATTTGCTTCTCCAGATGACTGTCCTCTTCAGCACTGGTAATTTGTGGGGCCCAGTGCAGATGGAAAATGCAGTCCCCTCACTCAAAGAGCAGGAAAAAAAGCCGCCTTCTTGCTTCCGTGTCTTTTTGTTTGCTATTTAATGTTGCATTCCTCTCAGTACAAGGATGCTTGCTGGTGGACAAGTGCAGACCCTCATAGAGGCTTAGGCCTTACTTCGCATCTCAGTGCACAGGTGCGTTTCTGATTTCAACCCTCCCCAGTCCCCACCCTAGGCTTAGGCAGGTGATGGCAGGGGAACAGGAAGCAGAATACCTGTCCTGGGAGGTAGAACCACACATAAGCCAGGCTCCAAGTCCCCAGCACCTGCCCTATTTTCCCACTGAATTTACTTCAAGAACACAATTCAAAGATAAAATTATTAAAATTTCAAGGTGGAAATCACAGAGCATTAAAACTCAACTATGAGGTCCTGTGTGACTGCACTAGGCACTGGCCCCTGAAGCTGACCCTTCCCAGCTCCTTCCCATTGTCTTCGCAGCTTGGGATTCCCATCCTGTGCCTGTATCTCTGGGTACCCCTGCCCTTACCAGCCAGCCTGGCTGCACGTGCACTGACCCACATTTCGCAGGTAAAGTTAGCAACCATCCCAAACCCTGCTTCTGCCCTCACCTCAAGCCATACACCTTCCCTCCTTCTCTTGCAGAAGAAAAAACTCAGGCCTCATCCTAAGATAGGTTCTCTCCTGCCATGCAGGGGCTGGGATGTGTCTCTTCATACTATCTCCTTCCTGTGTTCTGCTCCTTCCTCAGTACACTGCTAAGGACTTCACCAAGTCTCCCATCCAGGCACCCCAACACAGGAATAGAGGGGGTGATAATTTTATCCTCATTTTCATTTGAGGCTTAGGGGTTTAGAGTGACTTTCTCAAGATGACATAGCCAGAAAGAAGCAAATCCACAATGTCAGCCCAGACTCCAAACACTTAGCCACCATGACTTACTTCTGGCATTTTCCAAATCCTCCTTCTACTGGCTTCTTTCCCCCAAATGGAAATTTATTCTAGTACAACAACAGAAAGCCAAACAAAGATATATATCTCTATATAGAGATATATAGATATATCTCTATATAGACAGATAGATAGGTAGATATAGATATATACCTATATATAGTTTCATGATCCAGCTTAGTTCAAATGTCCATTCTGTCTTCTGTTTACAACCATACTTCTTCATATCATAGTGTATGCCCCCTGCTGTTGCTCTCTCCCTCCACCCATCCCTCTCCTGACGATGTCTGTCCATGATTTGGGCAGAGACTCTCTGCAGTTGTTTGTCAAAGCTTTTCCTCCTTGACCTGTCTCCAGCCTAAAACGCTGGTGTCTGTCTGTTTCTCAGCATTCTTCCGTTCCTGGCTTGCCTGGGTCTCATTCTGCCTGTATCACTCAGGTCACACCCAGCATGGTGGTGTCTCCAAGCTACACCTTGCCCTCTCTTGTTCTGTCATCTTCCTGGGTGACTTCCAACTATATTCAGGCATCTCCTAGATGTCATACACATGCATAATCCCACACTTGAGAGAAAGCAGGAACAATCACTGTCTACTCTAAGTAAGATATAAACCAGATACTTTATACTTATCTCCTTGAATCCTCACCAGCTCTTCAACGTGATGAGAAATCTAGAGTTCAGGATATCTATGTGCCCTCTTTACAGTTGCTCTGCTGAGCAGTCCAGAGCCAAGATTCCAGTCAGGCCTGTCAGACTCGAAGCCCATCCTCCACCGTTGCCCAAGTGCTATTGCCTCTGTGGTATGTCAGTCAAATTTCACATATTGATTTCTGACTTTCTTGGATTATATCCTAGCTACTTGAAAGTTAAAATATCAAGACTTTACTACTTAAGTGAACATTTCCACCCCACCCCCCCCCCATATTTTCTATCTTGGCTAATGGGATAGATATTTGATCTTGCTATTCCATTCCCTTTTTAAAATCCCTTAGGGACCTTCTAATCCCCTCAGGATAAAGTTGGAAATTCTTCTCCAGAGCCTACAAAGACCTCCATGAACTGCCCCTTGTCTAGTGGTATGCTCTTCTTCAGCCATGTTTGTTGAAAGCATTCAGACATACCTGTCTGCTTGAAGCATCCCAGCACACCACAATCTGTCATTTATCCAGGCATTCACTTGACAAATAATCATTTGTGGAGGATCTACTGTGTGCTAGGCTCTGTTCTGGGTAACTTGGGCTATCCCAGTGAACAAAACAGCAGAGATCTCACTGTATTTGAGCTTATAATCTAGTGCAGGAAAACAGAAAACAAATGATAAACGATAGTAAATTATACAACATATAAAGAAGAGAATAAGTAATATAGGGGAAAAAAGAGAAAATGAAATAAGGTAAAGGGGAAGCACGAGAGTTTTTATGGTTTAAAATTAAATAGCATGCTCATGAGAAGGCAACATTTGAGCAGAGAATGAAGGAGTTGAGGGAGACAGCCATGCTGACATCTGGAAGAAGAGTGTCCTGGGTAAATGGAACAGACTGTGTGAAAGCCCTCAGGGGAAGAGGGCCCCCAAAGAGCCTCAAGGAAGGCTGGAGCAGAGTCAGCAAAAGAGAAGAGTAATAGCAGAGAGTAGAAAGTTAAGGAGACCAGATCATGTGAGGCCTTGAACATCGGGAGAGCTCTATCTTTACTCTGAGCAAAATGGAGAGACCATAGACAACCTACTGATGTAACTGACATCTTAAAAGCACCACTCTGGGCACTGGGATATAGGCAAGGACAAAAGCAGGGAGCCAGAAGACTACTGCAGGGACTCAAGCAAGAGATGACAGTGGATCAAGTAAGAGTTGTAACAGTAAAGGTGGTAAGAAGTGGTCTGAACTTCAGCACATAACATCTCCTTACTCAGGAATGTTTTTCTCCCTTAATCCATCCAGGTGGCAGACTCACCTGACCTTCAAAAATATCCTCATCTCTTGGAAGCCTTCTCAAACCTGTTATCATTGGTTAAATTCAGAATTTCTTCTCTTTGCTGTCCCTCTGAACTCCAATAATACTACAGGCATTTCATTATTATAGCACATATCTGTCTCTGTCAAAATTATTGATGTTATTGTCTGTCTCCTTGCCAGACTGTGGGTGCCTTGAGGCCACACTGTCTTATACTTCTTTCTATGTTCAGGATGCAGTTTTCATAAATGCTCAATAAAAGATGGTGACTGAATAAATAATATTAGTGTAAGAAGTAAGCCATATTCTCTCTCAATCTAGGCACCGAACCCAAGTCTTGGGAAACTCAGGCACTGGTCAGTTCTCAGAAGACAAATGCTCAGCAATAATAATCCTCACAAGAGCCCTGCCAATTGGGGCTGCCAAGACCAAGATAGCAACCCACCACCCTTTCCACAGCTACTGATTTAAGAAAAATCAGGAGGGTTGACAATTGATGTGCAAAGTAACTGGATAGGAAGAAGAATGGGTGTGGATGACCTCCTATTCACCCTATGGGTGAAAAGATGGATCCCTCACCCTGAGTAGTATGAGATGGCCAAATACATAATACCTTAGACTGGACAGAAGAGATTAACCACAGTTTATTAGTCACATATGCTCCAGGGGAGGAGGATACCACATTCCATGCAGGGCCACACAGGGCTTGCCCTCAGAAAGACTGGGAACAAGTAAGGGTTATAGGAAGCAAGCTCTGTAGTGATGAGGGTAAGGTGACTCCTAGTTTTTAGAGTGGATGTAATTGGCTTGTTTGAATAACTTCATGGGTTGGCCATCAGGTTGAAGATCTGGTGGAGTGCACTGGTCCTACTGATAAGGGAATTAGCCACCTGGAAATTCTTTTTCATTGAATGGGGAACATATCTGGTGAGAGCAAGGGAACTCATGGGTAGGGCTTTGGAGTCCTGGGTGGCTTAAGGGTGTCAAGGAAGCATTTAATATTGCATGTTAATTTCAGGTCTTACATCACAGCATAGAAGTAAAGGAAATGCTCAGGTCTAGGACGGAACAGTGAAGGATACAGAAGGAGACAAGATTAGGATAGTTTGCAACTTGAGAACAGTATTGGAATAAAGGATTGTCACTGATTCAGTGGATCCAGAATATGGCTAATAACAAAAGATAGTCTGTTAGCAACACAGATGACAACTTGGCCCACAATTACATTCAGAGCAATATTCTCAGAAACCTTAGAACTCCCACCACTGATGTACTCATATCAATGCTTCCCCACTTGCTAAACAATAAACTCCAAATTCATGAACCTGTTGGTAAATGCCCTATAAAAGCCAACTCTACTGGCTTATCCTTAGCTTTTATTTCTCTCCTACAAGAGTAATCCTTTGTCAAGTCTCTCCATCTTCATGAAAACATACCAAAGAAATAAGGCTAACATTAATGACTCTTCTGGTAATTAATCTCCAGCTATAAGAAATACTTACAAGGTACCTAATCAATGTCAATACTATGCCAAGAGTCAAGGATACAAAGCAATACAAAACAAGCTCTTGCCTTCAAGAGGCTATACATCTAGTTGAGGGGCAAGGCACATTCTTAAGTAAGTAAGAACAATGCAAGGTAGCATAAGCTAGGTTAAAACAACTAATACAGGATGAAAGGTAAGAAGTAGAAAGAAGAGGAGATCACTGAACTAACCTGGGGAGGGGGGCAGAGATCTATGTTTTACCTGTCCTGCCTCATTACGTATGGTATAAAAACAGAAGTAGCATATATTTTTCTACAACCAGAGCCTAACATTGTGTCTTGGATTACTGATTGATTGCATGTTTGACTGATATATTGATGTTTGCTTGCCCCTCTGGAATCTTTCAAATATGTTTATTTTTGTTCTCAAATCCTATCAGTAACTTTCAAATTAACTCATCTTAAAGGGTCTTAGCACCCTTGGGAAATTTAGTATTACTAACTTAATATCCTACCTTCTCATGCTGGGAGGTAGGTATTATTACTGCCATAATTAAAACCATATTAATTAGATCTTTTCAGTCACCTGGATTTCAGCAGATTCCAACACTGGGGATTGTGCCGCTGTCTATGCTGTAAGATATGAAAGGCATGGGAAAGGTGTCTCTGACCCCAAAATATCACACCCAGCTGGATTTCAACAGTGGCTAACATTGGAAATCAATCCCATTAGATAACATAACCCTTGCCCATGTAGGAATTGTTTTTGGAATGTTCATGTCTCTGGTACAGTCAATAAGTATTTGGGGGCTTGGGGTTTTGTTTGTGATCTTTTTAAGGGCTTCTCCTATGTACCAGATGTTGTTAGGTATCATGGGGATACAATATTGATCAAAAACAGCCTCTTCTTTTCAGTATATCCCTATATGGTTAGTTGAAGGAGGTTTACAGTTACCCAGCCCTGCAGTGGATATTTACAAGGCAGCCATACATAATTTAGTGATGATTATGGAGTAACTATGGAAAGAGAACTTGGTTAGGAATATCTGGGATCTAGTCTAGATTTTGTCATTAAGGTACTGTGTGACCTAGGATATCACTTGCTTCCAACAGATTTGCCCTGAGTCTGATGCCCTATGTTCTCACTGAGTGATCTCTAGTTGGAGAAGTTCAGAACACCTTGATGATGTCAGAAGAGACAGATCTCAGAGCCCAGCACAGTGCCTGATCCACAGTCAGCACCACATCTTAGTTCCCAACTTAGTTCCTTCAGTCCCAGAAGGGCTTGAGATGACTATCTTCCAAAGCAGAGTAGGCAAAGGAACAAAAGTGAGCTGGAGTGGCTAGGAAAAGTTCAAAGAGAAGGAGGACAATAATATGGACTTTAAGGAGAAGGCAGGATTTGGAAGGAGTGGGATGGGGAGGGCATGCTGATGGGGTAAGAACCATGAGGAAAGACCAGCATGTGAGTGATCTTTATCAGACATAATTCCTCATGAGATGGTTTAGATACATTTTGGGGATACCAGCAGTTGTGTTTATGGAGATGAAGATGTAAAGTTGAAGCTGGCAGCACCCCAGACACACAAAGCTTTCCTTGATAACACCTTGTTTGCCTGCTCTGGGCAGAGAGGTTGAGGGTTTGCTCCAGAAGTACAGCAAAGGCATAGAAACCTGGTGACATTGATCCTATGTCCCAGTCTGGTTTGGTAGCCCATTGGTTCCTACTATGTGTGACAGGTCAGTCCTTGTCTGTTAGATCTCTTGGGACTCAGATTAAAACAGTCTCCATGAGAATATCAACTATAGCCCTTAGCCACTGCACTCAGGTCTTCAGTGTTTTCTTATTGTCAGTTGTTGTTTTCAGGGAGGAGTATACACTGGAGGAGAGAGATAATGTTCCAGAAGCATCTCCTCTATTGACATCTTACTTATAGTACCTCATTTGATCCTTGCTGGAATTAGGAGGGGGAAGTGTTTGGCTTTCTACACATGAGAAATGTGAAGAGAAAAGTGAATCTCCATGACATTAAATAACTCTCCCAAAGTCCTAGCTAGGAAGTAGCTGAACTAGGATTTAAACCCTGCAAGTAGAGTCAGGTGCAGGGTAAGACAAGTAAAGTACCCAAGATGTAAAATTTCAGGAAAGTCTCTCTCTCAGGTTTGGACCTTGCACCTGTATGACCCTGAGAGTGAGTGCCTTACTTAACTCTAGTCCTGGCCCTACCTGCAAGGCTGTCTGACTCAAAACCCATACTGTTTCTCTTATACCACATCTACATTATCTATCAGTTTTTCAACAGTAACATCAGCCCCTTAGTAGCCCATTGGGATAAATTATTCCCAGGCAAACCCTAGCCCGGGGATCTAGCTCCCAACTGCATGCTAACTAACCATAATCCCAGATGATGCTGAGACAAGACGGGGCAGGAAAATGAAGATGGATAAATCACTGTCAGCTAGAACTGCTTCTGGGGGTGCCACAGGACACTCACTTACCAAGAGACACTTGGATATGATATAGCCCCTGCTGGAGTTACAGAGGAATGCAATCAGTACATCAACTTTTAGAGAATCAGACACCTTCAAGAGAAGTTGTGCACACCAGTAACCCATGGACACCCCAGTTCCTTTAGCTGTATAGATGCCACATATAGCATTCTCTTAGAAAAACCACCCTATTGGGGCAGGAAACTGTTAAAAGTCTAAGGGCAGAATGGTCATTGGGCCCCAACCCAGACATAGCCCAGAAATAGACACAGCTGTTGCACACAGAGGGCCTCTCTCCCCTTTCCATTCCTCATGCATTTGGGACAAAGAGAGACTCATGTGCCAAATGGCAAGCTGCAGCTATTAAGTTGGACAGCAGGGCCGTAAAGCTACCACAGAAGGGGAACATTAAAGAGGCAGTGTAAATCCCTTGATGGCAGCACTAAGTCTCTGTCAACACTGGCATCAGTTTGTGCAAAACACACGGAGATCCAAGATGCTCACTATGGTTATGTTCAGAGTCTCTGCAGAAAAAGGATGTGAAAGAGTAAAGTCTCAGAAATGCCTCTGTTCTTTGATTACTATATGTGCTCACCTCAACCCATTTCCCTTCCATACAGTTCTGTCCCCCAGTTCTGTCCATGCCAAATCATCCACGCATCATATCTTCTCCCACTCCATTTAATTCCCATCCATCTCTCCTCCATATATTCTATATCCTGTTCTGATTACAACTATTTTTTCACTTTTATCCTATATTTCACAATTCAATTCAGTCTGAAACTATATACATATGTATAGCGCATCCCATATACAACGATAATTTTAGTAATCTTCCTGAGCTGATGTGCTTATGGAAAAAAGATATGAACAGGGAGAAATTGGGACCACAGTTAGATGGACTCCAAACCTCCCTACCATACTCAAGGACCCTAAATTATTGAGCAAGGTCAATATGAGAAAGAATTCCAGTGGCTCAATTCTCAGCCTTTCTCAATCAGACATTTTTATCAGCATGTAAGCTGCAGACACGGAAAGGGGAAAGGAAATGGAGCTGATGTTTGCTAAATACCTCCTGACTACTATGAACTAGAACTTGCTTTACATGCAAAATTTCATCTTATCCAAACTATAACCTTAAAAGATATTATTCTTATCCCCATTTCACAAATAACTGAGGTTCCAAGTTAAAAGCTTTTAAACTCAATCAGACTGGCCACATGGGGCCCATGATCTTTCCAGAGCTTCTATCTGATATAGTTGATCACACAAATATATGGCATCAGTGGTACTTGCAGTGGTAGCACTATCAGTGGCCTAATGCAAAACTGTCTCTCTTTGCGTGTGAATGACATAAGCATGGAGCAAATACAGAGGCTGAGATATACAATTCGACAGCAATGCACATATCTAGATTATATGAAAAGCAACCTTGCCCCTCCTAGTCATCCTAGTTTTCTTTCCCTTCATGTATTGTTTCTCTCCTCTAACTTATATGTAAGCTTCAAGAAGGAAAGCACTTTGTTTTGTTCACCAGTACATACCCAGCCACTAAAAGAGCACCTGGCACACAATTGTGTCCAAATATTATTATTTGTTGGATGAATGAATAAATGAATGGAAAAAACATGGTTTCTAAGGAAAGTTCTTCACATTTGAACAATAAGCAAAAAGTGAGATCTACTAGAGAAATTGTTCTACCCAAATGTAAGATGGGAAATATATGACTTCATTCAGTTTAAACTGTTAAAGCATAAACATGCCAAAGCAGTAGAGACATGCACACCCCAACTAAACTGCTGGGTAGAAATCACTAGCATTCTGCAGGACAAGAAAAGACCGGAAGGTGTTCAGGGAGAATGCTCAGGTTGGCAAGAAGACTCTGGAGGTATCAGAACTTTTACCAAAATACCTGAAGACCTGCCATGTCTTCATGGAAGAGTCATAGGCGCATGGGGGTACAATTTCAAAAGCAGAACAAGGACCTCTGGGTGGAAATTATGTGGAGTCACCTTATGTTTCAACACAGGGATGCCAAATCCACCATTCTGGAATGCTCAAAAATGGAATTTGTTAATTCTCCCTGGAAACCTTTTTGTATCCTGGGAAGTGCCATAGCAGAGGCTGGTTACTGGTTGTCCTGGTTACAATTTAGTCATTAGATGGAGATTGGACTAAATAAAATTCTCAACTCTGAAACTTGGTGATTCTATATTTCTCCTGGCCTTGCTTATCTGGGCATCCCCAGAAGCATGTAGCACAATCCCCTAATGAAGCCCAGCCCCAGACATCAAAGCCCACTGATCTTGGCCATCTCACTTTCTCTCCTTCTGTGGGCGATCATAATCCTCTGTTAAACCTTCCTACAATCTTCCTGCAGACTCCTGCTATAGATGTCCCTCTCCTCCTCCTCCATCCCCTTTGCCTCCTCCCTTCCACATTCCCATCATCTATGCATGTCCTGAGTCTGGTGCCCCCAGAGCCTGCTCTATGCTGCATGCCCACTAATTATTTATAAAGGAAATCAATCCCTGTTTATGTGTCAGTGAATATGAGACAGAATGTTTCACCCCAGTGACAATGCACACATCTCTTGAAGGACATTTATTACAAAGTAAATCCCAAAGAATCTCAGGTAGCATAAAAACCCGTAAGGAAACATAATAAAGGGTAACAGAAACTATAGTAAGAGTTGGGGATTGCAGTCTAGCTAGGAGTCACTAGAGGGTCCTGTTTTGAAGTTCCAATTGCTCTGCAAGAATACTGTGTTCACTTGTAATTTCTATTGATTTGCAGTAACTTTTGGTATAGCTTATGGAGATAATGGAAGGCTGTAGATCTCTAAGCCCAATCTTGGTGCTGCCTCTGATTTGGGAGTGAGGAAAACAGATGTCCTTCAATTCTTATCATGCTAAGAATACAATAAGGGTATCTGAGGTGAAAGATAAGCCCTAAAGAAGAGCCTAATCATGGTCACTGGAAAGATATGGGCATAAGAGTATAATCAATTGCGTAACAAATAGTTGCCAGCAACTCCCTTCCCCCAGTAAATGCTTCTTCCAAAAGCATAGATTTATAGGAATATAAGCTTAGGGACAAAAGGCTGGAATATGTTTGACAGAGAGGACAGAGATGAGAGGACTCAATAGGCAGGATTTCAAAAATACTCAGTGCCTCAGCAGTAAAATACTACTACTTCTACTACTACTAACAGTAAAAGTAAGAAGATGAAGAAGACACCTATAGGAATATTATTTTATAATTATCTTGAGGTAATTTCTTTTTTTTAAAATTTTTTTTAATGTTTATTTATTTTTGAGACAGGGAGAGACAGAGCATGAATGGAGGAGGGTCAGAGAGAGAGGGAGACACAGAATCGGAAGCAGGCTCCAGGCTCTGAGCTGTCAGCACAGAGCCCGACGCGGGGCTTGAACTCACGGGCCATGAGATCATGACCTGAGCCGAAGTCGGACGATTAACCGACTGAGCCACCCAGGCGCCCCATTGAGGTAATTTCAATATTTGTAAATTGGAGCTATAATTCAAGGATTATCATAAGTTATTATAAATTGTGTTGCTAATCCACAGCATGGGCTGTAACAGGCCAGGGAAGCTTCTCCAGGACCCTAGCGGCACGGCCATCCAGTTACACCATAGCTCATGCCCTCAGGATGGCAGACACTCACATATTAGGGGGGCCAGCTTCTTGTTGAAGTTCAGTACAAAACTGCAGATGTCTCCTTGGTCCAGAGAAAGAGAGGACCAGAGAAGCAGTGAGATGTCTATTTGCCCCTTCTTGTTGAAGTTCAGTATAAAACTGCAGATGTCTCCTTGGTCCAGAGAAAGAGAGGACCAGAGAAGCAGTGAGATGTCTATTTGCGCATCACTGAATTCCAGGTTGCAAAGCTTGGGAGAGGCACTCAGGAAACAGTGCTTATGAGATGCACTTGCCCTTCTGTTTGAGTCCCACACTCTTTTCACACCACCTGACCTCTGTCCCCTTACCCAGGTCTCTTTATGAAGTGGCTCAGTTCTCCCTGTCCCCCCTGTCCTTTATCAATACATCCACTTGGGCTTCAACTTCACAAGGTCATGTTCATCAATGACAAGTTATGGACAAAGAGATACTTATGATGTCTTAATGGACCACACCAGGCAAACTCTACTCTTAGCAAACATTTACTGAGACCCTCCTATGCAGCCAACACAGTTTGCAATTGCTAGGCCCCATTATTCTGGCAGCAGGATAGCAAATCAGTCTTTTTACTAAAATCTGTTTCTGGAAGAGTTAGGACTCTTACTGGTGAAGTCTGAGAGTGAAGAACCAGAAGGGCATCTGCAGTGTCTGGGGGTCAGAGAGCCACCCTGCTTGCCTTTATCACCACTGACTTGTTCATTCATTTATGTATGTGCTTTCACACCTAGAAAAACATCAGCAGTCCTAGCTCTGGGCCAGGCAGTGGGCAAAGGGCTGGAGAGCTTTTGGGCTGGCTCCAGGCCCAGGGCCCTTGGTCACTACCCTTTAGCTGCCTATCTTCCTGACATTAAGCTTAGTAAACCAGTTTTTACATTTACCTAACTGGACTGCTGTAGTCTTAAAGCAGAAGTACTCCTCGGCTCAGGGGCTTTCACCTTTACTAATTGAGTTGAATAATTTGATTTAATAAATCAAGAGAACTTGCTGTAGGTTTTGCATACTTTCATTAGAGAAGATGTATGTGGTATGGCTGCTGTTTGGTCATGTATTTAATTAAATTAATGAATTGATATCTTTGGTGGTTCGAAGTCCAAGTGTATATACCCCCTCGTTCTGTAACCCCCAGGTTTCACTAAGATTCCTAAGTTCACTATGAATACATTTTGAGGAAAAAGCTGGTATGGGGCACCTGGGTATCTCAGTAGGTTAAGCGTCCAAATCTTCATTTCAGCTCAGGTCATGATCTCATGGTTCACGAGCTTGAGCCCCAAATCTGCACTGTAAGTGCAGAGCCTACTTTGGATACTGTCTCCCTCTCTCTCTACCCCTCCCCTACTCACATGCCTATGGCTCGCTTGCTCTCTCTCTCTCTCAAAAATAAATAAGCATTAAAAAAAAAAGTTGGTATTTATTTGCTATTCTTCCATTAAAAACAATTGGGCCTAGTGACCTCCAAATCAAGGAGTTTTACCAGTTTCTACTTTTGAAGTTAATCTTGTCTAACCAACCATTCCCAAACTAGTGCCTCAACCCCCTAGTCGTCAGTTCCTCATAGCCCTCACCCGCTCTTCCTTCTCACACTGGGGACACTTGGTTTCACACACTCATTCTTACTGAGGAGACCATACATGATGACAGCTTGAAGATGAAGCCCTCTTTGTGAGAGAGGCATTTCAACAAGGACTGACCTCAAAACCTAAGGGATGATATACCAATGCTAGTGTTTCAGACCCCAGGAAGAGAAGACATTCTGGGTGAGGATAGCATGCATGGAGCCACTGAGGGTTCCTTCACCAGCATACAGCCAGTGCTGCCCCATGGAAGGAGTGTGACTTCACAGAGGGCCTGCCAGGCAGCCCCGCTGACTCCATCATCACTTGTTGGAGTCCATTACTGTGTTTTCTGTGGCTTTAACTGGTTTGGGAATCTTGCATAAAGCAAATGAAGCTGTAATCAAGGTCTTTGTCACTCTCTCATATTTGCATGTAAGTGCTGCAGTTTGGGGACAGCTCATCAGTCCTCTTACTCAGAAAGAGAGTTTTTAAAGGAACAAAAGAAAAACAACTTTAAAAGGATCTTAAGCATTTTAGGACTCCGTGATTTTGGAGACACAGCAGACAAAAATATTCTAATTCCTCCTTAGTTTACTTTGCATAATATATTGGTACAAACAAGCTAAGCACTGGACTCCAAGCAGAGAGGAGGTACCTCTGTTTGCAATGCTAATGGGCTGTTTCACAGCTCCATCAGAGAGGGGCAGCCCAATGTGCAGTGCATGCAGCTCCCAGGCAAGGGGAGCACCCTGAAATCCAGTTCAATAGCAGTCATGAAGACTGCTATTCAGGAGGGAGTGCCCTGAAGTGAGTAAGAGACACTGTGCCACCCAGTACTGAGGCAGGTATCAATTCTGTTCATAAATCCCGGCTTGAGGTTTTGGAAACAATGTTGCAGAATCATCTATGTCCTAAGTGATTGGACTACATTCATGGTTTGCAATTTCTCTCTGTAGCATAATTTATATTTTCAAAGATAGGTATAAAACAAAGAAGCCCAACATGTAAGTCAGGCAGAGAGGAAGCAGAGCTGGGTACCAGAGTCTCTCCTACTCTCACCAGAGCCCTTCCTACAGCCTTCCCTGGAGACATCTCCATGGAATCACTCCTAGGATCTCTCAGTATCATTGTGCAAGTCTCTGGATTAGATGGAAAATAAGGTTCCCTCCAATCACAACAAGCTGCAACTCTGAGCTAGCAATCCAGGCTTCACAGAGGGTGTGACTCTTCTTGGCTGATTCTTCATGGAAAAGGAGGAGAAGAAGGTTGCAGCCAGTCTCCTGGTGGTATAAGTATCATGAAATGATTGCCAACTGTTCTGTTTCTTGGAAACCTGAACATCTGTTTCTCCACTGTGGTGGTCATTAAGGACACTTACCAAGTATTTCCACTTCTCCATCTTCTGGATACATGGTAGGATACAGGGATTCCTGCCCTGCCCCTGGGGTTCGATAGGGTTCTAGTTCTATAACTAGTTCTGATTAATGAATTATGGCCAGTGAGCATTTGATGACTGATGCCAGACCCTACAAATGCTCTCTCTATTCTCTCTGGCGCAGCAGTCAGCAGTGTTCAAGATGGTGACTGCCTGGGCTCCTGGGTGACTACAATGAATAAGCCCTCTTCATCCAGTGTTCCATGATGGGTACACAGCAGGAAGAAAAAGAACATTTTTTCTGTTTCAAGTCACCAACATTGGGGGATTATTTGTTACTAATGCATAATCTGGCCAATCCTAAATCATACATCCTCTCATGGCATCATAAGAAGTGCCCTACCTCATGCCAGTCATACATAAAAAGGAGAAACAAGTCTCTATCTTCAGAGGCTTGTTGTCTTAGCTGGAAATGCACATCTCATGCAGGCAGGCAATGGAAGTATTTAAATATTAAAACATGGGGGTGTTTGCAGAGCTAGAACAAACAATCCTAAAATTTGTATGGAACCACAAAAAGTCCTGAGTAGCCAAAGCAACCATGAAAAAGAAAAGCAAAGCTGGAGGCATCACAATGCAGGACTTCAAGTCATGTTACAAAGCTGTAGTGATCAAAACAGTATAGTACTGGCACAAAAATAGACATATCGATCAATAAAACAGAATAGGAAACCCAAAAATGAACCCACAACTCTATGGTCAATTAATCTTCAACAAAGCAGGAAAGAATATTCTATGGGGAAAAGACAGTCTCTTCAACAAATGGTATTGGAAAAACTGGATAGCACATGCAAAAGAATGAAATCAGACCACTTTCTTGCACCACACACAAAAATTAATTCAACTAAAGACCTAAATGTGAGACATGAAACATAAAAATCCTACACAGGCAGTAACTTCTTTGACATCGCTGTAGCAACTTCTTTCTAGATAAGTCCCCTGAGGCAAGACAGACAACAGCAAAAACAAACTGTTGGGACTTCATTAAAATAAAAGCCTTCTGCACAGCAAAGGAAACAATTAATAAAACTAAAAGGCAACCATTGAATAGAAGATATTTGCAAATTACATATCCAATAAAGGGTTAGTATCCAAAATACATGAAGAATGTACACAATTTGACACCCAAAGAATGAAGAGTCCAATTAAAAACTTGGCAGAAAACTTGAATAGACATTTTTCCAAAGAAGACATCAGATGACCAACAGACACATGAAAAGATGCTCAACATCACTGATCATCAGGGAAATACAAACCAAACTAGAGTGAGATATCACCTCACATCTGTCAGAATGGCTAAAATCAACAGCATAAAAAACCCAGGTGTGTCAGCGAGGATATGAAGAAAGGGAAACCCTCTTACACTGGTGGGAATGCAAACTGGTGCAGCAACTTTGGAAAACAGTATGGAGGTTTCTACAAATTTAAAAATAGAACTACCCTATGATCCAGCAACTGCACCACTAGGTTTTTGCCCCCAAAATACAAAAACACTAATTCAAAGGAATACAGGCACCCCAATGTTTGTATTTATAGCAACATTATCTACAATAGCCAAATTAAGGAAAGAGCCCAAATGTTCATCCAATGATGAATGGATAAAGAAGGTGTGGTATATATGTAATGGAATATTACTCAGCCATCAAAAAGAATGAAATCTTGACATTTGGAATGATGTGGATACAACCAGAGTGCGTTTTGCTAAGTGAAATAAGTCAGACAGAGAAAGACAAATACCATACAATTTCACTCATATGTGTGATTTAAGAAACAAAACAAGCAAAGGGAAAAAAAATAAGAGAGATAAATCAAGAAACAGACTCTTAATTATAGATAAAAAACTGATGGTTAACCTGACCATCAGGGGGATGGGGCGAATGGTCAGGGAATGGGCGAAATAGGTGATGGGGCTTAAGGATGGCACTTGTAATGGGCACTGGGTGTTGAATCATTATATTGTACACCTGAAACTAATACTACACTGTATGTTAACTAGAATGCAAATAAATACATAAATAAATAAATAAATAAATAAATAAATAAATAAACAAACAAATAAATAAAATGTGAGGGTGCTTGTTGTAAGTACCAAGGAGTTTCCACATTGGATTGTGTTACGGACTAGAATGTATGTGTACCCCCTAAAATTCATATGTTGAAGCCCTAACTAATCCCTATATGGCTATATTTGAAGTAAGGTGGTAATTAAAGTTAAAGAAGTGATAGGATGGGGCACTGATGGTTTAGCATCATTATAAAAAAAAAAAAAGACACCAAAGAACTTGTTCTTTCTTTGTCTCCTCTTTCCATGTGCATGCACTAAGGAAAGGTCATGTGAGGATACAATGAGAAGGCGGTCATCTGCAAAGCAGGAAAAAGAGTCCTCACCAGAAATAACCCTGCTCTGCACCTTGATCTGGAGACTTCCAGCCTCCAAAACTGAGACAATAAATTTCTGTTGTGCAGGCTACCCAGCTTGTGTTATTTTGTTATGGCAGCCCAAGCAGAGCAAGAAAGAGGGAGGAATATAATTCTGGGTTAAGGCTTCCAGGATTCTTTTTCTTTTCCTTTTTTAAAATTTATTTATTTATTTATTTATTTATTTATTTATTTATTTATTTATTTTTGAGACAGAGAGAGAGAGAGAGAGAGAGAGAGAAAGCACTTGAGGGAGGGGCAGAGAGAAAGGGAGAGAGAGAATCTCAAGCAGGCTCCATGCCCAGCATGGATCCTGACATGGGGCTCAGTCCCACGATCCTGGGATCATGATCTGAGCAGAAATCAGGTGTCTGATGCTTAACCAACTGAGCCATCAAGTCTCCCCTAAGCTTCCAGGATTCTGAAGGAGGCAGTACTTTCTCTGGCCTCGAGGAAGGAAGATGAGAGTAGATATAAATGCCACTTGTTGTACATATATTATCTCATTTAATTTATATAATACAATAATACAACATACCATCCTCTATTCAAAATGAGGCTCAGTTCATTGAAAGTAGAAGGCACACCATATCTACAGACTGCCCAGCCCTTTCCTGCTTCACAATACTGGATAGAGAGGGATTGACTGGCAGAAGAAGCAAGGGAGTTCTAGATGGCTGGGGGATGGCATTTTCAGAGGTAAAGTAAGAAAACAGACCTGAATGAGACCAAGATTACTTATCCAGAGCAGTGGGAGATACACTGGGATAGGAAGACTAGGGTAGTGTCAGATATGGCCTTACTACTGGAGAAAGAGGTAGTAGGGAGTCCCCATAGAAATATCTAAATATTGAATTTAAATAAATATTTAAATATGTATCTAAATCTTTTAAAATCTGATCTTGACATTGTAACTGGATATGAGTAGATTCTTCATAGTCAGATAGAGTTTTTTCTGGCCCTCTTAAAAATTGATCCAAGTCAGTTTTAAGATGTCCTAAAAAGCCCTCTCCACTGTTTTTCAATTTGATGTATTTCATCATCTTGACACAGCCTTGGGACAGAAGCCTTATCCAGGAAAACTGGACTTTACATTGACTGCTTTCAGACAGTCAATCTAAAGAGGGAGAGGGTAGGAGGGTGCATGAGTCATAGAAAATGTCCAAGCTTCATTATTGCCCAAACTTTCATAGTCTGAAATAACAAAACTTTAGTGCCTCTAGTTGAGACTTCTCCGGAGCTTGGGTTTGCTGGAGAGAATAGTGGATTGCCACTCTGCCCAGCAGCTGGCTCAGCTTTCTTTCCTGCTGCTTTAATAGCCTTTGAGGTAATAATCTGTTTTATTAAGACAAAGACCCAAACCCTTTAAGCTCTAGCAGAGATGAGCTTAAAATGAGAAGCTCTGGGTGGCCAAGTGAGCTACTGAAACTCTTCTGCTCCTGTTTTCCTGAATTTTATCTTCTCCTAGGGCAGGAGCTCCTGACCTAGAGACCACAGAGAAGCTCTGGCAGTGCACTAGTCACCTGAAATTTCATACAAAATATTGGATAAATATGCATGCTTCCAAGGATAATGTCTATAACTAAAATATCACATTCTCAAAGGATGCTATGCCTACATAAAGGGTCGCAGCTCTATGGGGTCCTTGCCTTGACCCCCACTGAAACCACTGGAGTCCAGACAGCCAAAGTGGCTCATCAGAAGAGGTGTTGAATGTGGATACAGGTAGAGTCAGTTTCAATCCCTAGCTTGACCAATACCATTTATGGCCTTTGGCAAACAATTGCAACACTCTGACTTCAGTTTCTTCACAGAAGCTTCACACTCCTTCCTTTGCAGGGCTGTGGTCAAATTGGAGATAAAGTGTATAATAGGCACTAAATAAAACTATTCTTTTAATATTCCTATCCAAGCTAAAATTAAATAAAACCATTTTCTCAGAAGAGCAACAACTTCCATACACCTCCACAAAAATCTTCCAGTGTGCATTTCAGTAAACACTGTTGTGTGCACCTCTCAGGATGCAGACCACCATCCAATGGAGGTCTAATGGGCACCCAAAATCCAGGCAAGGAAGCCAAAGAAATAATCAATGCACTGATGGGTTTTTCAGGCCATCAGTGGGCAAAGATCCACCATTATCTTCTCCTGATGTGGGGGAAAGACCATTGTTGTAGGAGCCACCACACCCATGTTCTCATTTGAGCTCCATATCTATTACCCTTGAGAACTCTTTCAACCAATGACTTTTACTCTTCAGTGGACTGACAAAACTAATACATGCCTTGCCTTTTACATAGGACAGTGATGCAGACAAAAGAGAATCTTAGATCACATGAAATGAAAAAATGAATGCAAAACAAGTTTGAAAGCATTTCAAGGGCTGCAAAAGTAAGGAATGGTCATTACCATCAACATCATGATTTTCATCATTGATCCACAAAGGCATCTTCACAGGACAAATAAGCAAACTGGGCTAGAGACAAAAGAATAGTGCTGCCCAAATAAGCAAAATGGTCTGGCCTCAGACAGTGGGAGGCGAGCCATCTGTTCCCTTTCTCCTTTTGATTTTCCCCAAGACATATGAGGAAATGTCGCATGATTCTGTAAGTGGGCACTCATCTCCTCTATGACCAACGTGCACCAATTTCCTTGTTTTATATATTCATAAAATGACACCCATTAACAAGCTCCTTATGTCATTCCAACTATGAAAGCCTCCTCCTTTTCCTGCTGCTGATGCTGCTGCTCCCTATTTCCTTTGCACACATAAGTGTTCCTAGCTGTCCATGCTTTTCTATCTTTTCCTATCCACAAGGATACCTGGCGATTTCCTGTAACAAAATTACTGCTGATCCCTCAAGGTCTAGCTCAGAGGCCATGTTATGTAGACTTCTCTATCTTCAGCCCACTCCACCCCAAGCCGGGCCCTCTATTTTCTTCATTCCCATAAGCCCATGGAATCTGGGTACACTGACCATGCAATTTGCACTTTTGAGAGTCACACAGGTATCTATTAATGATAACCACCAGGATAACAGATATGAATAGTCAGTCTTGGGATAACTGAAATACATGTTCTCTCTAAATCTGGGCTACAAATGTCAACCTTTACCATGTGTTACCTAACATTGTTATTTTACTGCTCCTGGTAGGAGTCTGTTCTTGCCAGCTGGAGGCCAGTAAGACAACATGCCTCTTGCTTCTCCACCACCATTCCAAGTTCATCGAGTGCATTGCCTTAAATCTGATTCCATGCTGAAAGAGAATGCAATGGGGATTTGCATGTAAAATCTTACTGGACATACTCCCAGGAAAACATCTGTGAGGGAGGGAGGGAAGCAGGACTGGCTAGAGAGAGAAATTAAACTTTGATGTACCCGTGACTCCAGACCATCCTACAGGCAGTGCTAAAGCTGGGGTGGCCCCTTAGATGGAGGCAAGGGGCTCAAGACTTTGTACTCTGTAGTCAATCAGGTACAGTCTGCCTTCAAGAAGGGGACATACTTAGGAGAAGATGTGTGTATACCAGTGGCTGGGAATCTTCATGGTCATCCTAGGTATCTACTAGTCCAGGAGAGGGAATATTGGTGCACAGTAGAATCCACTATAACCAGTTACTACCAAACAATGAACTACAAAGTTAGGGAGACCCAGGGCATGATTGTTGGTTCTCTTCCCTCCACTTGATTATCACTAGTGGTATCTCTTCTTACCATGTGCCTCAACTCAAGCAGTGCAGAACCCCAATTACCACCAGGATTCTAAACCAAGAGAGTTTTTCTCACACTCATACCTGCTCACCTCCAGCCTCTGGAGAGCCAGGCCCAGATAAGAGCAAACTCAAACTCAACTAAGATGAGGCTGGCATGTTCAAAAGCATATTATTCAGAAATATTAAAAAAGAAAACACTTTGTCACCCCAAAAGGAATACTTTCAAGAGCTGATTTCTTAGCTTAAAATAGTGACTAACTGGTCAGTCCCCAGAGGAGATCTGCCTGTGTTCAAAGTCTGATTCTACCACCTATTGTGTATATTTGGGCGAGTTATTTAACCTCTCTGTGCAAGTTTCTTTACCAGTAAAACGGCATACTAGTGCCCTCCTAGTGGAATTGCTGTGGGGATTAAATGAGATAATACATCCATGTGGACGACTTCCCATTTCCCCTCCAAATACCGCCTGCAATCCTTTACCTTGCTTGGTCTGCACCCCAAGAGACTGACCTACATCAACTATATTAATGGGATCCCTTCTCCTACGGCTTCTGATTGAGTCTAACCAAAGGCACACATGGGACAGAGATCTGAGGGATATTTATTATCCTGGCTCCCTCCCTTCAGGGTGACCTCAGGCTGGCTGTACCCCTCAACCAAAGGTCACAGCAGCTATCAAAATGCCCCCTCCACGCACCTCTCTTTTTCCAGGGCCTAGTGATTGCTCCCTACCTCTGCTCCTTCAGGTCAAGGGTGGTAAGTCCCTGACTGCTACACCCCATGGAATATGCACTATCCTGTGTGGTTTCCCTATATCCTCCTACCCTTCTGTAAATAGACCTTATAACTAGTTTCACTTTTTTCTTGCTAGAGCTTGTATAAAACTGGTCTGTAGCCAGCATTTGCTAATTGCTAGGTGTTAACAGCAGTGGAGTTTCTGCCCACAAAATGATTTGATTTGTAGACCCCTGTTGGTCCCATCCCTTTCTGGTCTGTTCTCTGGAGTAACAGCATTTATGGGGCATCTCCCTCACTTATTCTTCCCTCACAGGTATCTGTGGCCAGCCCTCCCCTCAACCTACTTCACCTTTTTCTCTGTGTCTTCCAGAAACACATTTGTATATCTTACTGGCTATCACAGATATTCAAATGCTTACAAAAACCTACACTGGAAAGTCCTCAAGGCCAGTTTCCTATGTAGCCAGACCGATCTACCCACAGCTGAAAGACAGCAAAGAGAATAGTCACTGAATAGGTCAAGCTGAGCCCCCACACACCATGAGCTGACCAAGAATGTCAAGCCAACAAGAAGTGACAGCCACAGGAGCAGTGACCTCACAGTAAGAGCACCTGCATCATGACCCCACACCTGCCCCTACAGAGAGGATAACCCACTGAACCCAAAGCCCACAGATTCATAAGACCAAAGATCATTTTACAGTGCACCATATCAGTCAGTACCCATTATTAAGCAGAAAATCACACTTATGTGTTGGGTCAGCAATCTATCCATTCAGGGAAAAATGGATTTTCTGAGAAAATGAAAATCATTAATTTACTCTCAAATTTTATTGGGAGAAATTTCTGTTGTATCTGAATACAGATGGGAGATAAAAGATGCTGGAGTACTCCATTCTTTCGTTTATTAATGAAGTAGGATACATAAAAGGCCCATTAAAATTACATAGAAGCCTCATAAGCATCTTTCATACCTTCTTACTCAGTCAAATTTCATGTCTTGAGAGCAGCATTTCTGTGAGAAGGTATTACCCAAATGCAGTGGCACCCAAAGTCACACATAAACATAGGTTGGTTATATTCACCCATCCATCCATTCATTCATTCATTACTTCAATAGCTATATGTTGAGCACTGAGACTGTGCCAGACATTACCCTAGTTACTAGGACCATAAATTAAGTTTCATGTTCTGAAGGTGCCTACAGTTTAAAGGGGAATTGGAAGTACAAATAGGCAATAAGGGGCAAAGAAGAGAGATCAGGTAAGAGACCTGTAACTCAGACTTGGGACAAAAGCACCAGGGAAGGCTTCTAGATTGAGACCTAAAGGAAAAAAAGGATTTACCTGATGAAAAGGAGAGAGAGAAAGAGAGCAGAGTGTTCCATCTCAAAGAAGCAGCACCCCAAAAGCTCATGGAAGGTTTGCAGTAATTCAGTAAGACTAAAGTGTTTAAAGGGAACAGAAAGAAAGTAGAGAAGAAAGGAAATGTTCTAAGCAAACGATGGTAAGGAATGTGAATGACAGGTAAGAGAACATCTAGGCTGCTTAGAGAAGCTTTTCTAGAGGTGGTAAGTTTTGATCAGAAAGTTGAAGTCATGGGCACCTGGGTGGCTCAGTCGGTTAGACATCCGACTTCAGCTCAGGTCGTGATCTCACAGTTCGTGAGTTTGAGCCCTGCGTCCAGCTCTGTACTGACAGCTCAGAGCCTAGAGCCTGCTTCAGATTCTGTGTCTCCCTCTCTCTCTCTGCCCCTCCCCCACTCATGCTCTGTCTCTCTCTCTCTCTCTCTTTCTCTCTCAAAAATAAATAAACATTAAAAAAATAAAAAAAAAAGAAAGTTGAAAGTCATGGTTCTACTGGATGCATTGTGGGGTGTAGAGGAGGTGGCTGTAGATACAGAGGTGCATTCACAGAAAATCACCTGTGCTACTGAGACCTAAAGCTCATTCATATACTCATCCATCCACTCTCTCTTCAAATTTTAAACGGCCCTCTAGTATGTGGGAACACTATGCCCAGCCCAACAGAGATCTAAGAGGAATCAGACATGATTCTATGCCGTTGCCTTATACTTAATCCCAAAGTCAAGCTTCACTGTCTTGAAAACTGTACTGGAATTGGAGGTGGGGGAAGGGTGCTGAGGCTTATAGGGAGCACTCAAAAGTCTGAAAGAGAATAAATTCCCCTCTATGACTTCAGAAACCATTACCTTGAGAAGAAAGAAGTGACACTTGTTGGTCCTCTCTAAAACTGTCTGACCTTTCCACTGACCACATAGATCATTATCATAAATTCAGCCAACCCTCCAGTTCCCTCCTGACCCTGAAGCTCCTGGCTGGTCATGTCCATCAGCTCACAAGGCAGAGAGCACATTCCTTGCTGTATGTGTAGGTCTGGTTAACAGGTCTGCAGTTATTTAATCATTCTGGACCTCAGTTGTGTGGGTCTCTAAAATGGAAATGGTAATATCCACCTTGTAAAGCTGTTTAAACCATAGCAAATCATACCTATTTATCAGTTAACTTTTTAAAGGAAAATGAAAACAATTGTACACTGAGTACCAAATGTTCTATATAAATTCTGGTGGATCAGTATTTGGTTGAGCAAAGTCAAGGGACAGTTTTGGGAGATGATGGTTCCTAGTCAGACCTTGAAAACAATCAGAGGAGTCTGTGTGGGTCATCTTAAGCATCACCTTGCATGGAGACAGAATCCTGCCAGGCATTAATTTATTCACTCCTTCAATAAATAAGAATCTTCCCTGTGCTTGCCTCTGCTGACCCCATTGCCTGGAATTCTGTTTCCTATCTGATCCTCCAAGGTTCTGCCAATATCATCCATCTTCCAGCACCAGAAACACCTACCCTGACCTTCCTTCACCTATTTGCCAGTCTTCGTAGGTAGTCATACTTTAGTGGTCACATGCTTCATAGTATACTGAGATTATTTACATATCTGATTCTTCCTGAAATGTAATATCTTTGAAATCAGAGACCAGGTCTCCTTTTGGTGTCTCTAGCAATATTAGATGCCAAATAAATGTCTATTGAACAAAATGTGTATCTTTCTTTGTAGTTTATAAAAGGCCTCCATGTTCACCACCTCAGAACAATCCTTGAAGTAGAGTGGAAAGACCCATATTTTAGCTCAACATAGAGTTAAACTTGGCACAGTGAAATGTTGTGTGAACTTCAGTTACTTCTCAAGAGCATGAATTCCCAAGTCTACATGGTGGGCAAATCACTGACCTTACACACTGGGAGATCTAAAGAATATAACACAGAGAAAGGTGACATATTTAATTAGAAAGTCAAAAATACAGCATTACAAATCTTTCAAAGGGTTTTATCAAGGCCCCATAGAAAAGGAGAAAAAGTGGAAATGTGAGTTAAAAATAAATAAATACACAAGAATCTAACTCTACCTCTGCCATTTACAAGCTGAATGATGTTTGAGAGAGAGAGAAAGAAATTGACCCAACTACTTAGAGTCTCTTTGCTCATCTGCAAAATGAGGACAGTGGTACCTCTTGGATTATTCCGAAAAAATAATTTTTAGATGTATGCTAAATATACCATTTTCAAGCAAATATGTGATAAACAGTAACCCACCCCCCTCCAACCCTCCCTTGGAGTTTAGGAAATGGGGTAGCATCATATTAGAAGAGACTTAGCAGGGGCTTTATGAAGTAGGTAACATCTAAAGTGGACTTCCATGGTTGTTCTAGCAGAGATGGGGACAAGATGTATAGTTCAAAGAATAGATATGTGAAAGTGACCTTATGTCTGTAGTAGATGTGTATCTAGGTACGTGGGTGAAACTGTGTGGGAATGTACTTGAGTATACATATATGTGTGTGCATGTATGTGTGTGTACGAGCAAGGATGCGTTTGTGTGTGTATGCATTTGTGTGTGTACAGCAGATAAATGGGAAATGAAATTGGAAACATGGAGTCAGAACTGGGAAGCCCCCACATGGACATGATTCACAGAGCAAGGGGTTCATTCTGTAGCATTTAGGGGGATGGAGCAAATTGCTAGGCAGGGAAGGTCACAAGCCTTGCAGAAAAGAAGGGCAGCATCAGCTTTATGGCCCACTGGAGGGAGGGCAGGTCAGCTCTGGGAAAGAGTGGGGCAGTGAGGGTCAGCTGGATGGAGGGATTCCACACAGGATGGGAAGGAAGGGCTAGTCACTGAAGGAGTGGAATAGAAAATACTTTTCAGATGGCTAGTTCATGAGGAAAGGAGGAGCTAATGCTGATTCCAAGCTGTGAGGCAGAGTCACTAAGGAAACATGGTGTCTCCCAAGGGGATATGGAAAGAGTCAGGGCCAAGTAGCCAACTAGCCTTTCTAGTTTGAGAGCAAGGGGCAGGAATCATTGTAAAGCTACATTTTAAAGTTCAAATTCCCATTAAAAAAAGAAAGAAAGAAATCCCCTCCTGGATATCCTGCCATATGAACCTTATTCCAGTATGTCTTCAAGGTTCCTTGATTCCTTGAAAGAACACTCATTTGAAGGCAAATACCAGGGGAGAGGTAACACCCTCTCTGTAGTTAACCAGTGGCCCAGGGAAGAGGCAATGCTCATTAGTCATCAGCCAGAAAACTCTCAGAGGACAGGCCCCCATAGTCGGGGATGAAAGAAAAGATGCAAGCAAAATGCTAAAATGCTTTGGGGGCAGCAGAGGAACACTTATGTGTCACAGGGCAATGAGAGACATTCCCATGAGATCCTAGGATTTAATATGGTTAGGGATGTTGAAAGCAGAGGCAGGGAGAAAGTGGCCATCACAGATTTTGCCAAGAGACAACCAGAGTGCATCAAAGACCAACAAAGGGCAATCTCCTTAGTCTTCAGCATATTCCAGAGTATGACTATAAACGTGATTATGGCTTTAGACTCCAGGCTGAGGTAGAGATGTGTTACCTTGCCCACTCAAAGTGAACTAGGCATGAGGTACCTTCACAAGGTAGTGCTGAGACTTCTTTGCCTCTTGATCCTTCTCACCCTAACAAACAATGCAACACAAATGTGGTCACAGCTATACCTTCCCTAGAGGATGAAATGGATCCTTGAGCCTTCTGAGGCATAGGTCAAAAGCTGATAGCCTCAAGGCCAGCTTCCATGAACTCAGCTTTGGGTGCACCCCACTAAGTCCTTAGCTGAAAGCCTTGCAAAGTGAGCACCCAAGGGTCCCATATTAGTGACATCATCATCTTCCCCCTGATTTTTCTACATGTGATCATTTATTTCCTTCTAAAGCATATATAATTGTGGGCACTGGGGCCCAGTAAACCATACCCAGCTAAAAAGTAAACCCCACCACATGTGACAGAGAGGAGCAGGACATCATGAACAGGGCTCAGTCAATTTTACTACGCCATCACAAATATTGACTTCTATAAAATCACATAGTAGTGCCTCAGCACATACAAACCCACCTGATAAACAGCACCCACAGAAGAAGCATATTCTGGTTCTTCCTAAAAGTGAGTAACCCCAAAGTCATTAATTCTGGGTTCTGGAATGAATTACTGGAAGATTACTTATTTTGAAATTTTTGTTTATTTATACAGAGTGATATCCATCCATTCAACTGAATATTTATTTAACCGATATTACCAGTCAATAATAATTTTCATTAGTATATGCTCACTTCAGCATCAGGCATAAGTACAAAACAAATAAGGCACATTAAGGCTGCCTAGAATGGCAAACTCAGGAGGCTTGGAAAAACTTAAAACTTAAAAAACTTAAAACTCCAGAATTCCAACCTCCCCACTAAAATGCTAGGGCCTTTCTATAGCCCTTCCAAGCCAGCCTCAAATTTCAGCTTTAGCAATTCATGGCAGAGATGTGCATTTTTAGTAAAAGCCCAAGATGTTTTAAGATACATAGGATCCAAACAAGTTCTCCCCAAGTGCTCTGGGGAAAAACTTTAAATATATATATATATATATATATATATATATATATATATATATATACACACACACACACATATACATACATACATATATATACACACACACACAAAATATGATATTATACACATATATACATATATACATACATATATACATACACATACATATATACATATGTACATATATATACATATGTACATACATATATATACATATACCTACGGGATATATATATATATATATATGTGATATATATATATATAAATGACACAGTCTCTCTCATCTCTTCCATGTGATGACAGCTAATATTCCCTATACCTTCTCTGGTCTCCTTAGTCTTGTCTATTTCATGTTAAATACATCCTTGTATTTCAACTTTACATGAGTGAAATATGTTTGAGGGGATAAGAATAAACCCACAAATCAGGCATACAAAGATGTATAGCAATAAACGATGACTACCAATCACAGTGAGACAACCAGGATCTATTGCTAGTAAGTGATCCTAAATTAGGAAAGGGATCCAAAGAGGCCCATGAAGCCCAAAAGCCTCATCAAACTCTGTGTTTGTAACTCTTACTCTTGGTTGGTCATCATTTCCAAGTATCTAGGACTGTACTAACTCGTCAAAACAATCTGTATCATGCTGTGGTTTGTTTTGTTTGTGTAACTATATATCCTGTCACACTGCTGCTATATAGGTCAAGAACAAGGAAAAGGGGCCAGGTTGATGGCAAATGCATTTGCTTGCTGCACTCATCCATCATCATTCTATGGCATGAACACTGCTTTACAATCAAACTTCACACAGAATACCTTCCCCTGATTTCTCAACCCAATACATAACCCATCCTAGTTAGGCTTTAATCATTTTCTGCTGAAGAGTTTTGTGTCCTTTGGTTAGTAACAAAAATTTCACATAAGACAGAGTGTCAAGTCTTTGTTAAAGAATCATGTTTTGTATGGAACCTTCTAAAGACTTTTCAGAGAAGCTGGTACTTTGATTTTGGCAGAAAGTCATGACAAATTCAGTAAGAACTGGCCATTTATATTGGGGAATACTGAGATGCGAATTTGTAAGAACAGTGAATTCATATTCTGGAGACACTTGCACATTGGAATGCTATGGAGAATGAGGAGTCCAAGAGTACTAACGTGAACATGCTGTTTAAGGAGGCCACGGAGGCCATGAGAAGGATATGTCTGCTTAGAAGGGAGGCCTGGAGGCAGAGGTTTTGACTGGGGCCTTTGGCCAACATGCAGATGTGCCATGATGAGGTCTGCCCTGGGCTAGTCCTAGTGAAAATGGGAAGAGAAACTAGGTAGATCCTAGAGACGAATCCTGTATAAAGTGTGAGAGAAAGGGACAGTCAGCCATAACCCTGAAGGTACAGATATGGAAGACTGGAAGCCTGGTCAACTGATACAATTATGTTTCCATTTGCTGAGGTCATGAACAGTGTGTATGTAGAGAGGACACCCAGGGCATAAGGGAAACAAGAGCCATAGATCATCCATACTTGAACACTCCATTCATTTATTCAAAAAAGACCCATTTGCCACTCTAACTCTATCATACTGTATTGGCACAAACAAACAAAACAAAGAAGAAGACATAAGAAGAACACATTGCAGGGTTAAGTCTAGAGAGTGGAGTAGGGGGGCGCCTGGGTGGCTCAGTTGTTTGAGAGTCCAACTCTTGATTTCAGCTCAAGTTGTGATCCCAGGGTCCTGGGATCGAGCCCTGCATGGGGCTCTGTGCTGAGCATGGAGACTGCTTAAGATTCTCTCTCTCCTTCTGCCCCTCCCCTGCTCTCACGCTCTCTCTCTGTCTCTCTCTAAAATATAAATAAATAAATAAATAAGAGTAGGATATTCACAGATGTCTCAAAAACAAGGCAGTATATAACAGATATCACTGACTGTATTCCTTGTGCTGTACCTTTTAGTCCCATGACTTATACATTCCATACCTGGAAACCTGTACCTCCCACTCCCCTTCATCCATTCTGCCCATTCCCATCCTCCCTTCCCTCTGGCAACCATCAGTTTGTCCTCTGTATTTATAGGTCTGATTCTGCTTTTTGTTTGTTTGTTTATTAATTTGATTTTAGATTTCACATAAGAATAGAACATTGGGCAATAATATCTTTGACACTAGCCATAGCAACATTTTCCAGATATGTCTCCTAAGGCAAGGGAAAAGCAAAAGTAAACTACAGGGACTATCAAAATAAAAAGCTTTTGCACAGCAAAGGAAACCATCAACAAAACAAAAAGGCAACCTATTGAATGGGAGGAAACATTTGCAAATGATATAGCTGATAAGTGGAGAATATCCAAAATATATAAAGAACTTATACAATTCAACACCACAAAAACAAAACAAAAAATTGATTAAACAACAGGCAGAGAACCTGAAGAGACATTTTCCTAAAGAAGACATACAGATGTCCAACAGAAACATGAAAAGACGCTCATATCACTAATCATGAAAACCACAATGAAGTATCACCTTGCAACACAAAATATTTTTAAAGTAAGACCTCAATATACATTTGTACTGAAATGCAAGATGGATAAATGAAAAGATACAGACCAAATTCACCTAAAGGGACAGAAACTTCCACTTGGACTTTTAAACCAGCTTTGGCTTGGTTGGATCTATAGTCACAAGGACACATTTGAGTAATCCAACAATTACTGTAATCGTGAAAGGCATGTGAAGGTGTGTGACCATCAGATAAACCATCTAGGGTTACAGGAGTCAGTCCTTCCCTGTGCTGGCCTGCAGCTCCCTCTGGGCATGTCTTATCTTCCTGTACCACATGCTGTTCTGGGTTTTATGTATGAACTTTAGGGGGAAAGGCATCCGACTGTGCAGAAGAAATGAAAGATTTTTCTCTTTCCTTGTTGTTTTGTTTTGTTTTGTTTTGTTTTGTTTGCCTTTTGCTCTTTATCCTTCTTGAGGGGCATAATGCATTGGAGAGTTATCAAGAATTCACAAATGAAGGGATGGCAATAACACAGAGGGGACATCCAGAGCAGCCCTAAGGTTCCTACCTTGCCCACAAGGAGGGTCTGGCAGCTTCAGGTCCTTAGGACAAGCAGGAAGGGAACCAGAACAAGACCCAGAGAAGGGAAGGAGGGGGGTGCTTCAGGGCAAGGGCAGGAGTCCAGGGGCAGAGAGCACCGGTAATGAACGGTGATGAACGAGGAGTGCTGAGGAATCAGGTCCCAGGAACACGTTTGTCCTTCCCATCTGATGGGGCTGTAATTACAGGGGGATTGAGCTGATGAAGCACGGAGGACCTTTTCCGCTTACGTTCGCATCTTCCCTCCATAATCATCTTTGAGAAAAATGTTAACTTGGAGTTGGATAAATGGCTCGGAAACTTAGATCATGGGCTCAGAGGGTGTGCAGTCCCTGCAACTGGGCTGAGTTTATACAGAACCATGTGTTTCACTGTCAGAAGACCCATCTTGCCTGTATGTGCATCTCTCCAGGTACTGGGGCAGACTGCTGAGATAAAAGACATCAATCTGAAATATGTCCCCCTGGGTCCCATTTTGAAAGGGCTCTCTTCCAGACACAGATGGGGAAAATGGAGGCTACTTAGAAAAAAAGCATGGCTCCTGCTCACAGTTTTGGGAAAAACAAATCCTACCCCATGAAGAGGTCAAGATAGTAAAGAGTGAGGCTCAGCCTCTCGGTTGGGCGGGGGGGGGGTTGTGTCACAAATCTTGGAGGTCAGGGGGTCTTGGAGAAGTAGAGAAAAGTTTTCTGGAATAGGTAGGATGTCATCATGGCCCTGGAAACTAAAAGGGAAGACACGGAAAACATGGAGGCAGGCCTTCTAGGTAGCATCATGAGAAACTAAACAGAGGCACACAAGTTGAAGTGAGCTTGGTGAGTGAAGGGGGTGCTGAAAAAATTCTTTTGACAACCTCTCTTTTTTGAGACCCCCCTCAAATACATTCCCTTTTCCCATGCATATATTCTTATTATCCCAGTGTCTTCTATTTCCTCTGAACTCTGGGAACACGTTGCTTTCATGCCTTGCAAGACATGCAACATATATTGTCTTATGCTGAGGCTATTTACCCACCTGATCTAAATTTCTTACTAGACTCTAAGCTGCATTATGTCCCTAATATGTACCTCTCCAAGGTTAGAAATTTAGTACAGGTTAGTTGGACTTATTAACTTATTAATGAGTGATAGTGGGTATATTTGGCTGGCCTGATAGGGACAGGTCCGATGGCCCTTGGTAGATCTGATTTAAGTGCAGGAACTTGGAAACCTGGAAATCTGAAGAGAGCCAAATGATGCTTATCACCATGGTGCCTTGCTGCTCAGTGCAATCTCCCATATGGTGAGTCTCTTCCTTTTCTCTCTGTCTTTTGTAGTTTGGGAACTGGGACCTACTTTCTTACTGGTTCACTGGAAATCTCTTGTCTGCAAGCTCCTCCCAGCATGCACCCCAAGCACACACAGATAATTATTTGGAGAGAAGTTGTAAAAACTGAAGTTATGCTCTGGCAGTAGCTTCAACATGACTATCTGTTTCAACAAATGGAGAGCTTAAATAACAGTATAGGACAGACACCTTATGATCCCAATGTAGAAGGAATCATCTGAATAAAATTCATGATATATTTTTTACTTATTTCCCTTTTACAGAATTTTTTTTTCACTCATATCAGTCGGTCTGAGTTCTGCTCATTACCCACCTTTACATTGTTTGGTTCCAGGATGCCCTCCAGGGACTAAATCACCCAGGCTCTTTAGCACTCTGACTTCTGAGGCCCAATAGGAGGTAAGCAGGGAGAGAAGGGAGCAGTCAAGGCATTGCTTACTCAGCCCCCTCCCCGCAGATCTACAGGTTGGCAGTAGTTGTGTTATCAACCAAAAGTTCTCCTTCTGCAGCTACCAGTCTCTCTGGATCCAACAACCACTTTGTTCCTTTAGGCCTTGAGCTGCTAACACTGGTCATGCCCACTGCTCTTGCCAGCTCTGGGAACTTCAACACTTTCTGATTTCCCTTAAAGCTGCCAACCCCCCTTCACCCCATTCGAGTACTTCCTATCCCTCTTTTCCTGCAATGACCCTGACCCAAGAAAGGTTCTGTGAAAAAAAGATGTTCACTTTTCTATTTATATACTGAGCCAGGATCAGCCTGATCTTTGTTAATAGCACCGAACAATGCTGGGATATTTGGGCTAGCTGGAGACTTGCTTCTATAGATTTGCTCAGAACCTGAAGCCTCCATTTTGACTAATCAACTAAAATCATGAAAAGCCACATCAATAAGTTTATGATGAGCACAGTGGAAAATCTCAGAGGAAGTAAACTCCTAGGCCCTGCCCTCGGCATGTTGTGGAATGAAGCCTCTTCTGAGCGTTGTCCCCTGGTCCATGTACTTATCTTGGAGCTAATGAGAATTTCAGGAAGGAAGGTTTATGCTGAATCCATGAGAGATTTTCTTACTTACTTCTTTCTGGTTTTTTGAAACAGGGAAAGGGAAGACACATGTAAAAAGTGATTCCAGGTCATATATCATCAAGTTTCATATATTCACAGTGGTAAATACAGACTATAGAAGTAGCTTTGTGTTTAGTTGCTGCCTGCTAGGGAGGTGGTGTTGCTACACAGTGTCCAGATAGTCCTTTTGTGGCAGTGTCAAGGTCAAGGAGGCTCCTTAAGGAAGAAGCAGACTATGGTGTATGCAACTCACCAGATGGTTGAGGCCTCCTGTTCCTGGATTTGGGGGACGGTCTCTAGGGGTCCTATTACCTTCCTCATTCTGAACACTCCTCTGCCAAAATAAGACTCTCACCCTGAGTGGCCCTCAGTTTTCATGCTATGCAAGCTCACTCTTCATTGATTAATTAAATGGGCACACTATTCAATGTTTGTGCAGTTGTCAAAATGGCTTTTAAGTTTGTTCTTGTCAGGGCTAGATCCCACAGCCTATAGGCTCCCCAGGGGCAGACATCACGCATTTTCTGTTACCTTATATAAACCCAAAGTAGAGAGAGAGGTGGGGTTAAGAAATAGTGAGTTTTTTTAAGCACTATGCAAATTCAGATTATTAACACCATCATTATTAACAGATAATGATGATGGTAATGGCAATGATGGTGATTATAATAATCCCTCAGAAAACATTCCTCCTTTCCTCTCTTTAGAATGTACAGGCTGGCCGGCTCGGTGGTTGACTGCAAAACATACACTTAAGGAATCCTGGGTAAAAGCTTTCTTGATTTCCCTGAGCTTCTGGTAAAGTGCACAAAAGGCACGTGTGTATGGGGGTGGGGGGCACGCTCATGTGTATGTATACCTGTGTGCATGCAGGCACGTAGACTGCCTTCTGTCTCCAACAAGAAATGACTCCAAGGTAAAACACTGGGGGGTTTTGCCGGCTGCAAGCCCCTGGGGTGTAGCCATAGCTGTAAGGGCTGTGGGTTTGGGGGAAAACGGTCTGCAGTGTGGGGGATGTTCCTGCATTGGAGGGGGAGCATTTCTTCAGGCCATTGTGGACCAATAAACAGTTCAATTTTTTCATTGTTCTAATTAATTTAATTAAGTTAACTTCCAAGGTGTGTTAAGAAGCAATGCCTTGGGTGATTAACTGTTCCCATATCAAGGTGTTTTCACAAACACATTTACCCTGATTAGTGTACACATTATTATGTAATTAAATACCTCACACAGAGGAATTTATTAGTGCCTCCTTGTCTCCTAACAAATAAAGCAGCCCTCAGAATCTCTTAGAAAAGATGATTCCAGTTTCCAGAAAAAAGGGACAGACAGATGTGGAGATACGCCAAGATCTAGCCTGAGCGGGAAGGACCCTGTGACTCCTCCCAGAGATTTGCAGCCAGATGCACTCCTGCGCCAGTTGTCTTTCCTCTCCTCCCCATTTGGTCCCAGGAAGTCCACATCACCTACCAGTAAGGCTCCTTCTCCCTCTTCTCCCCTTACAAAGAGGGAGAAAGAAAGAGGACTCTCCCCTTCATCTGTGCACATCCCTCTGAGCTGGCCTACAGAAAACTTGTGAAATTCAGAGTTTCCTTATAACTTCTTCCACCTCAACCTTCTGTTCCATCTGCAAACTGCTAGGCCAGTTTTTGTGGGGCCCATGCCCAATTGCTTGGAAGGAGAAGTACTGCGTCTTGGTCCAATCAGGCTGCTATATAAAACACTGACTGGGTGACTTACAGACAACAGTTTATTTCTTACCATTCTGGAGCCTGATAAATCCAAGATCAAGGTTCTGGCAGATTCGGTGTCTGGTGAGGGCCTGTTGCTTTGTCCTCATATGGTGGAAGGATGCTCTCTGGGGTCTCTTTTATAAAGGCACTGATCCCACTCATGAGGGATCCACCCTCATAATGTAATCAACTTCCAAAGGCCCCATCTCAAATACCATCCCATTAGGGATCAGGTTTCAACATATGAATTCTGGGAGGACACAAACATTTGGTCTAGAGCAGGCTTACAGTCTGAGATATTGAAGTAAGTGAGTGCCAAATATTAGGTTCTAAGACAAGTTAGAAAAGTAGTTCCTTCTGGACAGGGCACTTTCTCAAGGCTTTCCCTCATGGCCACCAACTTTATTATTTGCATGGTCAACCAGACAAATCCAAATTATACCCTAATAACTGTAATTTTAATCCCCTACACGTACTGACCACATCTGCCCCTGGGCTTATCTAGTCCTACAACTCCATGTGGTAGGTGTTATTGTCAATATTATTTACCAGATGAGGAAACTGAAGCATAAAGTGATTAGTAACATGTTTAAGATCACACAGCTCAGAAGTGGCAGAGTAGTGGAAACAACCCAGGACCATTGGACATGAAAACCCCAGGTCCTGGCCTCTGTGCTCAACCACCTGCCCCATCCTCAGGGGAGACAGCAGAAACCTGAAAGTAGAATCCTGATGTTCAGGTCTAGGGGCCTGAGGTCCATGCCTTTGATACAAAAAGCCAGACACATTTCTTTGCTCACCTGCCCCTTTTGATGCTACGAGGCCCAGGCAACTTAGCCACCTCAGAGAGGATAAATTAAGTGACATTTCTGGGGAATGTAGAAAATACTACTGAAGGCCAAGTGAATCAATGCTGAACGCAGAACAAAACAGTTCCCACCACTGGGATCAGACTGTTCAGGTTGGTGGCAGGGAGAGAGAATTATGTGAGCCGGGGGCCAGCTCCTGAGGGAGCTGAGATTGATTCTGTATGATTGATGACTCGGGGACAGAATGCCAAGTCATCAATTGCCTCGGCTCATGCCACGGACGGCATCAAGATCACTTTTCCCTGGTGCCCAGTCTGAAAGATTTCTCTTCTGTTTGTTTGTTTGGCCTGGGGCGGCCGCCTGCCGGGCTCAGCTGTGTAACTTTACCAAGGCCTTCTGAGAAAAGACAGGTGACAACATCTGGCAGGAGGGCACAGGACTTGAAGGAGAAGCAGCAGAACTGAAGTGGGGGTAGAGACTGTGTGTGTGTGTGTGTGTGTGTGTGTGTGTGTCACACAGAGAAAGAGAGAGAGAGACAGGTGGCAACAGTCCTACCTTAGGAATCCTGAATTCCAGTTCCACATGTGCCAGTGTGTAATATTTGACTAACTGAGATATTTTCTCTATGACCCAGTATCTTCATATAATGAATCAGAACAATTAAGCTATTTATTCTGTCTCATCAGGATATTAGAAAAATATTTTTACTCCTCTCCAAAATTTACTCATGATTGCCTTATGGTTTAACATTTTTTAACATATTTTTCATTGACCTTTATCACACTTTATCAGGAAAATTCATAGTTTGGCTTACACAGCCTTGAACTTGATTGCACACTCTTGGATAGCCCACTATGTGTCCCTCTATGAAAGTACTACCCCTCAATTAATCTGGATGCTTCCTGAAGTTAGAGACCACAGCTTTCCTAGATCTTCTATAAGCCTGGAGGTGAGCCAACAACATGCTCCATAACTATTTCTACTGGCCAATTTCATATACATATAAATAAATAAATAACCTGTATAGCCTATGTAACATATGAATCACATGAACCTATATAAATGGTATTGGGAAGGTTACAGCTTGGACAAGACTGAAGATATTAAAAATTTCTCCAAAAACACCAATTTTAATTTGTGATTTTAAACACAATAAGGGAGAGATAAGTCTATTGCTTTGGTAAGATAATATCAGGTTAAGAGTAGTGAATTCTCACTCCCTAACTTTCTATTTTGTTCTGTTTCCTCTGACAATGTTAACAAACTTTAACTTGAAAGGCAGAATAATGTAACTAAGAAGGAATTAAATCCCAATATAAGTAAAAGGATGGTGGTAAAGCACATAACCACTTCTTAAAATTTCCTATGTCTAAGATGGGTAATTCACATATATAGTAAAATAATTGTAAAAAGAAAAAAAAAGAAAAAGAAAATTAGAGAGGAGAAATGATAAACATCTATAAACCACCATTCGTGTGGAACACAATTAGTTACTAGTCATATTTCTCTATCACTCCATTGTTCCATGTGCGTCTGTGTGTGCTTATGTGTGTGCATTAATTAGAATTTTAATATTTAGCCTTTTCAAATTATTTCAATTATTTGGACTCAGAAACTCTACCCTAGAATTGAGAAAGCAATTGGGATATCTTATATAAGAAAGTGATCACAGAGATCCTTTAGGAGTTAACTGAAAGCAAAGTAAAAATAGTCTCATTTCTTCTTAGATAAAACATACCTTAATTTTTAAGTGATTTAACAAAATAGCTCAAGATTTTCTTGAAAGTAGGATAGAGAAATATGGGATGGCATATTGTCCAGGGGTGCAGGAAGTGGATTCATGGTTGCAGGTGTTGATCATACACACAGGTTGTTGGAGGTGAGCCATAAAGGCTCTTTTCAACCTAATCACTCAATCATTCATCTGTCCATTACTCTAACATTACTCTTACTGAGGGCCTGCCCTGTACCCAACACTGCACAAAGGGCCCAGGATGTGGCAACCAAAGAGAAGCCACAGAAAGTGAGCTCCTCAGGCATCTGCCTGAAATGAGTCCATAGAGGCAGTGAACAGGCTGAGTAACAAAACCCTAAACTGAAAACACTGACTGACAATTAACCATACTAAGATCAGCAGGGAAAAATATAAAGAAATCTGTATTAAGTTAGGGTTCTCCAGAGAAAAAAGAAACTATAGAGATAGATTTGACATCAAAAGATATTGGCTCATGTCCCACAAGCAGTTGATGATAAGCTGGAGACCCAGGAATACCAGTGGTGTTGTTTGAAGGTCTGAGAGCTGATGGTTTAGATTCCAGTCTGGATCTGAAGGCCTGAGAATGAGGAATGCCAAGGATAGGGAAAAATGGATGCCTCTACTCAAGCATTCAAGCAGAGTTAATTCAACCTTCCATTTTGGTCCATTTAGGCCTTCAACTAGGCCTTCAACGGATTGGATGATGCCCATCCACATTGAGGAGGGGAATCTACTCAGGACATCAATTCAAATGTTAATCTCTTTCAGAAAGGCTGTCACAGACATACCCAGAAACAATGTTTAAACAAATATTTGGGTACTTCATGGCCCAGTCAAGTTGACACAAAATTAAGCATCACAGCTTCCATCTAAGTTTTAGAAAAAACACTCCCTTGGTTGCAAATGGCAAGATTTCATTCTTTTTGGTTGCTGAGTAATACTCCATTGTATATATATATACCACATTTTCTTTATCCATTCATCCATCGATGGACATTTGGGCTCTTTTCATACTTTTGCAACTACGTGGATGGAACTGGAGGGTATTATGCTAAGTGAAATTAGTCAGAGAAAGACAAAATCACATGACTTCATTCATATGAAGACTTTAAGAGACAAAACAGATGAACATAAGGGAAGGGAAACAAAAATAATATAAAAACAGGGAGGGGGACAAAACAGAAGAGACTCATAAATATGGAGAACAAACTGAGGGTTACTGGAGGGGTTGTGGGAGGGGGGATGGGCTAAATGGGAAAGGGTCATTAAGGAATCAACTCCTGAAATCATTGTTGCACTATATGCTAATTTGGAAATAAATTTTAAAAAATAAAAAATAAAATTAAAATAAATAAATAAGCAAACAAACAAAAAAATAGATAAATAAATAAATAAAACCACTCCCTTGGGAACTAGATTGAACAAAACTGATTTAAGAACCATTCACATAAGGAAAAGATTGGAAAATTCTGATTAAGGACAACCCTAACAACAGGTAGGTACAGATGCTAGAGAAGCTAATGTAGTCCCAGTCTAGCAAAGTACAGCTATTATGTCTGCCCCAGCAGAGGAATAGTCCAATGTTCCTTGCACTCAGCATTGTCATGCTCACTTCTGGGCTTGGAGCTTAAGCAGGGACAGTGACAACCCAAGATAAGTTCATTCATAGGTGAGGCCAGAGATGTGAGAGACTTGGAAGACTCGGCATGGGAGAAAATAAAAGAAACTTTCAACTGGAATGTTTAACTAGATGTTTAACTAGAATAGAAAAGCCACATGTGATGGAGTAGTATAGCAGAGGGGGACATGATAGATATTTCCCCTTTAAACTTCTTGGTAGACTGTTTTGGGAAGAGTGGTAGATCAATCCTGCATAGCTCCCAGGATAAAGGCTGAAAATTACTGAAGTACAGACAGTTTTAAGTCATTGTAAGGAAGAACTTTCCCATTAACCAGAATGCTCCATCAATGGACTGGTCTTGTGAGCTAGTAACTTCCATTCCACCAAGAGTGCATGCAAAGTCAGAGTCACTATGTGTCAGGACATTGCTCAGTGCTGGTTAGGGTTTAGAGCACATGCCCCAAGGGGCCTTTCATGATTCTCTGCTGAAATGTGGCTGCATAGAAAGGACCAGCAACAGAAATGTCCATTTTTCACATCTTTCTTTCCAAACCCCATACTATCCCACTGGCTCAAGTATGCCTGAAAAACCCTGTTCTCAGTTATCCAATAACTACAAAAGAGCACATGTTTGCTTCAGTCTCTAGGGAATCACCCACAGGGCTATTAACACATTCGATGGGATTAAAACCTAAATTTATAAGCCCAACTCTCACCAGTGGTATGTCAATCATCAGACACAGGTGGGCAGGGTAATATGTTCCCCGGGGCAGCATGGACTGCCTAAGATCCCTCGCATGGTGCTACCCAGGCTGTGCTTATGATTAAGCTGGCCATGGCAGGAATGCAATTTGTGTTATCAAATCACTTCCTGCAGTGACATTCCACCTCTTCCACAGGCTTTCCAGGACTGCTCTGAACACTGAGGCCCCCTCCCTCTCCTGAAGCCCAGGCCTGTAGTCCCCATCTAGTCTTTGATGATGAATTCAGTTGAGGAAGAAACAACATCTGTTTTAGAGCAGTGGCAGATCCAAATGTGTTAGAGACACTGGGTTTGAAGACCTAAAACCATGGGGTGTTACAATGGAAGGGACAGATGGGCAAAACCATTTCTTCAAATGAAATTTTACCAGAAAGCATAAATTTATCAAACAGATAAAAGCACATCTGCTGTGTCTGAAGCAGTGATTAGGGGTGAAGGAGGCTGGAGCCCCATGCACTTACCCTCTACATCTTGCCGCTCTCCTTCAGGTGGCTCCTAAGAAGGCTCTGCAGAGCCTAGTTTGAAAACCAATGAGGGTCACTTTACATATGGAGAAACTGAGGCAAAGGGCCCAGGAAAGAAAAGTGATTTCACCAAGTTAACAGCTAATTAGCAATATCCATAGAGTTTGTTCTCTTGGCAACCACAGTGGTCATGTTCTATGCATGATTACATGGCTAAATTAAGAAGACAGGAAAGACATATATCCCCAGCCAATCACTTTCCTTCTTAATATGGCTTTATTAATTGGATCTGAGATTAGTTACATATCTTTCCTCCAAAGAACATGGTGGTGAAAATGGGGGAAAAATTAGTAAGGGAAGAGATGAGAGAAAATTCTGCCTTGGCAACACAAAAACATATTTTTTGCAAATTTGCTTCCAGGCATGAATTTGGCTTTTTTTTTTTTTTTTCAATGGAATGTCAGCATTTTTTAGTCTCAAGAACAGCTTTCTCAGCAAAATAATAGTTCTTGGTCCATGGAAGTTGACCTCTGTTTTTGCAAAACAGAAGTTTGAATCTCAATGAAAAATGGAATGTCTACACCTTCTCCTCCCTCTTTTCTGGAATTCATGAGTCTGGATGGGCTCATTGCCTAACTTTGTAAGACAGGGGGCTACATCCAGAGAGACATTTAAGAGAAGCAGGGAGAGGGTTTCCTCTGCAGAACTAAATTGTTCACTACAGTGGATATCCGCCAATATGTTTTGTGTGACCCACAGAGGCCAGTCACCTGATGGGATCCCTGGGGGACAGGTGGGCAAACCTCTTCCCTTTGGATCTTACCTCACTGCTGCCCAGCTCATGAGACCACTGCCAGGCATCCTAAGGTCCTAGCTGTGGAAGGCACTATTTTTATCTGTACTTTCAAACTTACCCCATCTCTTTTTATTTTATGAACTATCTTCACAATAGACGCTCAGTTCCCTAAAGAAGGAAAACTTCTGCATATTCCATGTGATTGAGCAGAGCTGAGAACATAGGTAGCATTCAGTGAACACTGCATAAATAATTGAAATTTAACTGAAGTCAAAGACACCATGCAATCACCACCATACTTCCTAATTCTCATCCCTGTCTTCCTCTCCTTTCTCCTCCAAAGAGTGGGTGACCTTGAGCAAATTACTTACCTTCTATGAGCTTTAATTTCTCCATCAGCAAATAGGAATACACATACTTTCCTTTTTTTAAGGCTGAGATAAGCATACATTTATTATTTTTCTTTTTTAAAATATAATTTATTGTCAAATTGGCTAACATACAATGTGTATGGTGCGCTCTTGGTTTTGGGGGTAGATTGCCGTGGTTCATTACTTTCATCATAGGCTCTTGCAGTTGTCTTCTTCCTTTCCTTCTTCCTGCTTCAGCTTTTCTCCTGTATCTTTTTACAGTCCTCTTCAGCACACATACACAGAAATGTCTGTACTTGGGTGGTTAAGTGAGTGAATAGTTGTCTACCTAGAGGTACTTGCCAAAAGTGACGCCCTCTCAGCCCTTGCTTTATCTTCCCAGAGGTGTACTGTTGACGTAGACTTACGAGCTGCCAAGACTTAGAAGCTGGTGCTAAGTGTTAGGAGAGGATACTTAGTGATCAGAGATGCCTTAATAATTGTGGAATCCAGGGACCATTTGAAGACGTCAACTAAGGGGAGCAAGCAGGGAACTGGAACCCCCCAAGCTATGCACTCAAATCAAAAGGGTTTAGGATAATGGTAGATCAGGCTCTCTGAAGGCCTGCCAAACCCAGTGATAGACAAACAGATATCAGAGGAAAGAGTGGAATTGCCCTAATCATTCTTCAATAACCAAGGAAGCATACACAGCCAAGGAGATGCAAAGTCCTGAGTAAGCACCTGTGGCCATCTTTTGGACCTGCCCAGCAACCTTCAGGCTATTGCCTAAAGACAAGATGGGTCATCTTTACCCAGGCTCAGCCAATTAGGGCCCCTTAGCAGCCTAATTATGTCAGCCTGGGGCTTGTTTTTTGTTATTTTTAAAACAACTTTTTCTCTGAGCCCAGCACAGTGTTAAGTGCTTCATGTCATCGCAATAACCTTATGAGGGATATTCTATTATTATGTCCCTATAATCATTCCCTTGTAAAGGAAATTAAAGCAAAGAGAAATTACGTAAATCAACACATGGTGTGTGCTATGTACCCTAGGCTAGGCTGATGGGAGTTCTTTCCTACAGTTTTTCAAGACTTGATCAAGGAAAGAAAAGATTCATGGGCTGCACTGCCTGATGCAAAGGTGCCATTCGAGGTCATCTGTGTCCTTCTGTTCCTTTCCCGTAGTGAGGCTAGCAGGATAGAAGTTGGGATCTGCCTGCAGTCATAATTCTTGCCTTAGGAGAAGGCTGGTTTGGCCATCACCCAAATAACAGAAAGAAGATGGACAGCCCGGATGGAGTCTGACCCTGAGTCCACCCATCCTCAAAGCTGGCTCCATTCCAGGCCTGCCTTCCTCATGGTTTGGTGATGTGAGCCAAAAGAGGCAGGAGCCCCCATACATACATTTTATTTTTGACTGAAGCTGGTGTTAAGTGGTGTTCTGGTATTTGTGACCAAAGAGTCCAGATGAATTCAGTAATTCAGGCAGCTGTCTTTAACCCCCTCACCTAGTGACATGCAATCTTGATGGAGAAAAACTTGAAGGTCTATATACCCTGGAACCTGAATAAAACAGACTTGGGGTAGAGGAGGAAATGGGAATGAACAAAAGACAATGGGGAGGGAACCACAGAGGGCAGAGGCTCTGACTATCAGGAAGAGAGCAGAGGGCCAGGAAGAGCCTTGTCTTGCAGATGGTCCTGTTCATTCTGACAGACTTCTCCTCACACCCACACATACCACTCCAGGCTAGCCCGCAGCCCTCATAGCGCCCTGGAGGGCCATCCCCATGGCCACTCCCACACGCATACCTGAAATACCCACAGAGTGTTTTGGGCCAAAGACCTACTATCCGTTTAAATGTTTAAGGAAACTTCCAGGTCATGTAAAATGAGCTCACTCAAAGCGAGCATTCCTCCTTTAGCTTCTGTGATAAAGGGTCATTTAGTACCTGCCTAGCAACCCACAGGGACAGCAAGATCATTCATTTGTGAAAAAGCACCAACAATGGCTGGGTTGTCTGGTTGTTTAAATGTCCCTTCACTGTTTTTTCTTTTTAAAATTCTTGTAACTTATTCACTCACCACGTTTTTATCTAAATTGTCATATATTTTTGAGAAAATTTTTATTGGCATTCTCACCATACAGATTTAATAGATATTAATATTTTGACATATTTGCCTCAGATAGTTTTTTTCCTGAGAAAGTAGATGGTTACAGATACTATTCAAGTTCTCTTTATACCTCCCTCCAATCTCATTCACTTGAATGGACCCCCAGACATAACCATATCACTCTCTCCCTATGACTTTACTTTTACTACGTGTGCATAGCTGTAAAAGCACATATATTATTTGCACCTTTTCATATGCATGTACTGTATTCTTTATACAGTATTAAGGTTTTCAGATTGTCATATGGATGCAGGCCACCCAGTCCATTCATTGTAATACACCTGTACTAGGTGACTCTACAAATTTATCACCTCTCATATTGATAGACATATACATTGTTTCCAATGTTTTGCTACCACAAAATATACTGAAAAAGACACCTTGTAGATACCTACTTCTACATCTGGGTCTGAGTTTTTCTAAAGTATACACTGAGAATGTTGAGGGTATTAACATTTTTTACTTTAGTGCCCATTGCTAAATTGCTCTCTGAAATTTTTGTTACCTATTTATTCCCTATCAACAATGTATAAAAATCCATGCCCTCCAAATCTTCACCAAGACTTGGAATCATCAACCTTCTGACTGATGTTTGTGAAGAAGAATTTGTTTTAAGATGCTTATTATTAATCACTGATGCATTTGAGCTCCTGTTCAGATGTATACTAGCTGTATTTCCTTTTGTGTGGATTGTTTGATCATTTCCTTAGCTTATTTTCCCTGTTAAACTGTTTATCTTTTCTTACTGATTCTTCAAACTTCTTTATACATTCTGGTTGCCATTCCTTTGTTAATTAAAGCTGTTGCATGCATCTTCCCATGTGTGGCTTGCCGTTGAACTTTGTATATGCTGTTGTCAGTCATATGAAAGATTTAATATTGAATGTGGGAAAAAAATACGATTTATTGCCTTATGATTTCTACTTTATATTCCTTATTTAGAAATTATTACCTACTCCTATATCATAATGATATACTTCTATATTCTCCTCTATAAGTGTTAAAGTTTGCTTCCCACATTATATCTGTGATCCACATGACTTTTTTCTTTCTTCGTAGTATGAAATTGGGATCCAGTTTATTTTCCACATAGAAAACCAATTGTAGCAGTACAATTTTTTTTATATCAACGCCTCTTGAAAACTTTCCATCCTTAACTTCTCTGTCCAAATTGTTGAATATACACCAACCAAAATTCTATTTACACCATTCCTGAAAAAAATGCCCTTGACAAGGCTACAGGTGACTTCCACTTCCCTAAATACAATGAATACAATAGTTAATGCTCTGTCTTCATCCTACCTGACCCATCAGCAACATGGGACACACCACCCCCACCTCCTTGAAGCGCTTTATTTTAATGGATTGCCTATGGGTTTCCTCCCACCTCACTTAATAATTTGTCTCTTTTTTTCTGGTTTCTCCTGAATTCTCATATGGCCTAGTAAGGTGTTGGGTTGCTTTCTTTATCTATTTATTACCACTCTGGTGGTGATTTCCTTCAGTCTCACAGCCTAATGGTGCCTCAATGCGGGTGCTTTTCTAATTCTATCCCTACTCTATACCTCTACACCAAATTCCAATCGCATACATCCAACAACCTACCTGACATCGTCACTTTGATACTAAAAAGGCATTTCAAAGTTAACAGTATATACCTAAAATCCTGATATTTCCCCAATCCCCCAGCATGTGCTTCTCCCACAATTTCCCCCAACTCAGTCAATGGGAACACCATCCTTTTTATTGTTCAAGCCACAAATCTTGGGATCATCTTTGTCTGTTGTCTTTCACTCACTCCTGAATAATCAGAGAATCCAGTTGATTTTACCTTCAAAGTATATCCAGACTATCAGTACAGTTGACCAACCCATCAACCACATGGGTTTGAACTTATACATGGATATTTTTTGGATGAATACAGTACTGTAAATGTATTTTCTCTTCCTTACAATTTTCTTAATAACACTTTCTTTTCCTACCTTAATTACTGTAAGAATATAGTATTTAATATAAGTAACATACAAAATATATGTTAATGGACTGTTATGTTATTGGTAAGGCTTCTAGTCAACAGTAAGCTATTGTTAGTTTGGGGAGTCAAAAGTTATACATGGGTTTTTGACCGTGCGGGGCAGGTGGGGTGGAGTTAGTTTCCCCAACACTCCTGTTGTTCAAGGGTTAACTTTACTTCCTCCCATCTCCACTGCTACAACCCCCATCAGAATTGCCATCACTTCTCATCTCAGTTACTATCCCTAAACCCATCCACCTGATTCTATACTTTCCACCCTGCAATCTAGTCTTAACCCACAAGTCCAAGTGATCCTGTTAAATTGGAAGTCTCGTTATATGACTTATCCACTCAAAATTCAGTATCTCTCCATCTTCTTCAGCTAAAGGCCAAGGTCCTTATAATTATCTAAGTGGCTTGTGTTACCTTTGTGATCTCATTTCTTACTACCCTTGCCCTTACTTACTCCCTTTGTACTGGTGTCCTCTTTCCTCGATGTTCCAGATGTATTCCTATCTCTGTATCTTTATACTTTCTATTCCATCATAAATGTTCTTTTCCTAGATATTCTCATGGCTCACTCTGTTTCCTTCAGGTATAAAGTCCCTTTATCAGTGATGTCTTCCCAAAAATCCTATCTAAAATTATAATCCTACTCCCACACATTCTCAACACTCCCTATCCCTTTCTTCTCCATGTATTTATCTTGTGTTATCATCTCTCTCCTCCTCGGAAGTTAAGTGTCATAAAAGCAGGGATTTTTGTCTGTTGGGTTCATTACTATGTCCCCAGGGCCCAGAGCTCACCTGGTACATGGTGGCATTAGCACTGCCTAGTACCTCTGCATGCTTCACCTTGTCAGTTTGGCTTCAGGTTAGGTGTTTAAATATGTACATCCTCTCTCCCAGTAGCTTAATACCCCATGACCTCTACATAATTGTCACTCCAGGGAGGAAAAAAAAGTGTATATATTCAAAACAAATATTCATTGAGTACCTACTATTTGTTACACATTATTTTAGAAACTTACGACACAGTGGCTGGCAAGTTATACAAAGCAGTGTATACCCTATCCTCATGGGCATACAGAACCCACCCTCACCAAACACACACACACACACACACACACACACACACACACACACACACAACTAAACAAGGAAATAAGTAGTTCAGAAATAAATTGCCATCCAATGGATAAGAAAGCACTTCTTTTAGAAATATTATATAATGGATCATATTCTATAGTGATTAATGAATCCTATACCAAATCAGCAAACCCAAATATATTTAATTAATGACTGATATGTGAAGGATACTCTCCTAAATGCTTTAACATTTTTAAATGTTAAAGGCACCAGGCATTTGCTTAATGATCTTGCAACTAACCATAGAGCACCAAACCACATGCCTTATAAAATGACAAATCAGGGAGCATGATATTGGTATTCTTCCTATGTGTACTGAGCACCTACTTTGGGGTTGGGAGGGGGAAATGAGTCACCTTTGACCTAGTACCATTGATTCACTGAACTTTCACTGCTGATATAAAATGAAGGTATTCCTAGCCTTGTTTCACAGTGAAGGAACGAACTATCAGAAAAAAGTGCCTCTCAAGGGAAATAAAAGCAAAAATAAACTATTAGGACTTCATAAAAATAAAAATCTTCTACACAGCAAAGGAAACAATCAACAAAACTAAGAGGCAACCTATGGAATGGGAGAAGATATTTGCAAATGACATATCTAATAAAGGTTTAGTATCCACAATCTATTTTAAAAAACTTATCAAACTCAATACCTAAAAAACAAATAATCCAGTGAAGAAATGGGCAGAAGACATGAATAGACACTTTTTCCAAAGAAGACATCCAGATGGCTTACAGACACATGAAAAGATGCTCAACATCACTCGTCATCAGGGAAATACAAATCAAAACCATGATGAGATACCACTTCACACCTGTCAGAATGGCTAAAATTAGCAACACAGAAAAAACAGGCGTTGGCAAGGATGCAGAGAAAGGGGAATCCTCTTACACTGTTGGTGGGAATGCAAACTGGTACAGCCACTCTGGATAACAGTATAGAGGCTCCTCGAAAAGTTAAAAAATAGAACTGCCCTATGATCCAGCAATTGTACTACTAGGTATTTACTCAAAGGATACAAAAATACATATTTGAAGGGGTACACACACCCCGATTTTTACAGCAGCATTATCAACAACAGCCAAATTATGGAAAGAGCTCAAATGTCCACTGATGAATAGATAAAGAAAGGTGAATGGAGTATTAGTCAGCCATCAAAAAGAATGAAGTCTTGCCATTTGCAATGATGTGGATGGAGCTAGAGAGTATTAAGCTAAGTGAATTAAGTCAGATAAAGACAAATACCATATGATTTCACTCATATGTGTAATTTAAGAAACAAAGAAAAGGAACATAAAGGGGGAAAAAAGATAGGCAAACCAAGAAGTAGAATCTTAACTACTGAGAGTAAACTGATGGTTTACCAGAGGGGAGGTGGGTAGGGGGATGGGTTAAATAAGGGAGGGGTATTAAGGAGGGCACTTGTGATGAGCACCGGGTGATTTATGTAAGTGATGAATCACTAAATTCTACACCTGAA